>NW_026783505.1:1247690-1559613 GCF_949774975.1 Lagenorhynchus albirostris | reverse complement strand
AGGCCATGGAGAACTGGGAGCCTTGTTATGCTGATGGGCGGGATGTAAATTGCCAACAGCCACTCGGGAGAAGTGTATGGTGTTTCCTGAAACATCTAAAAAACAAAGCAACAGAGCCTAGGGCACTTCCACTTATGGTCCTATAGCTTAGGGAAATTAAAATCAAAAGACACAGCCACCCCAAAGGTTGGGACGGCTCTGTTACAAGAACCTGGTTTACGGTACAAGTTCAATATCGCAGAAAGTGAAAAATGGATAAAGAAGTTGTGGTACTTACGTACAATGCAATATCACTCAGCAATGAAATCTATGTCATCAGGCCCGTAGCAGCATAATGAGTGGATTCAGGTACGATGATTCTAACTGAAATAAGTCACACAGAAAAAGAAACATCATAAGATATCACTAATACACGGAATGTAAACTTGGCTACACAGAACTGAATTACAAAACAGAACAGGGTCTCAAATTTAGAAACCCAACTTATGCTTGCTTAGGGGAAAGGTGATTTGGGGTGCTGCATAAAACCAGAGATTGAATGAGCACAGATAAAGTTCCTTAAGCCAAATATGGAATAGACAAGAGCTACTCCTTGCTCAACGAAATGGACTCAACACCCCATATTAAATGCCTAAGAGTGTACCTGACTAGGAAGTATCTTAAAACCTATGATTGCTATGTCCTCTGAAAGAGAATCAAGTGTGTGTACAGGGGCATAAACGCAGCAGTGATAGGATTGGAGAGGTTCGGTGAGCAAATGAAGACCTTTGAAGTCATATTGCATGGTACCCATTCCACGGGTCTCACTCTCCAGGTTTAAGGTATTCTTCCTTCAGCTAAAACATGCATGTGGAACCCAGAGTATGATCAACCGTGTGATCGGGAGACGTGTTCCAATATGTCTCAGTTTTCGTCCCCTGGTACTCGGGTGCAACATTCCAGACGCTTTACTAACACTCTCCCGACTTGGAGAGTCAGTGCCTTTAACCTCCTGTTTGGCCCAGTTTGCAATTTCTGCGGAAGATGACAGGAATAGGGAGAACCAATGACAGACTAGCTGGAGGTGTCTGGACGGGCAAATTTAACTCTCATTTCCCACCAGGAAGAGGAATTAACCAAAGGCTCAGCGTGCCGTGCCGGAACCAGATTAAGGCCTGAAGCCATCCTGCGGTGTTGCGGCCAGCTCACGAGAAAGCGAGTTGAAGAAAGGAGCTCAGGGGCACTGTAATTCACAAACCTGCAGAGTTATAAATGACAGCTATCGTCCAAAAATATACTGAAGTAAGGCTGCCGAGAGGAACTTGAAAGCGGGCAGAATTGCAGGAAACCGATTTCAGGAGGTAGACTGGAATTGCATTTAAAGCATAGGAAAAGAGGCAGAACGTCCACAATGATGCACTTGGCAAAAAGGGCGTATGCGTTTTTTTCCTGAATATATTCAGGAAAAAACGCATACGCCCTTTTTGGCCAACCAAGCAAGCTTGGCAAAGGAAATCTGCACTACAATGAAGTCTCACTTCCCCCGGTCAAAAGGGCCATCTGAAAAAAGTGTAAAATCTCAGAAAGGCAGGACAGGCCATGGAGAACTGGGAGCCTTGTTATGCTGATGGCGGGATGTAAATTGCCAACAGCCACTCGGGAGAAGTGTATGGTGTTTCCTGAAACATCTAAAAAACAAAGCAACAAGCCTAGGGCACTTCCACTTATGGTCCTATAGGCTTAGGGAAATTATAATCAAAAAGACACAGCCACCCCAAAGGTTGGGACGGCTCTGTTTACAAGAACCTGGTTTACGGTACAAGTTCAATATCGCAGAAAGTGAAAAATGGATAAAGAAGTTGTGGTACTTACGTACAATGCAGTATCACTCAGCAATGAAATCTATGTCATCAGGCCCGTAGCAGCATAATGAGTGGATTCAGGTACGATGATTCTAACTGAAATAAGTCACACAGAAAAAGAAACATCATAAGATATCACTAATACACGGAATGTAAACTTGGCTACACAGGAACTGAATTACAAAACAGAACAGGGGTCTCAAATTTAGAAACCCAACTTATGCTTGCTTAAGGGGAAAGGTGAGTTGGGGTGCTGCATAAAACCAGAGATTGAAATGAGCACAGATAAAGTTCCTTAAGCCAAATATGGAATAGACAAGAGCTACTCCTTGCTCAACGAAATGGACTCAACACCCCATATTAAATGCCTAGAGTGTACCTGACTAGGAAGTATCTTAAAACCTATGGATTGCTATGTCTCCGAAAGAGAATCAAGTGTGTGTACAGGGCATAAACGCAGCAGTGATAGGATTGGAGAGGTTCGGTGAGCAAATGAAGACCCTTTGAAGTCATATTGCATGGTACCCATTCCACGGGTCTCAACTCTCCAGGTTTAAGGTATTCTTCCTTCAGCTAAAACATGCATGTGGAACCCAGAGTATGATCAACCGGTGTGATCGGAGACGTGTTCCAATATGTCTCAGTTTTCGTCCCCTGGTACTCGGGTGCAACATTCCAGACGCTTTACTAACACTCTCCCGACTTGGAGAGTCAGTGCCTTTAACCTCCTGTTTGGCCCAGTTTGCAATTTCTGCGGAAGATGAACAGGAATAGGGAGAACCAATGACAGACTAGCTGGAGGTGTCTGGACGGGCAAATTTAACTCTCATTTCCCACCAGGAAGAGGAATTAACCAAAGGCTCAGCGTGCCGTGCCGGAACCAGATTAAGGCCTTGAAGCCATCCTGCGGTGTTGCGGCCAGCTCACGAGAAAGCGAGTTGAAGAAAGGAGCTCATGGGCACTGTAATTCACAAACCTGCAGAGTTATAAATGACAGCTATCGTCCAAAAATATACTGAAGTAAGGCTGCCAAGAGGACTTGAAAGCGGGGCAGAATTGCAGGAAACCGATTTCAGGAGGTAGACTGGAATTGCATTTAAAGCATAGGAAAAGAGGCAGAACGTCCACAATGATGCACATTGGCCAAAAAGGGCGTATGCGTTTTTTCCTGAATATATCAGGAAAAAACGCATACGCCCTTTTTGGACAACCAAGCAAGCTTGCAAAGGAAATCTGCACTACAATGAAGTCTCACTTTCCCCGGTAAAAAGGGCCATCTGAAAAAAGTGTAAAATCCAGAAGGCAGGACAGGCCATGGAGAACTGGAGCCTTGTTATGCTGATGGGCGGGATGTCAATTGCCAACAGCCACTCGGGAGAAGTGTATGGTGTTTCCTGAAACATCTAAAAAACAAAGCAACAGAGCCTAGGGCACTTCCACTTATGGTCCTATAGCTTAGGGAAATTAAAATCAAAAAGACACAGCCACCCCAAAGGTTGGGAACGGCTCTGTTTACAAGAACCTGGTTTACGGTACAAGTTCAATATCGCAGAAAGTGAAAAATGGATAAAGAAGTTGTGGGTACTTACGTACAATGCAGTATCACTCAGCAATGAAATCTATGTCATCAGGCCCGTAGCAGCATAATGAGTGGATTCAGGTACGATGATTCTAACTGAAATAAGTCACACAGGAAAAGAAACATCATAAGATATCACTAATACACGGAATGTAACCTTGGCTACACAGGAACTGAATTACAAAACAGAACAGGGTCTCAAATTTAGAAAACAAACTTATGCTTGCTTAAGGGGAAAGGTGAGTTGGGGTGCTGCATAAAACCAGAGATTGAAATGAGCACAGATAAAGTTCCTTAAGCCAAATATGGAATAGACAAGAGCTACTCCTTGCTCAACGAAATGGACTCAACACCCCATATTAAATTGCCTAAGAGTGTACCTGACTAGGAAGTATCTTAAAACCTATGGATTGCTATGTCTCTGAAAGAGAATCAAGTGTGTGTACAGGGGCATAAACGCAGCAGTGATAGGATTGGAGAGGTTCGGTGAGCAAATGAAGGACCCTTTGAAGTCATATTGCATGGTACCCATTCCACGGGTCTCAACTCTCCAGGTTTAAGGTATTCTTCCTTCAGCTAAACATGCATGTGGAACCCAGAGTATGATCAACCGTGTGATCGGGGAGACGTGTTCCAATATGTCTCAGTTTTCGTCCCCTGGTACTCGGGTGCAACATTCCAGACGCTTTACTAACACTCTCCCGACTTGGAGAGTCAGTGCTTTACCTCCTGTTTGGCCCAGTTTGCAATTTCTGCGGAAGATGAACAGGAATAGGGAGAACCAATGACAGACTAGCTGGAGGTGTCTGGACGGGCAAATTAACTCTCATTTCCCACCAGGAAGAGGAATTAACCAAAGGCTCAGCGTGCCGTGCCGGAACCAGATTTAGGGCCTGAAGCTATCCTGCGGTGTTGCGGCCAGCTCACGAGGAAAGCGAGTTGAAGAAAGGAGCTCAGGGGGCACTGTAATTCACAAACCTGCAGAGTTATAAATGACAGCTATCGTCCAAAAATATACTGAAGTAAGGCTGCCAAGAGGACTTGAAAGCGGGCAGATTTGCAGGAAACCGATTTCAGGAGGTAGACTGGAATTTGCATTTAAAGCATAGGAAAAGAGGCAGAACGTCCACAATGATGCACTTGGCCAAAAGGGCATATGCGTTTTTTCTGAATATATTCAGGAAAAAAACGCATATGCCCTTTTGGCCAACCAAGCAAGCTTGCAAAGGAAATCTGCACTACAATGAAGTCTCACTTCCCCCCGGTCAAAAGGGCCATCTGAAAAAAGTGTAAAATCCAGAAAGGCAGGACAGGCCATGGAGAACTGGGAGCCTTGTTATGCTGATGGGCGGGATGTAAATTGCCAACAGCCACTCGGGAGAAGTGTATGGTGTTTCCTGAAACATCTAAAAAACAAAGCAACATAGCCTAGGGCACTTCCACTTATGGTCCTATAGCTTAGGGAAATTAAAATAAAAAAGACACAGCCACCCAAAGGTTGGACGGCTCTGTTTACAAGAACCTGGTTTACGGTACAAGTTCAATATCGCAGAAAGTGAAAAGTGGATAAAGAAGTTGGGGTACTTACGTACAATGCAGTATCACTCAGGAATGAAATCTATGTCATCAGGCCCGTAGCAGCATAATGAGTGGATTCAGGTTTGATGATTCTAACTGAAATAAGTCACCACAGGAAAAAGAAACATCATAAGATATCACTAATACACGGAATGTAACCTTGGCTACACAGGAACTGAATTACAAAACAGAACAGGGTCTCAATTTAGAAACCCAACTTATGCTTGCTTAAGGGGAAAGGTGAGTTGGGGTGCTGCATAAAAGCAGAGATTGAAATGAGCACAGATAAATTCCTTAAGCCAAATATGGAATAGACAAGAGCTACTCCTTGCTCAACGAAATGGACTCAACACCCCATATTAAATGCTAAGAGTGTACCTGACTAGGAAGTATCTTAAAACCTATGGATTGCTATGTCTCTGAAAGAGAATCAAGTGTGTGTACAGGGGCATAAACGCAGCAGTGATAGGATTGGAGAGGTTCGGTGAGCAAATGAAGACCCTTTGAAGTCATATTGCATGGTACCCATTCCACGGGTCTCAACTCTCCAGTTTTAACGTATTCTTCCTTCAGCTAAAACATGCATGTGGAACCCAGAGTATGATCAACCGTGTGATCGGGAGACGTGTTCCAATATGTGTCAGTTTTCTCCCCTGGTAAGCCGGGTGCAACATTCCAGACGCTTTACTAACACTCTCCCGACTTGGAGAGTCAGTGCCTTTAACCTCCTGTTTGGCCAGTTTGCAATTTCTGCGGAAGATGAACAGGAATAGGAGAGAACAATGACAGACTAGCTGGAGGTGTCTGGACGGGCAAATTTAACTCTCATTTCCCACAGGAAGAGGAATTAACCAAAGCTCAGCGTGCCGTGCCGGAACCAGATTAGGCCTGAAGCCATCCTGCGGTGTTGCGGCCAGCTCACGAGAAAGCGAGTTGAAGAAAGGAGCTCAGGGGCACTGTAATTCACAAACCTGCAGAGTTATAATGACAGCTATCGTCCAAAAATATACTGAAGTAAGGCTGCCAAGAGGACTTGAAAGCGGGGCAGAATTGCAGGAACCGATTTCAGGAGGTAGGACTGGAATTGCATTTAAAGCATAGGAAAAGAGGCAGAACGTCCACAATGATGCACTTGGCCAAAAAGGGCGTATGCGTTTTTTCCTGAATATATTCAGGAAAAAACGCATACGCCCTTTTTGGCCAACCAAGCAAGCTTGCAAAGGAAATCTGCACTACAATGAAGTCTCACTTCCCCCCGGTCAAAAGGGCCATCTGAAAAAAGTGTAAAATCCAGAAAGGCAGGACAGGCCATGGAGAACTGGGAGCCTTGTTATGCTGATGGGCGGGATGTCAATTGCCAACAGCCACTCGGGAGGAAGTGTATGGTGTTTCCTGAAACATCTAAAAAACAAAGCAACAGAGCCTAGGGCACTTCCACTTATGGTCCTATAGCTTAGGGAAATTAAAATCAAAAAGACACAGCAACCCCAAAGGTTGGTGACGGCTCTGTTTACAAGAACCTGGTTACGGTACAAGTTCAATATCGCAGAAAGTGAAAAATGGATAAAGAAGTTGTGGTACTTACGTACAATGCAGTATCACTCAGCAATGAAATCTATGTCATCAGGCCCGTAGCAGCATATGAGTGATTCAGGTACGATGATTCTAACTGAAATAAGTCACACAGGAAAAGAAACATCATAAGATATCACTAATACACGGAATGTAACCTTGGCTACACAGGAACTGAATTCCAAAACAGAACAGGGTCTCAAATTTAGAAAACCAACTTATGCTTGCTTAAGGGGAAAGGTGAGTTGGGGTGCTGCATAAAACCAGAGATTGAAATGAGCACAGATAAAGTTCCTTAAGCCAAATATGGAATAGACAAGAGCTACTCCTTGCTCAAGGAAATGGACTCAACACCCCATATTAAATGCCTAAGAGTGTACCTGACTAGGAAGTATCTTAAAACCTATGGATTGCTATGTCTCTGAAAGAGAATCAAGTGTGTGTACAGGGGCATAAACGCAGCAGTGATAGGATTGGAGAGGTTCGGTGAGCAAATGAAGACCCTTTGAAGTCATATTGCATGGTACCCATTCCACGGGTCTCAACTCCTCCAGGGTTAAGGTATTCTTCCTTCAGCTAAAACATGCATGTGGACCCAGAGTATGATCAACCGTGTGATCGGGAGACGTGTTCCAATATGTCTCAGTTTTCGTCCCCTGGTACTCGGGTGCAACATTCCAGACGCTTTACTAACACTCTCCGACTTGGAGAGTCAGTGCCTTTAACCTCCTGTTTGGCCCAGTTTGCAATTTCTGCGGAAGATGAACAGGAATAGGGAGAACCAATGACAGACTAGCTGGAGGTTGTCTGGACGGGCAAATTTAACTCTCATTTCCCACCAGGAAGAGGAATTAACCAAAGGCTCAGCGTGCCGTGCCGGAACCAGATTAGGGCCTGAAGCTATCCTGCGGTGTTGCGGCCAGCTCACGAGAAAGCGAGTTGAAGAAAGGAGCTCAGGGGCACTGTAATTCACAACCTGCAGAGTTATAAATGACAGCTATCGTCAAAATATACTGAAGTAAGGCTGCCAAGAGGACTTGAAAGCGGGGCCAGAATTGCAGGAAACCGATTTCAGGAGGTAGACTGGAATTGCATTTAAGCATAGGAAAAGAGGCAGAACGTCCACAATGATGCACTTGGCCAAAAAGGGCATATGCGTTTTTTCCTGAATATATTCAGGAAAAAACGCATATGCCCTTTTTGGCCAACCAAGCAAGCTTGCAAAGGAAATCTGCACTACAATGAAGTCTCACTTCCCCCGGTCAAAGGGCCATCTGAAAAAAGTGTAAAATCCAGAAAGGCAGGACAGGCCATGGAGAACTGGGAGCCTTGTTATGCTGATGGGCGGGATGTAAATTGCCAACAGCA
Source organism: Lagenorhynchus albirostris (assembly GCF_949774975.1). Classification (NCBI taxonomy): domain Eukaryota; kingdom Metazoa; phylum Chordata; class Mammalia; order Artiodactyla; family Delphinidae; genus Lagenorhynchus; species Lagenorhynchus albirostris. The sequence goes on along the minus strand of NW_026783505.1, from coordinate 1,551,675 downwards.
CTCGGGAGAAGTGTATGGTGTTTCCTGAAACATCTAAAAAACAAAGCAACAGAGCCTAGGGCACTTCCACTTATGGTCCTATAGCTTAGGGAAATTAAAATAAAAAAGACACAGCCACCCCAAAGGTTGGGACGGCTCTGTTTACAAGAACCTGGTTTACGGTACAAGTTCAATATCGCAGAAGTGAAAAGTGGATAAAGAAGTTGTGGGTACTTACGTACAATGCAGTATCACTCAGTAATGAAATCTATGTCATCAGGCCCGTAGCAGCATAATGAGTGGATTCAGGTTTGATGATTCTAACTGAAATAAGTCACACAGGAAAAGAAACATCATAAGATATCACTAATACACGGAATGTAACCTTGGCTACACAGGAATGAATTACAAAACAGAACAGGGTCTCAAATTTAGAAACCCAACTTATGCTTGCTTAAGGGGAAAGGTGAGTTGGGGTGCTGCATAAAAGCAGAGATTGAAATGAGCACAGATAAATTCCTTAAGCCAAATATGGAATAGACAAGAGCTACTCCTTGCTCAACGAAATGGACTCAACACCCCATATTAAATGCCTAAGAGTGTACCTGACTAGGAAGTATCTTAAAACCTATGGATTGCTATGTCTCCTGAAAGAGAATCAAGTGTGTGTACAGGGCATAAACGCAGCAGTGATAGGATTGGAGAGGTTCGGTGAGCAAATGAAGACCCTTTGAAGTCATATTGCATGGTACCCATTCCACGGGCTCACTCTCCAGTTTTAACGTATTCTTCCTTCAGCTAAAACATGCATGTGGAACCCAGAGTATGATCAACCGTGTGATCGGGAGACGTGTTCCAATATTGTGTCAGTTTTCGTCCCCTGGTACTCGGGTGCAACATTCCAGACGCTTTTACTAACACTCTCCCGACTTGGAGAGTCAGTTGCCTTTTAACCTCCTGTTTGGCCCAGTTTGCAATTTCTGCGGAAGATGAACAGGAATAGGGAGAACCAATGACAGACTAGCTGGAGGTGTCTGGACGGGCAAATTTAACTCTCATTTCCCACCAGGAAGAGGAATTAACCAAAGGCTCAGCGTGCCGTGCCGGAACCAGATTAGGGCCTGAAGCCATCCTGCGGTGTTGCGGCCAGCTCACGAGAAAGCGAGTTGAAGAAAGGAGCTCAGGGGCACTGTAATTCACAAACCTGCAGAGTTATAAATGACAGCTATCGTCCAAAAATATACTGAAGTAAGGCTGCCAAGAGGACTTGAAAGCGGGGCAGAATTGCAGGAAACCGATTTCAGGAGGTAGACTGGAATTGCATTTAAAGCATAGGAAAAGAGGCAGAACGTCCACAATGATGCACTTGGCCAAAAAGGGCGTATGCGTTTTTTCCTGAATATATTCAGGAAAAAACGCATACGCCCTTTTTGGCCAACCAAGCAAGCTTGCAAAGGAAATCTGCACTACAATGAAGTCTCACTTCCCCCCGGTCAAAAGGGCCATCTGAAAAAAGTGTAAAATCCAGAAAGGCAGGACAGGCCATGGAGAACTGGGAGCCTTGTTATGCTGATGGGCGGGATGTCAATTGCCAACAGCCACTCGGGAGAAGTGTATGGTGTTTCCTGAAACATCTAAAAAACAAAGCAACAGAGCCTAGGGCACTTCCACTTATGGTCCTATAGCTTAGGGAAATTAAAATCAAAAAGACACAGCCACCCCAAAGGTTGGGACGGCTCTGTTTACAAGAACCTGGTTTACGGTACAAGTTCAATATCGCAGAAAGTGAAAAATGGATAAAGAAGTTGTGGTACTTACGTACAATGCAGTATCACTCAGCAATGAAATCTATGTCATCAGGCCCGTAGCAGCATAATGAGTGGATTCAGGTACGATGATTCTAACTGAAATAAGTCACACAGGAAAAGAAACATCATAAGATATCACTAATACACGGAATGTAACCTTGGCTACACAGGAACTGAATTCCAAAACAGAACAGGGTCTCAAATTTAGAAACCCAACTTATGCTTGCTTAAGGGGAAAGGTGAGTTGGGGTGCTGCATAAAACCAGAGATTGAAATGAGCACAGATAAAGTTCCTTAAGCCAAATATGGAATAGACAAGAGCTACTCCTTGCTCAAGGAAATGGACTCAACACCCCATATTAAATGCCTAAGAGTGTACCTGACTAGGAAGTATCTTAAAACCTATGGATTGCTATGTCTCTGAAAGAGAATCAAGTGTGTGTACAGGGGCATAAACGCAGCAGTGATAGGATTGGAGAGGTTCGGTGAGCAAATGAAGACCCTTTGAAGTCATATTGCATGGTACCCATTCCACGGGTCTCAACTCTCCAGGGTTAAGGTATTCTTCCTTCAGCTAAAACATGCATGTGGAACCCAGAGTATGATCAACCGTGTGATCGGGAGACGTGTTCCAATATGTGTCAGTTTTCGTCCCCTGGTACTCGGGTGCAACATTCCAGACGCTTTACTAACACTCTCCCGACTTGGAGAGTCAGTGCCTTTAACCTCCTGTTTGGCCCAGTTTGCAATTTCTGCGGAAGATGAACAGGAATAGGGAGAACCAATGACAGACTAGCTGGAGGTGTCTGGACGGGCAAATTTAACTCTCATTTCCCACCAGGAAGAGGAATTAACCAAAGGCTCAGCGTGCCGTGCCGGAACCAGATTAGGGCCTGAAGCTATCCTGCGGTGTTGCGGCCAGCTCACGAGAAAGCGAGTTGAAGAAAGGAGCTCAGGGGCACTGTAATTCACAAACCTGCAGAGTTATAAATGACAGCTATCGTCCAAAAATATACTGAAGTAAGGCTGCCAAGAGGACTTGAAAGCGGGGCAGAATTGCAGGAAACCGATTTCAGGAGGTAGACTGGAATTGCATTTAAAGCATAGGAAAAGAGGCAGAACGTCCACAATGATGCACTTGGCCAAAAAGGGCGTATGCGTTTTTTCCTGAATATATTCAGGAAAAAACGCATACGCCCTTTTTGGCCAACCAAGCAAGCTTGCAAAGGAAATCTGCACTACAATGAAGTCTCACTTCCCCCCGGTCAAAAGGGCCATCTGAAAAAAGTGTAAAATCCAGAAAGGCAGGACAGGCCATGGAGAACTGGGAGCCTTGTTATGCTGATGGGCGGGATGTAAATTGCCAACAGCCACTCGGGAGAAGTGTATGGTGTTTCCTGAAACATCTAAAAAACAAAGCAACATAGCCTAGGGCACTTCCACTTATGGTCCTATAGCTTAGGGAAATTAAAATCAAAAGACACAGCCACCCCAAAGGTTGGGACGGCTCTGTTTACAAGAACCTGGTTTACGGTACAAGTTCAATATCGCAGAAAGTGAAAAATGGATAAAGAAGTTGTGGTACTTACGTACAATGCAATATCACTCAGCAATGAAATCTATGTCATCAGGCCCGTAGCAGCATAATGAGTGGATTCAGGTATGATGATTCTAACTGAAATAAGTCACACAGAAAAAGAAACATCATAAGATATCACTAATACACGGAATGTAAACTTGGCTACACAGGAACTGAATTACAAAACAGAAAAGGGTCTCAAATTTAGAAACCCAACTTATGCTTGCTTAAGGGGAAAGGTGAGTTGGGGTGCTGCATAAAACCAGAGATTGAAATGAGCACAGATAAAGTTCCTTAAGCCAAATATGGAATAGACAAGAGCTACTCCTTGCTCAACGAAATGGACTCAACACCCCATATTAAATGCCTAAGAGTGTACCTGACTAGGAAGTATCTTAAAACCTATGGATTGCTATGTCTCCGAAAGAGAATCAAGTGTGTGTACAGGGGCATAAACGCAGCAGTGATAGGATTGGAGAGGTTCGGTGAGCAAATGAAGACCCTTTGAAGTCATATTGCATGGTACCCATTCCACGGGTCTCAACTCTCCAGGTTTAAGGTATTCTTCCTTCAGCTAAAACATGCATGTGGAACCCAGAGTATGATCAACCGTGTGATCGGGAGACGTGTTCCAATATGTGTCAGTTTTCGTCCCCTGGTACTCGGGTGCAACATTCCAGACGCTTTACTAACACTCTCCCGACTTGGAGAGTCAGTGCCTTTAACCTCCTGTTTGGCCCAGTTTGCAATTTCTGCGGAAGATGAACAGGAATAGGGAGAACCAATGAGAGACTAGCTGGAGGTGTCTGGACGGGCAAATTTAACTCTCATTTCCCACCAGGAAGAGGAATTAACCAAAGGCTCAGCGTGCCGTGCCGGAACCAGATTAGGGCCTGAAGCCATCCTGCGGTGTTGCGGCCAGCTCACGAGAAAGCGAGTTGAAGAAAGGAGCTCAGGGGCACTGTAATTCACAAACCTGCAGAGTTATAAATGACAGCTATCATCCAAAAATATACTGAAGTAAGGCTGCCAAGAGGACTTGAAAGCGGGGCAGAATTGCAGGAAACCGATTTCAGGAGGTAGACTGGAATTGCATTTAAAGCATAGGAAAAGAGGCAGAACGTCCACAATGATGCACTTGGCCAAAAAGGGCGTATGCGTTTTTTCCTGAATATATTCAGGAAAAAACGCATACGCCCTTTTTGGCCAACCAAGCAAGCTTGCAAAGGAAATCTGCACTACAATGAAGTCTCACTTCCCCGCGGTCAAAAGGGCCATCTGAAAAAAGTGTAAAATCCAGAAAGGCAGGACAGGCCATGGAGAACTGGGAGCCTTGTTATGCTGATGGGCGGGATGTAAATTGCCAACAGCCACTCGGGAGAAGTGTATGGTGTTTCCTGAAACATCTAAAAAACAAAGCAACAGAGCCTAGGGCACTTCCACTTATGGTCCTATAGCTTAGGGAAATTAAAATCAAAAAGACACAGCCACCCCAAAGGTTGGGACGGCTCTGTTTACAAGAACCTGGTTTACGGTACAAGTTCAATATCGCAGAAAGTGAAAAATGGATAAAGAAGTTGTGGTACTTACGTACAATGCAGTATCACTCAGCAATGAAATCTATGTCATCAGGCCCGTAGCAGCATAATGAGTGGATTCAGGTACGATGATTCTAACTGAAATAAGTCACACAGGAAAAGAAACATCATAAGATATCACTAATACACGGAATGTAACCTTGGCTACACAGGAACTGAATTACAAAACAGAACAGGGTCTCAAATTTAGAAAACAAACTTATGCTTGCTTAAGGGGAAAGGTGAGTTGGGGTGCTGCATAAAACCAGAGATTGAAATGAGCACAGATAAAGTTCCTTAAGCCAAATATGGAATAGACAAGAGCTACTCCTTGCTCAACGAAATGGACTCAACACCCCATATTAAATGCCTAAGAGTGTACCTGACTAGGAAGTATCTTAAAACCTATGGATTGCTATGTCTCTGAAAGAGAATCAAGTGTGTGTACAGGGGCATAAACGCAGCAGTGATAGGATTGGAGAGGTTCGGTGAGCAAATGAAGACCCTTTGAAGTCATATTGCATGGTACCCATTCCACGGGTCTCAACTCTCCAGGTTTAAGGTATTCTTCCTTCAGCTAAAACATGCATGTGGAACCCAGAGTATGATCAACCGTGTGATCGGGAGACGTGTTCCAATATGTGTCAGTTTTCGTCCCCTGGTACTCGGGTGCAACATTCCAGACGCTTTACTAACACTCTCCCGACTTGGAGAGTCAGTGCCTTTAACCTCCTGTTTGGCCCAGTTTGCAATTTCTGCGGAAGATGAACAGGAATAGGGAGAACCAATGACAGACTAGCTGGAGGTGTCTGGACGGGCAAATTTAACTCTCATTTCCCACCAGGAAGAGGAATTAACCAAAGGCTCAGCGTGCCGTGCCGGAACCAGATTAGGGCCTGAAGCTATCCTGCGGTGTTGCGGCCAGCTCACGAGAAAGCGAGTTGAAGAAAGGAGCTCAGGGGCACTGTAATTCACAAACCTGCAGAGTTATAAATGACAGCTATCGTCCAAAAATATACTGAAGTAAGGCTGCCAAGAGGACTTGAAAGCGGGGCAGAATTGCAGGAAACCGATTTCAGGAGGTAGACTGGAATTGCATTTAAAGCATAGGAAAAGAGGCAGAACGTCCACAATGATGCACTTGGCCAAAAAGGGCATATGCGTTTTTTCCTGAATATATTCAGGAAAAAACGCATATGCCCTTTTTGGCCAACCAAGCAAGCTTGCAAAGGAAATCTGCACTACAATGAAGTCTCACTTCCCCCCGGTCAAAAGGGCCATCTGAAAAAAGTGTAAAATCCAGAAAGGCAGGACAGGCCATGGAGAACTGGGAGCCTTGTTATGCTGATGGGCGGGATGTAAATTGCCAACAGCCACTCGGGAGAAGTGTATGGTGTTTCCTGAAACATCTAAAAAACAAAGCAACATAGCCTAGGGCACTTCCACTTATGGTCCTATAGCTTAGGGAAATTAAAATAAAAAAGACACAGCCACCCCAAAGGTTGGGACGGCTCTGTTTACAAGAATCTGGTTTACGGTACAAGTTCAATATCGCAGAAAGTGAAAAGTGGATAAAGAAGTTGTGGTACTTACGTACAATGCAGTATCACTCAGGAATGAAATCTATGTCATCAGGCCCGTAGCAGCATAATGAGTGGATTCAGGTTTGATGATTCTAACTGAAATAAGTCACACAGGAAAAGAAACATCATAAGATATCACTAATACACGGAATGTAACCTTGGCTACACAGGAACTGAATTACAAAACAGAACAGGGTCTCAAATTTAGAAACCCAACTTATGCTTGCTTAAGGGGAAAGGTGAGTTGGGGTGCTGCATAAAAGCAGAGATTGAAATGAGCACAGATAAATTCCTTAAGCCAAATATGGAATAGACAAGAGCTACTCCTTGCTCAAGGAAATGGACTCAACACCCCATATTAAATGCCTAAGAGTGTACCTGACTAGGAAGTATCTTAAAACCTATGGATTGCTATGTCTCTGAAAGAGAATCAAGTGTGTGTACAGGGGCATAAACGCAGCAGTGATAGGATTGGAGAGGTTCGGTGAGCAAATGAAGACCCTTTGAAGTCATATTGCATGGTACCCATTCCACGGGTCTCAACTCTCCAGGGTTAAGGTATTCTTCCTTCAGCTAAAACATGCATGTGGAACCCAGAGTATGATCAACCGTGTGATCGGGAGACGTGTTCCAATATGTCTCAGTTTTCGTCCCCTGGTACTCGGGTGCAACATTCCAGACGCTTTACTAACACTCTCCCGACTTGGAGAGTCAGTGCCTTTAACCTCCTGTTTGGCCCAGTTTGCAATTTCTGCGGAAGATGAACAGGAATAGGGAGAACCAATGACAGACTAGCTGGAGGTGTCTGGACGGGCAAATTTAACTCTCATTTCCCACCAGGAAGAGGAATTAACCAAAGGCTCAGCGTGCCGTGCCGGAACCAGATTAAGGCCTGAAGCCATCCTGCGGTGTTGCGGCCAGCTCACGAGAAAGCGAGTTGAAGAAAGGAGCTCAGGGGCACTGTAATTCACAAACCTGCAGAGTTATAAATGACAGCTATCGTCCAAAAATATACTGAAGTAAGGCTGCCAAGAGGACTTGAAAGCGGGGCAGAATTGCAGGAAACCGATTTCAGGAGGTAGACTGGAATTGCATTTAAAGCATAGGAAAAGAGGCAGAACGTCCACAATGATGCACTTGGCCAAAAAGGGCGTATGCGTTTTTTCCTGAATATATTCAGGAAAAAACGCATACGCCCTTTTTGGACAACCAAGCAAGCTTGCAAAGGAAATCTGCACTACAATGAAGTCTCACTTTCCCCCGGTCAAAAGGGCCATCTGAAAAAAGTGTAAAATCCAGAAAGGCAGGACAGGCCATGGAGAACTGGGAGCCTTGTTATGCTGATGGGCGGGATGTAAATTGCCAACAGCCACTCGGGAGAAGTGTATGGTGTTTCCTGAAACATCTAAAAAACAAAGCAACAGAGCCTAGGGCACTTCCACTTATGGTCCTATAGCTTAGGGAAATTAAAATAAAAAAGACACAGCCACCCCAAAGGTTGGGACGGCTCTGTTTACAAGAACCTGGTTTACGGTACAAGTTCAATATCGCAGAAAGTGAAAAGTGGATAAAGAAGTTGTGGTACTTACGTACAATGCAGTATCACTCAGCAATGAAATCTATGTCATCAGGCCCGTAGCAGCATAATGAGTGGATTCAGGTACGATGATTCTAACTGAAATAAGTCACACAGGAAAAGAAACATCATAAGATATCACTAATACACGGAATGTAACCTTGGCTACACAGGAACTGAATTACAAAACAGAACAGGGTCTCAAATTTAGAAAACCAACTTATGCTTGCTTAAGGGGAAAGGTGAGTTGGGGTGCTGCATAAAACCAGAGATTGAAATGAGCACAGATAAAGTTCCTTAAGCCAAATATGGAATAGACAAGAGCTACTCCTTGCTCAAGGAAATGGACTCAACACCCCATATTAAATGCCTAAGAGTGTACCTGACTAGGAAGTATCTTAAAACCTATGGATTGCTATGTCTCTGAAAGAGAATCAAGTGTGTGTACAGGGGCATAAACGCAGCAGTGATAGGATTGGAGAGGTTCGGTGAGCAAATGAAGACCCTTTGAAGTCATATTGCATGGTACCCATTCCACGGGTCTCAACTCTCCAGGTTTAAGGTATTCTTCCTTCAGCTAAAACATGCATGTGGAACCCAGAGTATGATCAACCGTGTGATCGGGAGACGTGTTCCAATATGTCTCAGTTTTCGTCCCCTGGTACTCGGGTGCAACATTCCAGACGCTTTACTAACACTCTCCCGACTTGGAGAGTCAGTGCCTTTAACCTCCTGTTTGGCCCAGTTTGCAATTTCTGCGGAAGATGAACAGGAATAGGGAGAACCAATGACAGACTAGCTGGAGGTGTCTGGACGGGCAAATTTAACTCTCATTTCCCACCAGGAAGAGGAATTAACCAAAGGCTCAGCGTGCCGTGCCGGAAACAGATTAGGGCCTGAAGCTATCCTGCGGTGTTGCGGCCAGCTCACGAGAAAGCGAGTTGAAGAAAGGAGCTCAGGGGCACTGTAATTCACAAACCTGCAGAGTTATAAATGACAGCTATCGTCCAAAAATATACTGAAGTAAGGCTGCCAAGAGGACTTGAAAGCGGGGCAGAATTGCAGGAAACCGATTTCAGGAGGTAGACTGGAATTGCATTTAAAGCATAGGAAAAGAGGCAGAACGTCCACAATGATGCACTTGGCCAAAAAGGGCATATGCGTTTTTTCCTGAATATATTCAGGAAAAAACGCATATGCCCTTTTTGGCCAACCAAGCAAGCTTGCAAAGGAAATCTGCACTACAATGAAGTCTCACTTCCCCCCGGTCAAAAGGGCCATCTGAAAAAAGTGTAAAATCCAGAAAGGCAGGACAGGCCATGGAGAACTGGGAGCCTTGTTATGCTGATGGGCGGGATGTAAATTGCCAACAGCCACTCGGGAGAAGTGTATGGTGTTTCCTGAAACATCTAAAAAACAAAGCAACATAGCCTAGGGCACTTCCACTTATGGTCCTATAGCTTAGGGAAATTAAAATAAAAAAGACACAGCCACCCCAAAGGTTGGGACGGCTCTGTTTACAAGAACCTGGTTTACGGTACAAGTTCAATATCGCAGAAAGTGAAAAGTGGATAAAGAAGTTGTGGTACTTACGTACAATGCAGTATCACTCAGGAATGAAATCTATGTCATCAGGCCCGTAGCAGCATAATGAGTGGATTCAGGTACGATGATTCTAACTGAAATAAGTCACACAGGAAAAGAAACATCATAAGATATCACTAATACACGGAATGTAACCTTGGCTACACAGGAACTGAATTACAAAACAGAACAGGGTCTCAAATTTAGAAACCCAACTTATGCTTGCTTAAGGGGAAAGGTGAGTTGGGGTGCTGCATAAAAGCAGAGATTGAAATGAGCACAGATAAATTCCTTAAGCCAAATATGGAATAGACAAGAGCTACTCCTTGCTCAACGAAATGGACTCAACACCCCATATTAAATGCCTAAGAGTGTACCTGACTAGGAAGTATCTTAAAACCTATGGATTGCTATGTCTCTGAAAGAGAATCAAGTGTGTGTACAGGGGCATAAACGCAGCAGTGATAGGATTGGAGAGGTTCGGTGAGCAAATGAAGACCCTTTGAAGTCATATTGCATGGTACCCATTCCACGGGTCTCAACTCTCCAGTTTTAACGTATTCTTCCTTCAGCTAAAACATGCATGTGGAACCCAGAGTATGATCAACCGTGTGATCGGGAGACGTGTTCCAATATGTCTCAGTTTTCGTCCCCTGGTACTCGGGTGCAACATTCCAGACGCTTTACTAACACTCTCCCGACTTGGAGAGTCAGTGCCTTTAACCTCCTGTTTGGCCCAGTTTGCAATTTCTGCGGAAGATGAACAGGAATAGGGAGAACCAATGACAGACTAGCTGGAGGTGTCTGGACGGGCAAATTTAACTCTCATTTCCCACCAGGAAGAGGAATTAACCAAAGGCTCAGCGTGCCGTGCCGGAACCAGATTAAGGCCTGAAGCCATCCTGCGGTGTTGCGGCCAGCTCACGAGAAAGCGAGTTGAAGAAAGGAGCTCAGGGGCACTGTAATTCACAAACCTGCAGAGTTATAAATGACAGCTATCGTCCAAAAATATACTGAAGTAAGGCTGCCAAGAGGACTTGAAAGCGGGGCAGAATTGCAGGAAACCGATTTCAGGAGGTAGACTGGAATTGCATTTAAAGCATAGGAAAAGAGGCAGAACGTCCACAATGATGCACTTGGCCAAAAAGGGCGTATGCGTTTTTTCCTGAATATATTCAGGAAAAAACGCATACGCCCTTTTTGGACAACCAAGCAAGCTTGCAAAGGAAATCTGCACTACAATGAAGTCTCACTTTCCCCCGGTCAAAAGGGCCATCTGAAAAAAGTGTAAAATCCAGAAAGGCAGGACAGGCCATGGAGAACTGGGAGCCTTGTTATGCTGATGGGCGGGATGTAAATTGCCAACAGCCACTCGGGAGAAGTGTATGGTGTTTCCTGAAACATCTAAAAAACAAAGCAACAGAGCCTAGGGCACTTCCACTTATGGTCCTATAGCTTAGGGAAATTAAAATAAAAAAGACACAGCCACCCCAAAGGTTGGGATGGCTCTGTTTACAAGAACCTGGTTTACGGTACAAGTTCAATATCGCAGAAAGTGAAAAGTGGATAAAGAAGTTGTGGTACTTACGTACAATGCAGTATCACTCAGCAATGAAATCTATGTCATCAGGCCCGTAGCAGCATAATGAGTGGATTCAGGTACGATGATTCTAACTGAAATAAGTCACACAGGAAAAGAAACATCATAAGATATCACTAATACACGGAATGTAACCTTGGCTACACAGGAACTGAATTACAAAACAGAACAGGGTCTCAAATTTAGAAAACCAACTTATGCTTGCTTAAGGGGAAAGGTGAGTTGGGGTGCTGCATAAAACCAGAGATTGAAATGAGCACAGATAAAGTTCCTTAAGCCAAATATGGAATAGACAAGAGCTACTCCTTGCTCAAGGAAATGGACTCAACACCCCATATTAAATGCCTAAGAGTGTACCTGACTAGGAAGTATCTTAAAACCTATGGATTGCTATGTCTCTGAAAGAGAATCAAGTGTGTGTACAGGGGCATAAACGCAGCAGTGATAGGATTGGAGAGGTTCGGTGAGCAAATGAAGACCCTTTGAAGTCATATTGCATGGTACCCATTCCACGGGTCTCAACTCTCCAGGTTTAAGGTATTCTTCCTTCAGCTAAAACATGCATGTGGAACCCAGAGTATGATCAACCGTGTGATCGGGAGACGTGTTCCAATATGTCTCAGTTTTCGTCCCCTGGTACTCGGGTGCAACATTCCAGACGCTTTACTAACACTCTCCCGACTTGGAGAGTCAGTGCCTTTAACCTCCTGTTTGGCCCAGTTTGCAATTTCTGCGGAAGATGAACAGGAATAGGGAGAACCAATGACAGACTAGCTGGAGGTGTCTGGACGGGCAAATTTAACTCTCATTTCCCACCAGGAAGAGGAATTAACCAAAGGCTCAGCGTGCCGTGCCGGAAACAGATTAGGGCCTGAAGCTATCCTGCGGTGTTGCGGCCAGCTCACGAGAAAGCGAGTTGAAGAAAGGAGCTCAGGGGCACTGTAATTCACAAACCTGCAGAGTTATAAATGACAGCTATCGTCCAAAAATATACTGAAGTAAGGCTGCCAAGAGGACTTGAAAGCGGGGCAGAATTGCAGGAAACCGATTTCAGGAGGTAGACTGGAATTGCATTTAAAGCATAGGAAAAGAGGCAGAACGTCCACAATGATGCACTTGGCCAAAAAGGGCATATGCGTTTTTTCCTGAATATATTCAGGAAAAAACGCATATGCCCTTTTTGGCCAACCAAGCAAGCTTGCAAAGGAAATCTGCACTACAATGAAGTCTCACTTCCCCCCGGTCAAAAGGGCCATCTGAAAAAAGTGTAAAATCCAGAAAGGCAGGACAGGCCATGGAGAACTGGGAGCCTTGTTATGCTGATGGGCGGGATGTAAATTGCCAACAGCCACTCGGGAGAAGTGTATGGTGTTTCCTGAAACATCTAAAAAACAAAGCAACATAGCCTAGGGCACTTCCACTTATGGTCCTATAGCTTAGGGAAATTAAAATAAAAAAGACACAGCCACCCCAAAGGTTGGGACGGCTCTGTTTACAAGAACCTGGTTTACGGTACAAGTTCAATATCGCAGAAAGTGAAAAGTGGATAAAGAAGTTGTGGTACTTACGTACAATGCAGTATCACTCAGGAATGAAATCTATGTCATCAGGCCCGTAGCAGCATAATGAGTGGATTCAGGTTTGATGATTCTAACTGAAATAAGTCACACAGGAAAAGAAACATCATAAGATATCACTAATACACGGAATGTAACCTTGGCTACACAGGAACTGAATTACAAAACAGAACAGGGTCTCAAATTTAGAAACCCAACTTATGCTTGCTTAAGGGGAAAGGTGAGTTGGGGTGCTGCATAAAAGCAGAGATTGAAATGAGCACAGATAAATTCCTTAAGCCAAATATGGAATAGACAAGAGCTACTCCTTGCTCAACGAAATGGACTCAACACCCCATATTAAATGCCTAAGAGTGTACCTGACTAGGAAGTATCTTAAAACCTATGGATTGCTATGTCTCTGAAAGAGAATCAAGTGTGTGTACAGGGGCATAAACGCAGCAGTGATAGGATTGGAGAGGTTCGGTGAGCAAATGAAGACCCTTTGAAGTCATATTGCATGGTACCCATTCCACGGGTCTCAACTCTCCAGTTTTAACGTATTCTTCCTTCAGCTAAAACATGCATGTGGAACCCAGAGTATGATCAACCGTGTGATCGGGAGACGTGTTCCAATATGTGTCAGTTTTCGTCCCCTGGTACTCGGGTGCAACATTCCAGACGCTTTACTAACACTCTCCCGACTTGGAGAGTCAGTGCCTTTAACCTCCTGTTTGGCCCAGTTTGCAATTTCTGCGGAAGATGAACAGGAATAGGGAGAACCAATGACAGACTAGCTGGAGGTGTCTGGACGGGCAAATTTAACTCTCATTTCCCACCAGGAAGAGGAATTAACCAAAGGCTCAGCGTGCCGTGCCGGAACCAGATTAGGGCCTGAAGCCATCCTGCGGTGTTGCGGCCAGCTCACGAGAAAGCGAGTTGAAGAAAGGAGCTCAGGGGCACTGTAATTCACAAACCTGCAGAGTTATAAATGACAGCTATCGTCCAAAAATATACTGAAGTAAGGCTGCCAAGAGGACTTGAAAGCGGGGCAGAATTGCAGGAAACCGATTTCAGGAGGTAGACTGGAATTGCATTTAAAGCATAGGAAAAGAGGCAGAACGTCCACAATGATGCACTTGGCCAAAAAGGGCGTATGCGTTTTTTCCTGAATATATTCAGGAAAAAACGCATACGCCCTTTTTGGCCAACCAAGCAAGCTTGCAAAGGAAATCTGCACTACAATGAAGTCTCACTTCCCCCCGGTCAAAAGGGCCATCTGAAAAAAGTGTAAAATCCAGAAAGGCAGGACAGGCCATGGAGAACTGGGAGCCTTGTTATGCTGATGGGCGGGATGTCAATTGCCAACAGCCACTCGGGAGAAGTGTATGGTGTTTCCTGAAACATCTAAAAAACAAAGCAACAGAGCCTAGGGCACTTCCACTTATGGTCCTATAGCTTAGGGAAATTAAAATCAAAAAGACACAGCCACCCCAAAGGTTGGGACGGCTCTGTTTACAAGAACCTGGTTTACGGTACAAGTTCAATATCGCAGAAAGTGAAAAATGGATAAAGAAGTTGTGGTACTTACGTACAATGCAGTATCACTCAGCAATGAAATCTATGTCATCAGGCCCGTAGCAGCATAATGAGTGGATTCAGGTACGATGATTCTAACTGAAATAAGTCACACAGGAAAAGAAACATCATAAGATATCACTAATACACGGAATGTAACCTTGGCTACACAGGAACTGAATTCCAAAACAGAACAGGGTCTCAAATTTAGAAAACCAACTTATGCTTGCTTAAGGGGAAAGGTGAGTTGGGGTGCTGCATAAAACCAGAGATTGAAATGAGCACAGATAAAGTTCCTTAAGCCAAATATGGAATAGACAAGAGCTACTCCTTGCTCAAGGAAATGGACTCAACACCCCATATTAAATGCCTAAGAGTGTACCTGACTAGGAAGTATCTTAAAACCTATGGATTGCTATGTCTCTGAAAGAGAATCAAGTGTGTGTACAGGGGCATAAACGCAGCAGTGATAGGATTGGAGAGGTTCGGTGAGCAAATGAAGACCCTTTGAAGTCATATTGCATGGTACCCATTCCACGGGTCTCAACTCTCCAGGGTTAAGGTATTCTTCCTTCAGCTAAAACATGCATGTGGAACCCAGAGTATGATCAACCGTGTGATCGGGAGACGTGTTCCAATATGTGTCAGTTTTCGTCCCCTGGTACTCGGGTGCAACATTCCAGACGCTTTACTAACACTCTCCCGACTTGGAGAGTCAGTGCCTTTAACCTCCTGTTTGGCCCAGTTTGCAATTTCTGCGGAAGATGAACAGGAATAGGGAGAACCAATGACAGACTAGCTGGAGGTGTCTGGACGGGCAAATTTAACTCTCATTTCCCACCAGGAAGAGGAATTAACCAAAGGCTCAGCGTGCTGTGCCGGAACCAGATTAGGGCCTGAAGCTATCCTGCGGTGTTGCGGCCAGCTCACGAGAAAGCGAGTTGAAGAAAGGAGCTCAGGGGCACTGTAATTCACAAACCTGCAGAGTTATAAATGACAGCTATCGTCCAAAAATATACTGAAGTAAGGCTGCCAAGAGGACTTGAAAGCGGGGCAGAATTGCAGGAAACCGATTTCAGGAGGTAGACTGGAATTGCATTTAAAGCATAGGAAAAGAGGCAGAACGTCCACAATGATGCACTTGGCCAAAAAGGGCGTATGCGTTTTTTCCTGAATATATTCAGGAAAAAACGCATATGCCCTTTTTGGCCAACCAAGCAAGCTTGCAAAGGAAATCTGCACTACAATGAAGTCTCACTTCCCCCCGGTCAAAAGGGCCATCTGAAAAAAGTGTAAAATCCAGAAAGGCAGGACAGGCCATGGAGAACTGGGAGCCTTGTTATGCTGATGGGCGGGATGTAAATTGCCAACAGCCACTCGGGAGAAGTGTATGGTGTTTCCTGAAACATCTAAAAAACAAAGCAACATAGCCTAGGGCACTTCCACTTATGGTCCTATAGCTTAGGGAAATTAAAATAAAAAAGACACAGCCACCCCAAAGGTTGGGACGGCTCTGTTTACAAGAACCTGGTTTACGGTACAAGTTCAATATCGCAGAAAGTGAAAAGTGGATAAAGAAGTTGTGGTACTTACGTACAATGCAGTATCACTCAGGAATGAAATCTATGTCATCAGGCCCGTAGCAGCATAATGAGTGGATTCAGGTATGATGATTCTAACTGAAATAAGTCACACAGGAAAAGAAACATCATAAGATATCACTAATACACGGAATGTAACCTTGGCTACACAGGAACTGAATTACAAAACAGAACAGGGTCTCAAATTTAGAAACCCAACTTATGCTTGCTTAAGGGGAAAGGTGAGTTGGGGTGCTGCATAAAAGCAGAGATTGAAATGAGCACAGATAAATTCCTTAAGCCAAATATGGAATAGACAAGAGCTACTCCTTGCTCAACGAAATGGACTCAACACCCCATATTAAATGCCTAAGAGTGTACCTGACTAGGAAGTATCTTAAAACCTATGGATTGCTATGTCTCTGAAAGAGAATCAAGTGTGTGTACAGGGGCATAAACGCAGCAGTGATAGGATTGGAGAGGTTCGGTGAGCAAATGAAGACCCTTTGAAGTCATATTGCATGGTACCCATTCCACGGGTCTCAACTCTCCAGTTTTAACGTATTCTTCCTTCAGCTAAAACATGCATGTGGAACCCAGAGTATGATCAACCGTGTGATCGGGAGACGTGTTCCAATATGTGTCAGTTTTCGTCCCCTGGTACTCGGGTGCAACATTCCAGACGCTTTACTAACACTCTCCCGACTTGGAGAGTCAGTGCCTTTAACCTCCTGTTTGGCCCAGTTTGCAATTTCTGCGGAAGATGAACAGGAATAGGGAGAACCAATGACAGACTAGCTGGAGGTGTCTGGACGGGCAAATTTAACTCTCATTTCCCACCAGGAAGAGGAATTAACCAAAGGCTCAGCGTGCCGTGCCGGAACCAGATTAGGGCCTGAAGCCATCCTGCGGTGTTGCGGCCAGCTCACGAGAAAGCGAGTTGAAGAAAGGAGCTCAGGGGCACTGTAATTCACAAACCTGCAGAGTTATAAATGACAGCTATCGTCCAAAAATATACTGAAGTAAGGCTGCCAAGAGGACTTGAAAGCGGGGCAGAATTGCAGGAAACCGATTTCAGGAGGTAGACTGGAATTGCATTGAAAGCATAGGAAAAGAGGCAGAACGTCCACAATGATGCACTTGGCCAAAAAGGGCGTATGCGTTTTTTCCTGAATATATTCAGGAAAAAACGCATACGCCCTTTTTGGCCAACCAAGCAAGCTTGCAAAGGAAATCTGCACTACAATGAAGTCTCACTTCCCCCCGGTCAAAAGGGCCATCTGAAAAAAGTGTAAAATCCAGAAAGGCAGGACAGGCCATGGAGAACTGGGAGCCTTGTTATGCTGATGGGCGGGATGTAAATTGCCAACAGCCACTCGGGAGAAGTGTATGGTGTTTCCTGAAACATCTAAAAAACAAAGCAACAGAGCCTAGGGCACTTCCACTTATGGTCCTATAGCTTAGGGAAATTAAAATCAAAAGACACAGCCACCCCAAAGGTTGGGACGGCTCTGTTTACAAGAACCTGGTTTACGGTACAAGTTCAATATCGCAGAAAGTGAAAAATGGATAAAGAAGTTGTGGTACTTACGTACAATGCAATATCACTCAGCAATGAAATCTATGTCATCAGGCCCGTAGCAGCATAATGAGTGGATTCAGGTATGATGATTCTAACTGAAATAAGTCACACAGAAAAAGAAACATCATAAGATATCACTAATACACGGAATGTAAACTTGGCTACACAGGAACTGAATTACAAAACAGAACAGGGTCTCAAATTTAGAAACCCAACTTATGCTTGCTTAAGGGGAAAGGTGAGTTGGGGTGCTGCATAAAACCAGAGATTGAAATGAGCACAGATAAAGTTCCTTAAGCCAAATATGGAATAGACAAGAGCTACTCCTTGCTCAACGAAATGGACTCAACACCCCATATTAAATGCCTAAGAGTGTACCTGACTAGGAAGTATCTTAAAACCTATGGATTGCTATGTCTCCGAAAGAGAATCAAGTGTGTGTACAGGGGCATAAACGCAGCAGTGATAGGATTGGAGAGGTTCGGTGAGCAAATGAAGACCCTTTGAAGTCATATTGCATGGTACCCATTCCACGGGTCTCAACTCTCCAGGTTTAAGGTATTCTTCCTTCAGCTAAAACATGCATGTGGAACCCAGAGTATGATCAACCGTGTGATCGGGAGACGTGTTCCAATATGTGTCAGTTTTCGTCCCCTGGTACTCGGGTGCAACATTCCAGACGCTTTACTAACACTCTCCCGACTTGGAGAGTCAGTGCCTTTAACCTCCTGTTTGGCCCAGTTTGCAATTTCTGCGGAAGATGAACAGGAATAGGGAGAACCAATGAGAGACTAGCTGGAGGTGTCTGGACGGGCAAATTTAACTCTCATTTCCCACCAGGAAGAGGAATTAACCAAAGGCTCAGCGTGCCGTGCCGGAACCAGATTAGGGCCTGAAGCCATCCTGCGGTGTTGCGGCCAGCTCACGAGAAAGCGAGTTGAAGAAAGGAGCTCAGGGGCACTGTAATTCACAAACCTGCAGAGTTATAAATGACAGCTATCATCCAAAAATATACTGAAGTAAGGCTGCCAAGAGGACTTGAAAGCGGGGCAGAATTGCAGGAAACCGATTTCAGGAGGTAGACTGGAATTGCATTTAAAGCATAGGAAAAGAGGCAGAACGTCCACAATGATGCACTTGGCCAAAAAGGGCGTATGCGTTTTTTCCTGAATATATTCAGGAAAAAACGCATACGCCCTTTTTGGCCAACCAAGCAAGCTTGCAAAGGAAATCTGCACTACAATGAAGTCTCACTTCCCCCCGGTCAAAAGGGCCATCTGAAAAAAGTGTAAAATCCAGAAAGGCAGGACAGGCCATGGAGAACTGGGAGCCTTGTTATGCTGATGGGCGGGATGTAAATTGCCAACAGCCACTCGGGAGAAGTGTATGGTGTTTCCTGAAACATCTAAAAAACAAAGCAACAGAGCCTAGGGCACTTCCACTTATGGTCCTATAGCTTAGGGAAATTAAAATCAAAAGACACAGCCACCCCAAAGGTTGGGACGGCTCTGTTTACAAGAACCTGGTTTACGGTACAAGTTCAATATCGCAGAAAGTGAAAAATGGATAAAGAAGTTGTGGTACTTACGTACAATGCAGTATCACTCAGCAATGAAATCTATGTCATCAGGCCCGTAGCAGCATAATGAGTGGATTCAGGTACGATTATTCTAACTGAAATAAGTCACACAGAAAAAGAAACATCATAAGATATCACTAATACACGGAATGTAAACTTGGCTACACAGGAACTGAATTACAAAACAGAACAGGGTCTCAAATTTAGAAAACAAACTTATGCTTGCTTAAGGGGAAAGGTGAGTTGGGGTGCTGCATAAAACCAGAGATTGAAATGAGCACAGATAAAGTTTCTTAAGCCAAATATGGAATAGACAAGAGCTACTCCTTGCTCAACGAAATGGACTCAACACCCCATATTAAATGCCTAAGAGTGTACCTGACTAGGAAGTATCTTAAAACCTATGGATTGCTATGTCTCTGAAAGAGAATCAAGTGTGTGTACAGGGGCATAAACGCAGCAGTGATAGGATTGGAGAGGTTCGGTGAGCAAATGAAGACCCTTTGAAGTCATATTGCATGGTACCCATTCCACGGGTCTCAACTCTCCAGGTTTAAGGTATTCTTCCTTCAGCTAAAACATGCATGTGGAACCCAGAGTATGATCAACCGTGTGATCGGGAGACGTGTTCCAATATGTCTCAGTTTTCGTCCCCTGGTACTCGGGTGCAACATTCCAGACGCTTTACTAACACTCTCCCGACTTGTAGAGTCAGTGCCTTTAACCTCCTGTTTGGCCCAGTTTGCAATTTCTGCGGAAGATGAACAGGAATAGGGAGAACCAATGACAGACTAGCTGGAGGTGTCTGGACGGGCAAATTTAACTCTCATTTCCCACCAGGAAGAGGAATTAACCAAAGGCTCAGCGTGCCGTGCCGGAACCAGATTAGGGCCTGAAGCCATCCTGCGGTGTTGCGGCCAGCTCACGAGAAAGCGAGTTGAAGAAAGGAGCTCAGGGGCACTGTAATTCACAAACCTGCAGAGTTATAAATGACAGCTATCGTCCAAAAATATACTGAAGTAAGGCTGCCAAGAGGACTTGAAAGCGGGGCAGAATTGCAGGAAACCGATTTCAGGAGGTAGACTGGAATTGCATTTAAAGCATAGGAAAAGAGGCAGAACGTCCACAATGATGCACTTGGCCAAAAAGGGCGTATGCGTTTTTTCCTGAATATATTCAGGAAAAAACGCATACGCCCTTTTTGGCCAACCAAGCAAGCTTGCAAAGGAAATCTGCACTACAATGAAGTCTCACTTCCCCCCGGTCAAAAGGGCCATCTGAAAAAAGTGTAAAATCCAGAAAGGCAGGACAGGCCATGGAGAACTGGGAGCCTTGTTATGCTGATGGGTGGGATGACAATTGCCAACAGCCACTCGGGAGAAGTGTATGGTGTTTCCTGAAACATCTAAAAAACAAAGCAACAGAGCCTAGGGCACTTCCACTTATGGTCCTATAGCTTAGGGAAATTAAAATCAAAAGACACAGCCACCCCAAAGGTTGGGACGGCTCTGTTTACAAGAACCTGGTTTACGGTACAAGTTCAATATCGCAGAAAGTGAAAAATGGATAAAGAAGTTGTGGTACTTACGTACAATGCAGTATCACTCAGCAATGAAATCTATGTCATCAGGCCCGTAGCAGCATAATGAGTGGATTCAGGTACGATGATTCTAACTGAAATAAGTCACACAGAAAAAGAAACATCATAAGATATCACTAATACACGGAATGTAAACTTGGCTACACAGGAACTGAATTACAAAACAGAACAGGGTCTCAAATTTAGAAACCCAACTTATGCTTGCTTAAGGGGAAAGGTGAGTTGGGGTGCTGCATAAAACCAGAGATTGAAATGAGCACAGATAAAGTTCCTTAAGCCAAATATGGAATAGACAAGAGCTACTCCTTGCTCAACGAAATGGACTCAACACCCCATATTAAATGCCTAAGAGTGTACCTGACTAGGAAGTATCTTAAAACCTATGGATTGCTATGTCTCTGAAAGAGAATCAAGTGTGTGTACAGGGGCATAAACGCAGCAGTGATAGGATTGGAGAGGTTCGGTGAGCAAATGAAGACCCTTTGAAGTCATATTGCATGGTACCCATTCCACGGGTCTCAACTCTCCAGGTTTAAGGTATTCTTCCTTCAGCTAAAACATGCATGTGGAACCCAGAGTATGATCAACCGTGTGATCGGGAGACGTGTTCCAATATGTCTCAGTTTTCGTCCCCTGGTACTCGGGTGCAACATTCCAGACGCTTTACTAACACTCTCCCGACTTGGAGAGTCAGTGCCTTTAACCTCCTGTTTGGCTCAGTTTGCAATTTCTGCGGAAGATGAACAGGAATAGGGAGAACCAATGACAGACTAGCTGGAGGTGTCTGGACGGGCAAATTTAACTCTCATTTCCCACCAGGAAGAGGAATTAACCAAAGGCTCAGCGTGCCGTGCCGGAACCAGATTAGGGCCTGAAGCCATCCTGTGGTGTTGCGGCCAGCTCACGAGAAAGCGAGTTGAAGAAAGGAGCTCAGGGGCACTGTAATTCACAAACCTGCAGAGTTATAAATGACAGCTATCGTCCAAAAATATACTGAAGTAAGGCTGCCAAGAGGACTTGAAAGCGGGGCAGAATTGCAGGAAACCGATTTCAGGAGGTAGACTGGAATTGCATTTAAAGCATAGGAAAAGAGGCAGAACGTCCACAATGATGCACTTGGCCAAAAAGGGCGTATGCGTTTTTTCCTGAATATATTCAGGAAAAAACGCATACGCCCTTTTTGGCCAACCAAGCAAGCTTGCAAAGGAAATCTGCACTACAATGAAGTCTCACTTCCCCCCGGTCAAAAGGGCCATCTGAAAAAAGTGTAAAATCCAGAAAGGCAGGACAGGCCATGGAGAACTGGGAGCCTTGTTATGCTGATGGGCGGGATGTCAATTGCCAACAGCCACTCGGGAGAAGTGTATGGTGTTTCCTGAAACATCTAAAAAACAAAGCAACAGAGCCTAGGGCACTTCCACTTATGGTCCTATAGCTTAGGGAAATTAAAATAAAAAAGACACAGCCACCCCAAAGGTTGGGACGGCTCTGTTTACAAGAACCTGGTTTATGGTACAAGTTCAATATCGCAGAAAGTGAAAAATGGATAAAGAAGTTGTGGTACTTACGTACAATGCAGTATCACTCAGCAATGAAATCTATGTCATCAGGCCCGTAGCAGCATAATGAGTGGATTCAGGTACGATGATTCTAACTGAAATAAGTCACACAGGAAAAGAAACATCATAAGATATCACTAATACACGGAATGTAACCTTGGCTACACAGGAACTGAATTACAAAACAGAACAGGGTCTCAAATTTAGAAACCCAACTTATGCTTGCTTAAGGGGAAAGGTGAGTTGGGGTGCTGCATAAAACCAGAGATTGAAATGAGCACAGATAAAGTTCCTTAAGCCAAATATGGAATAGACAAGAGCTACTCCTTGCTCAACGAAATGGACTCAACACCCCATATTAAATGCCTAAGAGTGTACCTGACTAGGAAGTATCTTAAAACCTATGGATTGCTATGTCTCTGAAAGAGAATCAAGTGTGTGTACAGGGGCATAAACGCAGCAGTGATAGGATTGGAGAGGTTCGGTGAGCAAATGAAGACCCTTTGAAGTCATATTGCATGGTACCCATTCCACGGGTCTCAACTCTCCAGGTTTAAGGTATTCTTCCTTCAGCTAAAACATGCATGTGGAACCCAGAGTATGATCAACCGTGTGATTGGGAGACGTGTTCCAATATGTCTCAGTTTTCGTCCCCTGGTACTCGGGTGCAACATTCCAGACGCTTTACTAACACTCTCCCGACTTGGAGAGTCAGTGCCTTTAACCTCCTGTTTGGCCCAGTTTGCAATTTCTGCGGAAGATGAACAGGAATAGGGAGAACCAATGACAGACTAGCTGGAGGTGTCTGGACGGGCAAATTTAACTCTCATTTCCCACCAGGAAGAGGAATTAACCAAAGGCTCAGCGTGCCGTGCCGGAACCAGATTAGGGCCTGAAGCCATCCTGCGGTGTTGCGGCCAGCTCACGAGAAAGCGAGTTGAAGAAAGGAGCTCAGGGGCACTGTAATTCACAAACCTGCAGAGTTATAAATGACAGCTATCGTCCAAAAATATACTGAAGTAAGGCTGCCAAGAGGACTTGAAAGCGGGGCAGAATTGCAGGAAACCGATTTCAGGAGGTAGACTGGAATTGCATTGAAAGCATAGGAAAAGAGGCAGAACGTCCACAATGATGCACTTGGCCAAAAAGGGCGTATGCGTTTTTTCCTGAATATATTCAGGAAAAAACGCATACGCCCTTTTTGGCCAACCAAGCAAGCTTGCAAAGGAAATCTGCACTACAATGAAGTCTCACTTCCCCCCGGTCAAAAGGGCCATCTGAAAAAAGTGTAAAATCCAGAAAGGCAGGACAGGCCATGGAGAACTGGGAGCCTTGTTATGCTGATGGGCGGGATGTCAATTGCCAACAGCCACTCGGGAGAAGTGTATGGTGTTTCCTGAAACATCTAAAAAACAAAGCAACAGAGCCTAGGGCACTTCCACTTATGGTCCTATAGCTTAGGGAAATTAAAATAAAAAAGACACAGCCACCCCAAAGGTTGGGACGGCTCTGTTTACAAGAACCTGGTTTACGGTACAAGTTCAATATCGCAGAAAGTGAAAAATGGATAAAGAAGTTGTGGTACTTACGTACAATGCAGTATCACTCAGCAATGAAATCTATGTCATCAGGCCCGTAGCAGCATAATGAGTGGATTCAGGTATGATGATTCTAACTGAAATAAGTCACACAGGAAAAGAAACATCATAAGATATCACTAATACACGGAATGTAACCTTGGCTACACAGGAACTGAATTACAAAACAGAACAGGGTCTCAAATTTAGAAACCCAACTTATGCTTGCTTAAGGGGAAAGGTGAGTTGGGGTGCTGCATAAAACCAGAGATTGAAATGAGCACAGATAAAGTTCCTTAAGCCAAATATGGAATAGACAAGAGCTACTCCTTGCTCAACGAAATGGACTCAACACCCCATATTAAATGCCTAAGAGTGTACCTGACTAGGAAGTATCTTAAAACCTATGGATTGCTATGTCTCTGAAAGAGAATCAAGTGTGTGTACAGGGGCATAAACGCAGCAGTGATAGGATTGGAGAGGTTCGGTGAGCAAATGAAGACCCTTTGAAGTCATATTGCATGGTACCCATTCCACGGGTCTCAACTCTCCAGGTTTAAGGTATTCTTCCTTCAGCTAAAACATGCATGTGGAACCCAGAGTATGATCAACCGTGTGATCGGGAGACGTGTTCCAATATGTCTCAGTTTTCGTCCCCTGGTACTCGGGTGCAACATTCCAGACGCTTTACTAACACTCTCCCGACTTGGAGAGTCAGTGCCTTTAACCTCCTGTTTGGCCCAGTTTGCAATTTCTGCGGAAGATGAACAGGAATAGGGAGAACCAATGACAGACTAGCTGGAGGTGTCTGGACGGGCAAATTTAACTCTCATTTCCCACCAGGAAGAGGAATTAACCAAAGGCTCAGCGTGCCGTGCCGGAACCAGATTAGGGCCTGAAGCCATCCTGCGGTGTTGCGGCCAGCTCACGAGAAAGCGAGTTGAAGAAAGGAGCTCAGGGGCACTGTAATTCACAAACCTGCAGAGTTATAAATGACAGCTATCGTCCAAAAATATACTGAAGTAAGGCTGCCAAGAGGACTTGAAAGCGGGGCAGAATTGCAGGAAACCGATTTCAGGAGGTAGACTGGAATTGCATTTAAAGCATAGGAAAAGAGGCAGAACGTCCACAATGATGCACTTGGCCAAAAAGGGCGTATGCGTTTTTTCCTGAATATATTCAGGAAAAAACGCATACGCCCTTTTTGGCCAACCAAGCAAGCTTGCAAAGGAAATCTGCACTACAATGAAGTCTCACTTCCCCCCGGTCAAAAGGGCCATCTGAAAAAAGTGTAAAATCCAGAAAGGCAGGACAGGCCATGGAGAACTGGGAGCCTTGTTATGCTGATGGGCGGGATGTAAATTGCCAACAGCCACTCGGGAGAAGTGTATGGTGTTTCCTGAAACATCTAAAAAACAAAGCAACAGAGCCTAGGGCACTTCCACTTATGGTCCTATAGCTTAGGGAAATTAAAATCAAAAAGACACAGCCACCCCAAAGGTTGGGACGGCTCTGTTTACAAGAACCTGGTTTACGGTACAAGTTCAATATCGCAGAAAGTGAAAAATGGATAAAGAAGTTGTGGTACTTACGTACAATGCAGTATCACTCAGCAATGAAATCTATGTCATCAGGCCCGTAGCAGCATAATGAGTGGATTCAGGTACGATGATTCTAACTGAAATAAGTCACACAGGAAAAGAAACATCATAAGATATCACTAATACACGGAACGTAACCTTGGCTACACAGGAACTGAATTACAAAACAGAACAGGGTCTCAAATTTAGAAAACCAACTTATGCTTGCTTAAGGGGAAAGGTGAGTTGGGGTGCTGCATAAAACCAGAGATTGAAATGAGCACAGATAAAGTTCCTTAAGCCAAATATGGAATAGACAAGAGCTACTCCTTGCTCAACGAAATGGACTCAACACCCCATATTAAATGCCTAAGAGTGTACCTGACTAGGAAGTATCTTAAAACCTATGGATTGCTATGTCTCTGAAAGAGAATCAAGTGTGTGTACAGGGGCATAAACGCAGCAGTGATAGGATTGGAGAGGTTCGGTGAGCAAATGAAGACCCTTTGAAGTCATATTGCATGGTACCCATTCCACGGGTCTCAACTCTCCAGGTTTAAGGTATTCTTCCTTCAGCTAAAACATGCATGTGGAACCCAGAGTATGATCAACCGTGTGATCGGGAGACGTGTTCCAATATGTGTCAGTTTTCGTCCCCTGGTACTCGGGTGCAACATTCCAGACGCTTTACTAACACTCTCCCGACTTGGAGAGTCAGTGCCTTTAACCTCCTGTTTGGCCCAGTTTGCAATTTCTGCGGAAGATGAACAGGAATAGGGAGAACCAATGACAGACTAGCTGGAGGTGTCTGGACGGGCAAATTTAACTCTCATTTCCCACCAGGAAGAGGAATTAACCAAAGGCTCAGCGTGCCGTGCCGGAACCAGATTAGGGCCTGAAGCCATCCTGCGGTGTTGCGGCCAGCTCACGAGAAAGCGACTTGAAGAAAGGAGCTCAGGGGCACTGTAATTCACAAACCTGCAGAGTTATAAATGACAGCTATTGTCCAAATATATACTGAAGTAAGGCTGCCAAGAGGACTTGAAAGCGGGGCAGAATTGCAGGAAACCGATTTCAGGAGGTAGACTGGAATTGCATTGAAAGCATAGGAAAAGAGGCAGAACGTCCACAATGATGCACTTGGCCAAAAAGGGCGTATGCGTTTTTTCCTGAATATATTCAGGAAAAAACGCATACGCCCTTTTTGGCCAACCAAGCAAGCTTGCAAAGGAAATCTGCACTACAATGAAGTCTCACTTCCCCCCGGTCAAAAGGGCCATCTGAAAAAAGTGTAAAATCCAGAAAGGCAGGACAGGCCATGGAGAACTGGGAGCCTTGTTATGCTGATGGGCGGGATGTAAATTGCCAACAGCCACTCGGGAGAAGTGTATGGTGTTTCCTGAAACATCTAAAAAACAAAGCAACAGAGCCTAGGGCACTTCCACTTATGGTCCTATAGCTTAGGGAAATTAAAATCAAAAAGACACAGCCACCCCAAAGGTTGGGACGGCTCTGTTTACAAGAACCTGGTTTACGGTACAAGTTCAATATCGCAGAAAGTGAAAAATGGATAAAGAAGTTGTGGTACTTACGTACAATGCAGTATCACTCAGCAATGAAATCTATGTCATCAGGCCCGTAGCAGCATAATGAGTGGATTCAGGTACGATGATTCTAACTGAAATAAGTCACACAGGAAAAGAAACATCATAAGATATCACTAATACACGGAACGTAACCTTGGCTACACAGGAACTGAATTACAAAACAGAACAGGGTCTCAAATTTAGAAAACCAACTTATGCTTGCTTAAGGGGAAAGGTGAGTTGGGGTGCTGCATAAAACCAGAGATTGAAATGAGCACAGATAAAGTTCCTTAAGCCAAATATGGAATAGACAAGAGCTACTCCTTGCTCAACGAAATGGACTCAACACCCCATATTAAATGCCTAAGAGTGTACCTGACTAGGAAGTATCTTAAAACCTATGGATTGCTATGTCTCTGAAAGAGAATCAAGTGTGTGTACAGGGGCATAAACGCAGCAGTGATAGGATTGGAGAGGTTCGGTGAGCAAATGAAGACCCTTTGAAGTCATATTGCATGGTACCCATTCCACGGGTCTCAACTCTCCAGGTTTAAGGTATTCTTCCTTCAGCTAAAACATGCATGTGGAACCCAGAGTATGATCAACCGTGTGATCGGGAGACGTGTTCCAATATGTGTCAGTTTTCGTCCCCTGGTACTCGGGTGCAACATTCCAGACGCTTTACTAACACTCTCCCGACTTGGAGAGTCAGTGCCTTTAACCTCCTGTTTGGCCCAGTTTGCAATTTCTGCGGAAGATGAACAGGAATAGGGAGAACCAATGACAGACTAGCTGGAGGTGTCTGGACGGGCAAATTTAACTCTCATTTCCCACCAGGAAGAGGAATTAACCAAAGGCTCAGCGTGCCGTGCCGGAACCAGATTAGGGCCTGAAGCCATCCTGCGGTGTTGCGGCCAGCTCACGAGAAAGCGACTTGAAGAAAGGAGCTCAGGGGCACTGTAATTCACAAACCTGCAGAGTTATAAATGACAGCTATTGTCCAAATATATACTGAAGTAAGGCTGCCAAGAGGACTTGAAAGCGGGGCAGAATTGCAGGAAACCGATTTCAGGAGGTAGACTGGAATTGCATTGAAAGCATAGGAAAAGAGGCAGAACGTCCACAATGATGCACTTGGCCAAAAAGGGCGTATGCGTTTTTTCCTGAATATATTCAGGAAAAAACGCATACGCCCTTTTTGGCCAACCAAGCAAGCTTGCAAAGGAAATCTGCACTACAATGAAGTCTCACTTCCCCCCGGTCAAAAGGGCCATCTGAAAAAAGTGTAAAATCCAGAAAGGCAGGACAGGCCATGGAGAACTGGGAGCCTTGTTATGCTGATGGGCGGGATGTAAATTGCCAACAGCCACTCGGGAGAAGTGTATGGTGTTTCCTGAAACATCTAAAAAACAAAGCAACAGAGCCTAGGGCACTTCCACTTATGGTCCTATAGCTTAGGGAAATTAAAATCAAAAAGACACAGCCACCCCAAAGGTTGGGACGGCTCTGTTTACAAGAACCTGGTTTACGGTACAAGTTCAATATCGCAGAAAGTGAAAAATGGATAAAGAAGTTGTGGTACTTACGTACAATGCAGTATCACTCAGCAATGAAATCTATGTCATCAGGCCCGTAGCAGCATAATGAGTGGATTCAGGTACGATGATTCTAACTGAAATAAGTCACACAGGAAAAGAAACATCATAAGATATCACTAATACACGGAACGTAAACTTGGCTACACAGGAACTGAATTACAAAACAGAACAGGGTCTCAAATTTAGAAAACCAACTTATGCTTGCTTAAGGGGAAAGGTGAGTTGGGGTGCTGCATAAAACCAGAGATTGAAATGAGCACAGATAAAGTTCCTTAAGCCAAATATGGAATAGACAAGAGCTACTCCTTGCTCAACGAAATGGACTCAACACCCCATATTAAATACCTAAGAGTGTACCTGACTAGGAAGTATCTTAAAACCTATGGATTGCTATGTCTCTGAAAGAGAATCAAGTGTGTGTACAGGGGCATAAACGCAGCAGTGATAGGATTGGAGAGGTTCGGTGAGCAAATGAAGACCCTTTGAAGTCATATTGCATGGTACCCATTCCACGGGTCTCAACTCTCCAGGTTTAAGGTATTCTTCCTTCAGCTAAAACATGCATGTGGAACCCAGAGTATGATCAACCGTGTGATCGGGAGACGTGTTCCAATATGTGTCAGTTTTCGTCCCCTGGTACTCGGGTGCAACATTCCAGACGCTTTACTAACACTCTCCCGACTTGGAGAGTCAGTGCCTTTAACCTCCTGTTTGGCCCAGTTTGCAATTTCTGCGGAAGATGAACAGGAATAGGGAGAACCAATGAGAGACTAGCTGGAGGTGTCTGGACGGGCAAATTTAACTCTCATTTCCCACCAGGAAGAGGAATTAACCAAAGGCTCAGCGTGCCGTGCCGGAACCAGATTAGGGCCTGAAGCCATCCTGCGGTGTTGCGGCCAGCTCACGAGAAAGCGACTTGAAGAAAGGAGCTCAGGGGCACTGTAATTCACAAACCTGCAGAGTTATAAATGACAGCTATTGTCCAAATATATACTGAAGTAAGGCTGCCAAGAGGACTTGAAAGCGGGGCAGAATTGCAGGAAACCGATTTCAGGAGGTAGACTGGAATTGCATTGAAAGCATAGGAAAAGAGGCAGAACGTCCACAATGATGCACTTGGCCAAAAAGGGCGTATGCGTTTTTTCCTGAATATATTCAGGAAAAAACGCATACGCCCTTTTTGGCCAACCAAGCAAGCTTGCAAAGGAAATCTGCACTACAATGAAGTCTCACTTCCCCCCGGTCAAAAGGGCCATCTGAAAAAAGTGTAAAATCCAGAAAGGCAGGACAGGCCATGGAGAACTGGGAGCCTTGTTATGCTGATGGGTGGGATGTAAATTGCCAACAGCCACTCGGGAGAAGTGGATGGTGTTTCCTGAAACATCTAAAAAACAAAGCAACAGAGCCTAGGGCACTTCCACTTATGGTCCTATAGCTTAGGGAAATTAAAATCAAAAAGACACAGCCACCCCAAAGGTTGGGACGGCTCTGTTTACAAGAACCTGGTTTACGGTACAAGTTCAATATCGCAGAAAGTGAAAAATGGATAAAGAAGTTGTGGTACTTACCTACAATGCAGTATCACTCAGCAATGAAATCTATGTCATCAGGCCCGTAGCAGCATAATGAGTGGATTCAGGTACGATGATTCTAACTGAAATAAGTCACACAGGAAAAGAAACATCATAAGATATCACTAATACACGGAACGTAACCTTGGCTACACAGGAACTGAATTACAAAACAGAACAGGGTCTCAAATTTAGAAAACCAACTTATGCTTGCTTAAGGGGAAAGGTGAGTTGGGGTGCTGCATAAAACCAGAGATTGAAATGAGCACAGATAAAGTTCCTTAAGCCAAATATGGAATAGACAAGAGCTACTCCTTGCTCAACGAAATGGACTCAACACCCCATATTAAATGCCTAAGAGTGTACCTGACTAGGAAGTATCTTAAAACCTATGGATTGCTATGTCTCTGAAAGAGAATCAAGTGTGTGTACAGGGGCATAAACGCAGCAGTGATAGGATTGGAGAGGTTCGGTGAGCAAATGAAGACCCTTTGAAGTCATATTGCATGGTACCCATTCCACGGGTCTCAACTCTCCAGGTTTAAGGTATTCTTCCTTCAGCTAAAACATGCATGTGGAACCCAGAGTATGATCAACCGTGTGATCGGGAGACGTGTTCCAATATGTGTCAGTTTTCGTCCCCTGGTACTCGGGTGCAACATTCCAGACGCTTTACTAACACTCTCCCGACTTGGAGAGTCAGTGCCTTTAACCTCCTGTTTGGCCCAGTTTGCAATTTCTGCGGAAGATGAACAGGAATAGGGAGAACCAATGACAGACTAGCTGGAGGTGTCTGGACGGGCAAATTTAACTCTCATTTCCCACCAGGAAGAGGAATTAACCAAAGGCTCAGCGTGCCGTGCCGGAACCAGATTAGGGCCTGAAGCCATCCTGCGGTGTTGCGGCCAGCTCACGAGAAAGCGAGTTGAAGAAAGGAGCTCAGGGGCACTGTAATTCACAAACCTGCAGAGTTATAAATGACAGCTATTGTCCAAATATATACTGAAGTAAGGCTGCCAAGAGGACTTGAAAGAGGGGCAGAATTGCAGGAAACCGATTTCAGGAGGTAGACTGGAATTGCATTTAAAGCATAGGAAAAGAGGCAGAACGTCCACAATGATGCACTTGGCCAAAAAGGGCGTATGCGTTTTTTCCTGAATATATTCAGGAAAAAACGCATACGCCCTTTTTGGCCAACCAAGCAAGCTTGCAAAGGAAATCTGCACTACAATGAAGTCTCACTTCCCCCCGGTCAAAAGGGCCATCTGAAAAAAGTGTAAAATCCAGAAAGGCAGGACAGGCCATGGAGAACTGGGAGCCTTGTTATGCTGATGGGTGGGATGTAAATTGCCAACAGCCACTCGGGAGAAGTGTATGGTGTTTCCTGAAACATCTAAAAAACAAAGCAACAGAGCCTAGGGCACTTCCACTTATGGTCCTATAGCTTAGGGAAATTAAAATCAAAAAGACACAGCCACCCCAAATGTTGGGACAGCTCTGTTTACAAGAACCTGGTTTACGGTACAAGTTCAATATCGCAGAAAGTGAAAAATGGATAAAGAAGTTGTGGTACTTACGTACAATGCAGTATCACTCAGCAATGAAATCTATGTCATCAGGCCCGTAGCAGCATAATGAGTGGATTCAGGTACGATGATTCTAACTGAAATAAGTCACACAGGCAAAGAAACATCATAAGATATCACTAATACACGGAATGTAACCTTGGCTACACAGGAACTGAATTACAAAACAGAACAGGGTCTCAAATTTAGAAACCCAACTTATGCTTGCTTAAGGGGAAAGGTGAGTTGGGGTGCTGCATAAAACCAGAGATTGAAATGAGCACAGATAAAGTTCCTTAAGCCAAATATGGAATAGACAAGAGCTACTCCTTGCTCAACGAAATGGACTCAACACCCCATATTAAATGCCTAAGAGTGTACCTGACTAGGAAGTATCTTAAAACCTATGGATTGCTATGTCTCTGAAAGAGAATCAAGTGTGTGTACAGGGGCATAAACGCAGCAGTGATAGGATTGGAGAGGTTCGGTGAGCAAATGAAGACCCTTTGAAGTCATATTGCATGGTACCCATTCCACGGGTCTCAACTCTCCAGGTTTAAGGTATTCTTCCTTCAGCTAAAACATGCATGTGGAACCCAGAGTATGATCAACCGTGTGATCGGGAGACGTGTTCCAATATGTGTCAGTTTTCGTCCCCTGGTACTCGGGTGCAACATTCCAGACGCTTTACTAACACTCTCCCGACTTGGAGAGTCAGTGCCTTTAACCTCCTGTTTGGCCCAGTTTGCAATTTCTGTGGAAGATGAACAGGAATAGGGAGAAACAATGACAGACTAGATGGAGGTGTCTGGACGGGCAAATTTAACTCTCATTTCCCACCAGGAAGAGGAATTAACCAAAGGCTCAGCGTGCCGTGCCGGAACCAGATTAGGGCCTGAAGCCATCCTGCGGTGTTGTGGCCAGCTCACGAGAAAGCGAGTTGAAGAAAGGAGCTCAGGGGCACTGTAATTCACAAACCTGCAGAGTTATAAATGACAGCTATCGTCCAAAAATATACTGAAGTAAGGCTGCCAAGAGGACTTGAAAGCGGGGCAGAATTGCAGGAAACCGATTTCAGGAGGTAGACTGGAATTGCATTGAAAGCATAGGAAAAGAGGCAGAACGTCCACAATGATGCACTTGGCCAAAAAGGGCGTATGCGTTTTTTCCTGAATATATTCAGGAAAAAACGCATACGCCCTATTTGGCCAAACAAGCAAGCTTGCAAAGGAAATCTGCACTACAATGAAGTCTCACTTCCCCCCGGTCAAAAGGGCCATCTGAAAAAAGTGTAAAATCCAGAAAGGCAGGACAGGCCATGGAGAACTGGGAGCCTTGTTATGCTGATGGGTGGGATGTAAATTGCCAACAGCCACTCGGGAGAAGTGTATGGTGTTTCCTGAAACATCTAAAAAACAAAGCAACAGAGCCTAGGGCACTTCCACTTATGGTCCTATAGCTTAGGGAAATTAAAATCAAAAAGACACAGCCACCCCAAATGTTGGGACAGCTCTGTTTACAAGAACCTGGTTTACGGTACAAGTTCAATATCGCAGAAAGTGAAAAATGGATAAAGAAGTTGTGGTACTTACGTACAATGCAGTATCACTCAGCAATGAAATCTATGTCATCAGGCCCGTAGCAGCATAATGAGTGGATTCAGGTACGATGATTCTAACTGAAATAAGTCACACAGGCAAAGAAACATCATAAGATATCACTAATACACGGAATGTAACCTTGGCTACACAGGAACTGAATTACAAAACAGAACAGGGTCTCAAATTTAGAAACCCAACTTATGCTTGCTTAAGGGGAAAGGTGAGTTGGGGTGCTGCATAAAACCAGAGATTGAAATGAGCACAGATAAAGTTCCTTAAGCCAAATATGGAATAGACAAGAGCTACTCCTTGCTCAACGAAATGGACTCAACACCCCATATTAAATGCCTAAGAGTGTACCTGACTAGGAAGTATCTTAAAACCTATGGATTGCTATGTCTCTGAAAGAGAATCAAGTGTGTGTACAGGGGCATAAACGCAGCAGTGATAGGATTGGAGAGGTTCGGTGAGCAAATGAAGACCCTTTGAAGTCATATTGCATGGTACCCATTCCACGGGTCTCAACTCTCCAGGTTTAAGGTATTCTTCCTTCAGCTAAAACATGCATGTGGAACCCAGAGTATGATCAACCGTGTGATCGGGAGACGTGTTCCAATATGTGTCAGTTTTCGTCCCCTGGTACTCGGGTGCAACATTCCAGACGCTTTACTAACACTCTCCCGACTTGGAGAGTCAGTGCCTTTAACCTCCTGTTTGGCCCAGTTTGCAATTTCTGTGGAAGATGAACAGGAATAGGGAGAAACAATGACAGACTAGATGGAGGTGTCTGGACGGGCAAATTTAACTCTCATTTCCCACCAGGAAGAGGAATTAACCAAAGGCTCAGCGTGCCGTGCCGGAACCAGATTAGGGCCTGAAGCCATCCTGCGGTGTTGTGGCCAGCTCACGAGAAAGCGAGTTGAAGAAAGGAGCTCAGGGGCACTGTAATTCACAAACCTGCAGAGTTATAAATGACAGCTATCGTCCAAAAATATACTGAAGTAAGGCTGCCAAGAGGACTTGAAAGCGGGGCAGAATTGCAGGAAACCGATTTCAGGAGGTAGACTGGAATTGCATTGAAAGCATAGGAAAAGAGGCAGAACGTCCACAATGATGCACTTGGCCAAAAAGGGCGTATGCGTTTTTTCCTGAATATATTCAGGAAAAAACGCATACGCCCTATTTGGCCAAACAAGCAAGCTTGCAAAGGAAATCTGCACTACAATGAAGTCTCACTTCCCCCCGGTCAAAAGGGCCATCTGAAAAAAGTGTAAAATCCAGAAAGGCAGGACAGGCCATGGAGAACTGGGAGCCTTGTTATGCTGATGGGCGGGATGTAAATTGCCAACAGCCACTCGGGAGAAGTGTATGGTGTTTCCTGAAACATCTAAAAAACAAAGCAACAGAGCCTAGGGCACTTCCACTTATGGTCCTATAGCTTAGGGAAATTAAAATCAAAAAGACACAGCCACCCCAAAGGTTGGGACGGCTCTGTTTACAAGAACCTGGTTTACGGTAGAAGTTCAATATCGCAGAAAGTGAAAAATGGATAAAGAAGTTGTGGTACTTACCTACAATGCAGTATCACTCAGCAATGAAATCTATGTCATCAGGCCCGTAGCAGCATAATGAGTGGATTCAGGTACGATGATTCTAACTGAAATAAGTCACACAGGAAAAGAAACATCATAAGATATCACTAATACACGGAATGTAACGTTGTCTACACAGGAACTGAATTACAAAACAGAACAGGGTCTCAAATTTAGAAACCCAACTTATGCTTGCTTAAGGGGAAAGGTGAGTTGGGGTGCTGCATAAAACCAGAGATTGAAATGAGCACAGATAAAGTTCCTTAAGCCAAATATGGAATAGACAAGAGCTACTCCTTGCTCAACGAAATGGACTCAACACCCCATGTTAAATGCCTAAGAGTGTACCTGACTAGGAAGTATCTTAAAACCTATGGATTACTATGTCTCTGAAAGAGAATCAAGTGTGTGTACAGGGGCATAAACGCAGCAGTGATAGGATTGGAGAGGTTCGGTGAGCAAATGAAGACCCTTTGAAGTCATATTGCATGGTACCCATTCCACGGGTCTCAACTCTCCAGGTTTAAGGTATTCTTCCTTCAGCTAAAACATGCATGTGGAACCCAGAGTATGATCAACCGTGTGATCGGGAGACGTGTTCCAATATGTGTCAGTTTTCGTCCCCTGGTACTCGGGTGCAACATTCCAGACGCTTTACTAACACTCTCCCGACTTGGAGAGTCAGTGCCTTTAACCTCCTGTTTGGCCCAGTTTGCAATTTCTGCGGAAGATGAACAGGAATAGGGAGAACCAATGAGAGACTAGCTGGAGGTGTCTGGACGGGCAAATTTAACTCTCATTTCCCACCAGGAAGAGGAATTAACCAAAGGCTCAGCGTGCCGTGCCGGAACCAGATTAGGGCCTGAAGCCATCCTGCGGTGTTGCGGCCAGCTCACGAGAAAGCGAGTTGAAGAAAGGAGCTCAGGGGCACTGTAATTCACAAACCTGCAGAGTTATAAATGACAGCTATCGTCCAAAAATATACTGAAGTAAGGCTGCCAAGAGGACTTGAAAGCGGGGCAGAATTGCAGGAAACCGATTTCAGGAGGTAGACTGGAATTGCATTTAAAGCATAGGAAAAGAGGCAGAACGTCCACAATGATGCACTTGGCCAAAAAGGGCGTATGCGTTTTTTCCTGAGTATATTCAGGAAAAAACGCATACGCCCTTTTTGGCCAACCAAGCAAGCTTGCAAAGGAAATCTGCACTACAATGAAGTCTCACTTCCCCCCGGTCAAAAGGGCCATCTGAAAAAAGTGTAAAATCCAGAAAGGCAGGACAGGCCATGGAGAACTGGGAGCCTTGTTATGCTGATGGGCGGGATGTAAATTGCCAACAGCCACTCCGGAGAAGTGTATGGTGTTTCCTGAAACATCTAAAAAACAAAGCAACAGAGGCTAGGGCACTTCCACTTATGGTCCTATAGCTTAGGGAAATTAAAATCAAAAGACACAGCCACCCCAAAGGTTGGGACGGCTCTGTTTACAAGAACCTGGTTTACGGTACAAGTAAAATATCGCAGAAAGTGAAAAATGGATAAAGAAGTTGTGGTACTTACGTACAATGCAATATCACTCAGCAATGAAATCTATGTCATCAGGCCCGTAGCAGCATAATGAGTGGATTCAGGTACGATGATTCTAACTGAAATAAGTCACACAGGAAAAGAAACATCATAAGATATCACTAATACACGGAATGTAACCTTGGCTACACAGGAACTGAATTACAAAACAGAACAGGGTCTCAAATTTAGAAACCCAACTTATGCTTGCTTAAGGGGAAAGGTGAGTTGGGGTGCTGCATAAAACCAGAGATTGAAATGAGCACAGATAAAGTTCCTTAAGCCAAATATGGAATAGACAAGAGCTACTCCTTGCTCAACGAAATGGACTCAACACCCCATATTAAATGCCTAAGAGTGTACCTGACTAGGAAGTATCTTAAAACCTATGGATTGCTATGTCTCCGAAAGAGAATCAAGCGTGTGTGCAGGGGCATAAACGTAGCAGTGATAGGATTGGAGAGGTTCGGTGAGCAAATGAAGACCCTTTGAAGTCATATTGCATGGTACCCATTCCACGGGTCTCAACTCTCCAGGTTTAAGGTATTCTTCCTTCAGCTAAAACATGCATGTGGAACCCAGAGTATGATCAACCGTGTGATCGGGAGACGTGTTCCAATATGTGTCAGTTTTCGTCCCCTGGTACTCGGGTGCAACATTCCAGACGCTTTACTAACACTCTCCCGACTTGGAGAGTCAGTGCCTTTAACCTCCTGTTTGGCCCAGTTTGCAATTTCTGCGGAAGATGAACAGGAATAGGGAGAACCAATGACAGACTAGCTGGAGGTGTCTGGACGGGCAAATTTAACTCTCATTTCCCACCAGGAAGAGGAATTAACCAAAGGCTCAGCGTGCCGTGCCGGAACCAGATTAGGGCCTGAAGCCATCCTGCGGTGTTGCGGCCAGCTCACGAGAAAGCGAGTTGAAGAAAGGAGCTCAGGGGCACTGTAATTCACAAACCTGCAGAGTTATAAATGACAGCTATCGTCCAAAAATATACTGAAGTAAGGCTGCCAAGAGGACTTGAAAGCGGGGCAGAATTGCAGGAAACCGATTTCAGGAGGTAGACTGGAATTGCATTGAAAGCATAGGAAAAGAGGCAGAACGTCCACAATGATGCACTTGGCCAAAAAGGGCGTATGCGTTTTTTCCTGAATATATTCAGGAAAAAACGCATACGCCCTTTTTGGCCAACCAAGCAAGCTTGCAAAGGAAATCTGCACTACAATGAAGTCTCACTTCCCCCCGGTCAAAAGGGCCATCTGAAAAAAGTGTAAAATCCAGAAAGGCAGGACAGGCCATGGAGAACTGGGAGCCTTGTTATGCTGATGGGCGGGATGTAAATTGCCAACAGCCACTCGGGAGAAGTGTATGGTGTTTCCTGAAACATCTAAAAAACAAAGCAACAGAGCCTAGGGCACTTCCACTTATGGTCCTATAGCTTAGGGAAATTAAAATCAAAAGACACAGCCACCCCAAAGGTTGGGACGGCTCTGTTTACAAGAACCTGGTTTACGGTACAAGTTCAATATCGCAGAAAGTGAAAAATGGATAAAGAAGTTGTGGTACTTACGTACAATGCAATATCACTCAGCAATGAAATCTATGTCATCAGGCCCGTAGCAGCATAATGAGTGGATTCAGGTACGATGATTCTAACTGAAATAAGTCACACAGAAAAAGAAACATCATAAGATATCACTAATACACGGAATGTAACCTTGGCTACACAGGAACTGAATTACAAAACAGAACAGGGTCTCAAATTTAGAAACCCAACTTATGCTTGCTTAAGGGGAAAGGTGAGTTGGGGTGCTGCATAAAACCAGAGATTGAAATGAGCACAGATAAAGTTCCTTAAGCCAAATATGGAATAGACAAGAGCTACTCCTTGCTCAACGAAATGGACTCAACACCCCATATTAAATGCCTAAGAGTGTACCTGACTAGGAAGTATCTTAAAACCTATGGATTGCTATGTCTCTGAAAGAGAATCAAGCGTGTGTGCAGGGGCATAAACGCAGCAGTGATAGGATTGGAGAGGTTCGGTGAGCAAATGAAGACCCTTTGAAGTCATATTGCATGGTACCCATTCCACGGGTCTCAACTCTCCAGGTTTAAGGTATTCTTCCTTCAGCTAAAACATGCATGTGGAACCCAGAGTATGATCAACCGTGTGATCGGGAGACGTGTTCCAATATGTCTCAGTTTTCGTCCCCTGGTACTCGGGTGCAACATTCCAGACGCTTTACTAACACTCTCCCGACTTGGAGAGTCAGTGCCTTTAACCTCCTGTTTGGCCCAGTTTGCAATTTCTGCGGAAGATGAACAGGAATAGGGAGAACCAATGACAGACTAGATGGAGGTGTCTGGACGGGCAAATTTAACTCTCATTTCCCACCAGGAAGAGGAATTAACCAAAGGCTCAGCGTGCCGTGCCGGAACCAGATTAGGGCCTGAAGCCATCCTGCGGTGTTGCGGCCAGCTCACGAGAAAGCGAGTTGAAGAAAGGAGCTCAGGGGCACTGTAATTCACAAACCTGCAGAGTTATAAATGACAGCTATCGTCCAAAAATATACTGAAGTAAGGCTGCCAAGAGGACTTGAAAGCGGGGCAGAATTGCAGGAAACCGATTTCAGGAGGTAGACTGGAATTGCATTGAAAGCATAGGAAAAGAGGCAGAACGTCCACAATGATGCACTTGGCCAAAAAGGGCGTATGCGTTTTTTCCTGAATATATTCAGGAAAAAACGCATACGCCCTTTTTGGCCAACCAAGCAAGCTTGCAAAGGAAATCTGCACTACAATGAAGTCTCACTTCCCCCCGGTCAAAAGGGCCATCTGAAAAAAGTGTAAAATCCAGAAAGGCAGGACAGGCCATGGAGAACTGGGAGCCTTGTTATGCTGATGGGCGGGATGTAAATTGCCAACAGCCACTCGGGAGAAGTGTATGGTGTTTCCTGAAACATCTAAAAAACAAAGCAACAGAGCCTAGGGCACTTCCACTTATGGTCCTATAGCTTAGGGAAATTAAAATCAAAAGACACAGCCACCCCAAAGGTTGGGACGGCTCTGTTTACAAGAACCTGGTTTACGGTACAAGTTCAATATCGCAGAAAGTGAAAAATGGATAAAGAAGTTGTGGTACTTACGTACAATGCAATATCACTCAGCAATGAAATCTATGTCATCAGGCCCGTAGCAGCATAATGAGTGGATTCAGGTATGATGATTCTAACTGAAATAAGTCACACAGAAAAAGAAACATCATAAGATATCACTAATACACGGAATGTAACCTTGGCTACACAGGAACTGAATTACAAAACAGAACAGGGTCTCAAATTTAGAAACCCAACTTATGCTTGCTTAAGGGGAAAGGTGAGTTGGGGTGCTGCATAAAACCAGAGATTGAAATGAGCACAGATAAAGTTCCTTAAGCCAAATATGGAATAGACAAGAGCTACTCCTTGCTCAACGAAATGGACTCAACACCCCATATTAAATGCCTAAGAGTGTACCTGACTAGGAAGTATCTTAAAACCTATGGATTGCTATGTCTCCGAAAGAGAATCAAGCGTGTGTGCAGGGGCATAAACGCAGCAGTGATAGGATTGGAGAGGTTCGGTGAGCAAATGAAGACCCTTTGAAGTCATATTGCATGGTACCCATTCCACGGGTCTCAACTCTCCAGGTTTAAGGTATTCTTCCTTCAGCTAAAACATGCATGTGGAACCCAGAGTATGATCAACCGTGTGATCGGGAGACGTGTTCCAATATGTCTCAGTTTTCGTCCCCTGGTACTCGGGTGCAACATTCCAGACGCTTTACTAACACTCTCCCGACTTGGAGAGTCAGTGCCTTTAACCTCCTGTTTGGCCCAGTTTGCAATTTCTGCGGAAGATGAACAGGAATATGGAGAACCAATGACAGACTAGCTGGAGGTGTCTGGACGGGCAAATTTAACTCTCATTTCCCACCAGGAAGAGGAATTAACCAAAGGCTCAGCGTGCCGTGCCGGAACCAGATTAGGGCCTGAAGCCATCCTGCGGTGTTGCGGCCAGCTCACGAGAAAGCGACTTGAAGAAAGGAGCTCAGGGGCACTGTAATTCACAAACCTGCAGAGTTATAAATGACAGCTATCGTCCAAAAATATACTGAAGTAAGGCTGCCAAGAGGACTTGAACTTGGGGCAGAATTGCAGGAAACCGATTTCAGGAGGTAGACTGGAATTGCATTTAAAGCATAGGAAAAGAGGCAGAACGTCCACAATGATGCACTTGGCCAAAAAGGGCGTATGCGTTTTTTCCTGAATATATTCAGGAAAAAACGCATACGCCCTTTTTGGCCAACCAAGCAAGCTTGCAAAGGAAATCTGCACTACAATGAAGTCTCACTTCCCCCCGGTCAAAAGGGCCATCTGAAAAAAGTGTAAAATCCAGAAAGGCAGGACAGGCCATGGAGAACTGGGAGCCTTGTTATGCTGATGGGCGGGATGTAAATTGCCAACAGCCACTTGGGAGAAGTGTATGGTGTTTCCTGAAACATCTAAAAAACAAAGCAACAGAGCCTAGGGCACTTCCACTTATGGTCCTATTGCTTAGTTAATTTAAAATCTAAAAGACACAGCCACCCCAAAGTTTGGGACGGTTCTTTTTACTGGATCTCTTCTACGGCACAAGTTAAATATCCCAGAGAGCAAATAATGGATAAAGAAGTTGCGGTACTTATGTACAACAGAATACCACTCAGCAATGAAATCTATGTCACCAGGTCCGTACCACCATAATGATTGGATTGAGGCACGATGATTCTAAGTGAAATAAGTCACACAGAAAAAGAAACATCATAAGGTATCACTAATACACGGAATGTGAACTTGGCTACACATGAACTGAATTACAAAACAGAACAGGGTCTCAAGTTTAGAAAACTAACTTATGCTTGCTTAAGGGGGAAGGTGAGTTGGGGTGCTGCATTAAACCAGAGTTTGAAATTAGCACAGATACCGTTCCATAAGCCAAATATGGAATAGACAAGACCTACCCCTTGCTCAACGAAATGGATTCAACAATGAGGTATCACCTCACACCTGGTAGAATAGGCATCATAGAAAATCTACAAGCAAAAAATGCTGGAAAGGGTGTGGAGAAAAGGAACCCTCTTCCACTATTGTTGGGAATATAAATTGATACAGTCACTATGGAGAACAATATGGAATTTCTTAAGAAACTAACAATAGAATTACCATATGATACAGCAATCCCACTACTGGACATATACCCAGACAAAACCATAAATCAAAAAGAGACATTCACCGCAATGTTCATTGCATCACTATTTACAATATCGAGGTAATGGAAGCAACCTAAATGCCCACAGACAGACGAATGCATAAAGCCGTGGTACATATATAAAATGGAATATTACTAAGCCATGAAAAGGAATGAAATTGGGTCATTTGTAGAGACGTCGATGCATCTAGAGACTGTCATACAGAGTGAAGTAAGTCAGAAAGAGAAAAACAAATCTTGTATATTCATGCATATATGTGGAACCTAGAAAACCTGTACAGATTAACCATTTTGCAAGGCATAAATAGAGCAACAGATGTAGACAACAAACGTATGGACAACAAGGGGGGAAAGCTGTTGGGGGGGGTGGTGGGAGGAGTTGAGAGACTGGGATTGGCATGTATACATTTATATGTATAAAACAGATAACCAATAAGAACCTGCTGTATAAAAATATAAAATAAAATTCAAAATTAAAAAGAAATAAAATTTAAAAAATAGAAAAAACAATTATTCCCTTCACATACATGTATTTATATGAATAAATTATTTCCATGCTTATATCTGTAAATACAAAAAAGAGGAATAAAATCTACCTTGAACCCAAAACGAAAAAGAGAAAAAAAACACAGAACCCACCAGTTCCACAGAGGAAAACCGTATCAGGGCACTTGCTCCAGTTGTAAACAATTCTGAAGTTGGTCAGTGGTGGGGAATCGTCTCCCATTCAGCCAGCAGCCCCCACGCAACAAGCGTCCTCATTGCAAAGCTGGGGCACCGTGCCGAGGCATCTGTGAGTAAACGTGAGCTGAGCCCCAGGCCAGTTGCTGCTGAACTATTCCCACCCATCCCAGGTAAAACACCTGAATATATACAAGGACTTGAAAGCCTAGAGGGAGGGCCATAGAGCCACACGAGTGACAGCATGCCGGCCGACTTGGTGCCTGCAGGCCAGCCAGGATGGTCCTGGCCCTGGGTGCTCTTCTGGAAGATTTCCATTTCCCTGCCTGAGATACCCGTCCTGTCCCTGCCCCCACTGCTTTTTTCCTTCCTCACCTCTGCCCAGGGAGAAATTCCAGCAGCAGGTATGGGTGACACATCTTCTTCTTTAGCAGGTGGCAGCCTGGCAACTGCTGCAGAAAGTCCAGCAGAGCCCCACTCACACTGGGCCACCCACAAAGCCGTGGCCTCTCACTCCCTCCCACCAGCCCAGCCCCGAGACTGCTGACAGGGCAGAGAAAATGGCGTCAGGCACGGCTGCAGGGGCTCTTGCTGCCTGGAGTGGTATTTATAGTGATCTCAACCCAGGCACACCTGGGGAGGGCTGGCCGGCACGGTAAGGCTGCCCAGGTCAGCCAATCATCACCCCTCAGGGGCTCACAGTTGCAGAAAATGGAACTTGCTGAACCGGCCAGGTCCAAGGAACAGGTGTGGGCTCCTGAGAGTCAGGATAGACAAGGGGCTGCAGCTTTGGCTTGTTTTCTAATCATTTTATCTGGCCCATGAGTGGGAGACAACTTCAAGAAAACCCTCTCCTAATGAGAGGAACCCAGGAGTCAGGGAGAGGAGGGGTGGGTGGTGGTTGGAGACAGAGGCCTGGTGCCCCGGGTGCAGTGGAAGTCTCTGGAAGACCAGGTGGAGGGAGGCCTCACGGAGTGATGCCCAGGGTCACAGACCTGTCGCAGCTGCTGTTTGTTAGTTCAAGTCCTGCTCTGAGGTGCTCTGTGTCAGCTCTGAGCGACAGGTGAGCTGGGGGTGCTCTGCAATGAGGGCTATGTGCACGGTTCCTGTGTGCCCAGCCCTGCCACGGTACCTGCAAGGGTAGCTCTGTATCCTGGGAGGGGCCTGACCACGAGAGCCCTGTGGGCTGGGGTGGGGGTGGGGTACCTGCCCAGGTGAGCTCCATATTCTGGGATTGGTCTGACCACGAGAGCCCCATGGGCTGCTGGGGACCTGGTAAAGGATGTCAGGACAGTCAGTGAAGCCACCGAGGATATACCTCCAGTTGCTCCTAATTCCTACACCCTGCTGGTCATTCTACCAACCACCAGGACATGGTATTCTGTATTAGTCTTCAATGATGCCTTCTTTTGTATTCCATTAGTCCCAGAGTCACAAGAAATTTTGGCTTGTGAGTGGCAGGACTCAACATACAACTAAAACAATACTTCCGGGCCGTCTGGCCCCAAGGGTGCAAAAATTCCCACACCATCTTTGGGGAAAGCTTAGCTAAAGACCT
Organism: Lagenorhynchus albirostris; assembly: GCF_949774975.1. Classification (NCBI taxonomy): domain Eukaryota; kingdom Metazoa; phylum Chordata; class Mammalia; order Artiodactyla; family Delphinidae; genus Lagenorhynchus; species Lagenorhynchus albirostris. The sequence goes on along the minus strand of NW_026783505.1, from coordinate 1,507,588 downwards.
AAAAGTTCTACCTCTGGAAAAGGAAACCCTCCTTCAATATGCAGACGACATTCTGATTGCCAGCCCTACTAAGGAGGCCTCTGAACTACCAAGCCAATAAAGGATAGAAGTTGTCCAAGAAAAAGCTCAAATATCACAGACTGCCGTGACCTGCCTGGGCTTCATTCTCACAGAAGGTTGGAGAAGTCCATCCCAGGAAAGGGAAGAAACCATTTTCAGCCTTACCCCTTTCTAAAACTAGAAGACAGCTTAGGGGTTCCTGGGGAGGCCAGGGTTTGCTGCTTCTGGATCCCTAACTGCAGTCTACTAGCTGGGCCTCTATATGAAACACTGAAAGGAAAAGATGATGATCCTTTTGAATAGAATCCAGAAGTGGCCTTTCAAGAATGGAAAGAGCAGTCAATTCAGACCCTTGCCCTGGAACTCCCTAATTTAGCTAAACCCTTTGACCTTTACATTCCCGGTGAAAGGTGAATCGCCATTGGAGAATTAGTGCAAAACCTGGGACCACTTGAAATGGAACAATGCAAGAATGCCATCCAGGTAGGATAAACTATGGTCACCAAGGGGCTTGGCCCACTGCCACATCTGGCCAAGATACTGGCGGTATCTAAAACCCTGGAAATCAGCAGCCCAAAAGGCCACCTCCCTCCTAAGGGAAAAGGACCCCACGTGGTGATCCTAACCACCAACCATGCCCTGAAGTTGCAGGGTTCGCTCCGTGGGCACACCGACCTCGAGTGAGGAGGCCCTCCAACTCCAACATCCAGAGAGATAACCGGGGGCAACAGGGCACCATGACGACTCGTGTGAACATCACTTGACCTGGAGTTTCTCTCATAAAACAACAAGAGTGTGTCCCAAAAGAGTAGACTACTGCTTGCCGGACTTACTGCACCCAGAGGGGAGCTAATAATCTTGGCGGGGGAACCGTATATCACACTGTCACCATAGAAAAGCCTACAGACACCGTGATGATGGTGGCCAGTAAGACCGGCTGGACTCTTGTTTACTTCAAAAGGCTGTTGGCTCAGTGGCCATCATGGTCCTTGATCACCACTGACCCTGGACTGTCTGGGAGTTGAGCGGGCAGGGCTCTGACACCTGGTGCTGTTTGTACGTTAATTCAGGGGCCTAATTGAAGAAAGCGCAGACTACTGGTCAGAGCATCTAGGCTGGCAGAAACGGTCGGCCTAAGGTGGCCGAACAAATGTGGGGCGGGGTGAAACCGGCCCCCACAGCGTCTCTGCACATCTCTTTCCTGGACCCTTGAAGGTCATTAGAATCTATAACACTTCCAATGCTGGTGCTCAGGTGGACGAGCAGGGAGGCAGGGGGCCTGGGGACAATCAACGTCACCTGGAGGCTGCTGGGGAGAAGCTCTGACCCTCGCCCCAGGGTATGAGGGCTCCCAACTCAGCACTCAGCAGTTACAGAAGAAGGGTCTGCACCCTCAGCACTCCAAGAATGAGGAACGGGACAAAAGGCAGAGGGGGGGTTTGTCCCCAGCAAAGCCCATTAAAAATCCCTGGGAGATAAAAATAGAATCTGGGCAATAAAGTCAAGTCTAACCTTTTTTATCCTTTGTGCTTTGTCTAATTTCACGTGCTCCTAGGGTCCCGCATGCAGAGGTTCCACACCCGGCACTTCAGACCAGATTTCCTAGTGCAGAATGGCTGGGTCGACACCTCAGCTCCTGGGGCCCAGTGCAGACTCCGCGATATAGAGCCTGAGCTACAGCCAACCCAGCCCTCGAGAGCTCCGCCCCCTCCCTCCCACTGACTCTGACAGGATCTCTACACAGCAGCCCAGCCCACAGCCCACGGGGTAGTACATGCTCTCACCTCTCCATTCTCTGATCAAAATATAAAGTTTCCTTTGCTTGTGAACCAAACTCAGTCTCGATCTGTTGGCCCCAATGACACTGGGCAGGGGGACACTTGTTGGGGTCCACTCTGGAGGATCAGTAACAGAAATTGAGACTATTGTAACCTCAATGAACAGATGTGTGAGCCAAAGTGTAGTTAACATAGAACAGTGCATAAGGCTCGGGTAAAATAAGATGTTTCTAACACTTCCATTGGATATTTCCATCACTTTATTATAAGCAAGTTCAGTGAAAAGGTTTGTCTTATTTGTCAGCTCAATATTAGAGAAATGAAGTGATTTCTTTCCAAGGATGTACATCTAATAATCTTGGTTAAACCTTCAATCTTGTTTTAAATGCTTTTCCATTGAAAATGATACCTCTCTTTCAGCTCCCCCATTTCTGAGAAGTATAAAATCTTATAATTTATTATTACCAAAGGGGAAAGGTGGGAGGAGGGATAAATTAACAGTTTGGGATTAACACATACACACTGCTATGTATAAAATAGATCATCAACAAGGAACTACTGTATAGCACAGGGAACTACACTCAACATTTTGCAATAACCTATAAGGGGAAATAATCTGAAAAAGAATAGATATTTTTATTGACATCATCTATCAATGACAGTTAAAGTGTAACCTAAGGGAAGCTGGTGGTGAGTGCTTCTGACCCTGAAGACTTCAATCATCTAAAGTTTGGACTCTGCCTACTTCCCAAGGCCCTTAATGAACATATGTGTAGCCGTAGCTTAAAAAATTCCCCAGTTTGGGTTTCGGGGAGACACTGATTTTGAAAAAGCCCTGGTGTTCTCCTTACATGAATGGGACTCTTCCTACTGCTAAAACATGTCTGTCACACCCAGAGGATGGTATACCGTCTGATCGGGAAGAGTTTGGAAAAGGCATCTCATCTCCTCATCTCCTGGTGCTCGGGTTCACCCCTCCAGCGTCTTTACTAACAGTCTCCCCACTTGGAGATGTCAGCACTGTCAACATCCTGTTGCGTACAGTTTGGAATTTGTCCAGAGGATGAAGCGGAAGGATGAGGAACAATGAGAGACAAGTCCTACGTGTTCAGACAGGCACATGTCACTCTAATTTCCAATCAGGAAGACGAATTGACCAAAGGCTAGGGTTGCCCATGGAAACAGTATAGAGCTTGAGGAAATCCCGCTGCTTTGTGGCCAGTTCCCATAAACACAAGTTGAACAATAGAACTCAGGGGCAGTAAAATTCACAAAACTGCAGAGTTGAAAATATCCATCACTGAAAAATGTCTTGAGGAAAGTCAGAGAAAAGGACTTGTAAGCAAGGGAGAATGGCAGGAAAGGGATTTGAGGAGGTAGAAAGGACTCGCCATTAAGCACAAGAAAAGGAGCTGAACATTGCCAACATTGCAGTTGGCCAAAAAGGGTGTATGCGTTTTTTTTGTGTATATATTCAAGAAAAGAGCGTACACCTTTTTAGCCAACCAAACAGGTGGGCACTGGAAGTCAATACTACAAAAGACATCACTTCGCATCAGTCAGAAGAGCCATCCTCATAAAGCGTAAACAACAGAAATGCAGGACAGGGCAAGGAGAAGAGGGAGCCCTGTGAGACTTATAGTGGAAATGTATATTGCCAACGGCCATTCTGGAGAAGTGTATTGTGTTTACTAAAGCATCTAAACAATGAGCTACAGAGCATAGGGCACTTGCACCCATGGGCGTATATCTTGGGAAAAACAAAAATCGAGAGGACACAGGCACCCCAATGTTTACCCCCTCTCTGTTTAAAAGATCCTCGACTAGGATATAACTTAAATGTCTCTGGAGGGAAAAAATGGATAGAGATGTGGTACTTAGGTAGAGTGGAATATTATTCAGCCTGGAAATCAATGAAATATGGCCAGCTGTAACAACTCCGGAGGAGTTACGTATGATCATTCTAAGTGACAGAATTCAAAAAGAAGAAGACACATATCATAAGATATCACTTAAAGGTGGAATCCAAAATGGCTACACATGAAATAAATTACAAAACAAAAACATAGTCAAATATGTAGAAAACACGCATAAGGCTGCTAAACGGGAAAGGTGGGGAGGGGTGAGGCATCATCCAGGAGGTTGAAATTAGCAAAGATACCATTCCAAATACCAAACTGATAATCAACAAGGCCTACACGGTAGCTAAAAGAACTGCACTCAGCACACTCAAGTCACCGGAAAAGAATATATACGACTGGTAAGAATCTGAAAAAGAATTTATTGATGTCTCTCTGTACGTGAATCAAGTGGATGTACAGCAGCAAGAAACAGAGCTTTGAAAATCAGCTGTAACCAATATAGTAATAAATTGAAAAAAATAAACGACAGAGAGACAGAGAAAACCTCTTACAACTTTTCCTCAGGGACGGTGATGCAACATGGATTGAACACATCTAGACCCACAGCAGGATGAGACATAAGGCTGGAAACTGTTTGCGCTAAGAGAAATGTGAGGTTGGGTGAGGAAATGCACACCCTTTAAAGTAATACTACATGGTACCCATTCAATGGGTCCCAAATCTGCAGGTTCAAGGGATCTTCCTACAGCTAAAACATGCATGGAAAACCCAGAGGACTGTACACCATGTGATCGGGAGATGTGTCTAAAATGCACCTCATTTATCCTCTCCTGGTGCTCCTGTTCACCATTCCAGCCACGTTACTTAGAAGCTCCCCACTTGGAGAATCAGCACATTTAAACTTCTGTTTCACACATTTTGCAAATTGTGAGGAGGATGAACGGGAAGAGGGGGAACCAATGAGAGAAGAGTTGTAGGGGTTTGGACGGGCACATATCACTCTAATTTCCCATTAAGAATAAGAATTAAAAAAAGGCTCAGCCTGCCTCGCCGGAGCCAAAATAGGGCCTGAAGCAATCCTGCGGGTTTGAGGCCAGCTCACAAAAGAGCAACTTAAAACATGGAGCTCAGGGTCACTGCAATTCACAAACCTGCAGAGTTATAAATGAAAACTAACGTCCAAAAATATGTTGAGGTAAGGCAAAGAAGAGGATCTGAATGCAAGACAGAATTGCAAGAAACAGATTTCAAGAGATAGATTGGACTCATCTTTAACGCACATGAAAAGCGGCAGAATTTCGACAATGATGCAGTTGGCCCAAAAGGGCGTATGCGAGTTTTCCTGATTATATCCAGGAAAAAACGCATACGCACTTTATGGGCAACGAAGCAAGCAAGCAATGCAAATGTGCACAACAAAGAAGTCTCATTTCCCACCGGTCAAAAGGGCCATCCTAAAAAATTGTAAAAACCAGAAATGCAGGACAGGCCATGGAGAACAGGGAGCCTTTATACGCTGATGGGCAGTGTGTGAACTGCCGAGAGCCACTCTGGAGAAGTGTATGGTGGTTCCTAAATCATCTAAAAACAGAGCTACAGAGCATAGGACACTTCCAATCATGGGAGTATATCTAGGGAAGTCTAAAAATCAACAAGACACAAGCACACCACAGTTTAGGGCTACTCTGTTTACAAGAACCTCAACTTCAGTACACCTTAAATATCCCAGGAAAGAGAACAATGGATAAAGAAGATGTGGTACTTATGTACAATGGAATATCTCTTCACCATGAAATCAATGTAATAAGGCTAGTAGAAGGATAAAGAGTGGATTTAGGTCCGATAATACTACTTGAAATAAGTCAAACAGAAAAAGAAACATATCATAAGATATCACTTATAGAGGGAGGGTAAATATGGCTGCACAAGAAATGAATTACAGAACAGAACAGTGTCTCACATTTAGAAAACACACTTATGTCAGCTTAAGGGGAAAGGAGAGGTGGGGTGATGCATAAAACCAGAGTTTGAAATTAGCACAGATACCGTTCAAGAAACCAAATAGGTATTAGACAAGATCTACACCTTGCTCAATGAACTGGCCTCAACACACCCTATACACCGCAGAGAAATATATCTGAGTAATAAGAATCTTAAAACCCATGTATTGATATATCTCCATAAGGGAATCAAGTGTGTGCAGAGCGGCACAAACACAGCAGTGAAAATGAGCTAAACCCCATTATAGAAATAAATTTTAAAAACAAAACGCAGAAACAATGAAAGAGAGAAAAATTCTTACAAAATTCGCTCAGGGGCTGTGATGCAACCTGGATTGACCACATATAAACCCACAGCTGGATAAGACATAAGGCTGGACACTTGGGGCTGAGAGGATTGGTGACCTTCGGTGAGCAACTGCCGAAAGTTTAATGCAATACTTCGTGCTACTCATTCCAAGGGTCCCAACACTCCAGGTTGAAGGGAATCTTCCTACAGCTAAACCATGCTTGGGAAACCCAGCGACTGGTATACCATATGATCGGGAAAGGTTTCTAAAACACACCACATTTTTCCTCTCCTGGGGCTCCGGATCGACATTCCAGCCGCTTTACTAACAACATCCCCACATGGAGAGTCAATGCCTTTAAGTTCTGGTATCGCACAGTCTTCAGTTAGTGCGGAGGATGAATGGGAATAGGGGGAACCAGTGAGAAACTAGCTGTAGCGGTTTCAATGGGCACATGTCACTCTAATTTCACATCAGTAAGAAGAATGAAGCAAAGGCACAGCAAGGTGTCCCAGAAGAAGAATAGGGCTTCAAGGAATCCTGTGGTTATGGGGCAAGATCACAAAACTAAGAGCTGAAAAATGGAGCTAAGGGCCACTGCAATTCAAAAACCTGACTTGCCCAAAAAGGGCGTATGCGTTTTTTCCTGAATATATTCAGGAAAAAACGCATACGCCCTTTTTGGCCAACCAAGCAAGCTTCCAAAGGAAATCTGCACTACAATGAAGTCTGAATTCCCCCTGGTCAAAAGGGCCATCTGAAAAAAGTGTAAAATCCATAAAGGCATGACAGGCCATGGAGAACTGGGAGCCATCTTATGCTGATGGGCAGGATGTAAATTGCCAACAGCCACTCTGGAGAAGTGTTTGGTGTTTCCTGAAACATCTAAAAAACAAAGCAACAGAGCCTAGGGCACTTCCACTTATGGTACTATAGTTTAGGGCAATTAAAATCAAAAAGACACAGCCACCCCAAAGTTTGGGATGGCTCTGTTTACAAGAACCTCATATACGGTACAAGTTCAATATCGCAGAAAGTGAAAAATGGATAAAGAAGTTGTGGTACTTACGTACAATGCAATATCACTCAGCAATGAAATCTATGTCATCAGGCCCGTAGCAGCATAATGAGTGGACTAAGTACGATGAATCTAACTGAAATAAGTCACACAGAAAAAGAAACATCATAAGGTATCACTAATACACGGAATGTAAACTTGGCTACACAGGAACTGAATTCCAAAACAGAACAGGGTCTCAAATTTAGAAAACCAACTTATGCTTGCTTAAGGGGAAAGGTGAGTTGGGGTGCTGCATAAAACCAGAGATTGAAATGAGCACAGATAAAGTTCCTTAAGCCAAATATGGAATAGACAAGAGCTACTCCTTGCTCAACGAAATGGACTCAACACCCCATATTCAACGCCTAGGAATATACCTGACTAGTAAGAATCATAAAACCTATGGATTTATATATCTCTGTAGGAGAATCAAGAGTGTGTACAGCGGCATTAAAGCAGTGAAAATCAGGTAAATACCATAATAAAAATAAATTTCTTAAACAAAACACAATGACAGTGAAATAGAGAGAAATACTTAAGTAATCATTCAAGGCTTCTGATGCAACCTGCATTTACCACATCTACACCCAGAGCTGGGTGACACATAAGACTGGACACTTGGGGCTCATAAGATTGGTGAGGTTCGGTGAGCAAATGAAGACCTTTGAAGTCATATTGCATGGTACCCATTCCACGGGTCTCAACTCTCCAGGTTTAAGGGATACTTCCTTCAGCTAAAACATGCATGTGGAACCCAGAGTATGATCAACCGTGTGATCGGGAGACGTGTTCCAATATGTGTCAGTTTTCGTCCCCTGGTACTCGGGTGCAACATTCCAGACGCTTTACTAACACTCTCCCGACTTGGAGAGTCAGTGCCTTTAACCTCCTGTTTGGCCCAGTTTGCAATTTCTGCGGAAGATGAACAGGAATAGGGAGAACCAATGACAGACTAGCTGGAGGTGTCTGGACGGGCAAATTTAACTCTCATTTCCCACCAGGAAGAGGAATTAACCAAAGGCTCAGCGTGCCGTGCCGGAACCAGATTAGGGCCTGAAGCCATCCTGCGGTGTTGCGGCCAGCTCACGAGAAAGCGAGTTGAAGAAAGGAGCTCAGGGGCACTGTAATTCACAAACCTGCAGAGTTATAAATGACAGCTATCGTCCAAAAATATACTGAAGTAAGGCTGCCAAGAGGACTTGAAAGCGGGGCAGAATTGCAGGAAACCGATTTCAGGAGGTAGACTGGAATTGCATTTAAAGCATAGGAAAAGAGGCAGAACGTCCACAATGATGCACTTGGCCAAAAAGGGCGTATGCGTTTTTTCCTGAATATATTCAGGAAAAAACGCATACGCCCTTTTTGGCCAACCAAGCAAGCTTGCAAAGGAAATCTGCACTACAATGAAGTCTCACTTCCCCCCGGTCAAAAGGGCCATCTGAAAAAAGTGTAAAATCCAGAAAGGCAGGACAGGCCATGGAGAACTGGGAGCCTTGTTATGCTGATGGGCGGGATGTCAATTGCCAACAGCCACTCGGGAGAAGTGTATGGTGTTTCCTGAAACATCTAAAAAACAAAGCAACAGAGCCTAGGGCACTTCCACTTATGGTCCTATAGCTTAGGGAAATTAAAATCAAAAGACATAGCCACCCCAAATGTTGGGACGGCTCTGTTTACAAGAACCTGGTTTACGGTACAAGTTCAATATCGCAGAAAGTGAAAAATGGATAAAGAAGTTGTGGTACTTACGTACAATGCAGTATCACTCAGCAATGAAATCTATGTCATCAGGCCCGTAGCAGCATAATGAGTGGATTCAGGTACGATGATTCTAACTGAAATAAGTCACACAGGAAAAGAAACATCATAAGGTATCACTAATACACCGAATGTAACCTTGGCTACACAGGAACTGAATTACAAAACAGAACAGGGTCTCAAATTTAGAAACCCAACTTATGCTTGCTTAAGGGGAAAGGTGAGTTGGGGTGCTGCATAAAACCAGAGATTGAAATGAGCACAGATAAAGTTCCTTAAGCCAAATATGGAATAGACAAGAGCTACTCCTTGCTCAACGAAATGGACTCAACACCCCATATTAAATGCCTAAGAGTGTACCTGACTAGGAAGTATCTTAAAACCTATGGATTGCTATGTCTCTGAAAGAGAATCAAGTGTGTGTACAGGGGCATAAACGCAGCAGTGATAGGATTGGAGAGGTTCGGTGAGCAAATGAAGACCCTTTGAAGTCATATTGCATGGTACCCATTCCACGGGTCTCAACTCTCCAGGTTTAAGGTATTCTTCCTTCAGCTAAAACATGCATGTGGAACCCAGAGTATGATCAACCGTGTGATCGGGAGACGTGTTCCAATATGTCTCAGTTTTCGTCCCCTGGTACTCGGGTGCAACATTCCAGACGCTTTACTAACACTCTCCCGACTTGGAGAGTCAGTGCCTTTAACCTCCTGTTTGGCCCAGTTTGCAATTTCTGTGGAAGATGAACAGGAATAGGGAGAACCAATGACAGACTAGCTGGAGGTGTCTGGACGGGCAAATTTAACTCTCATTTCCCACCAGGAAGAGGAATTAACCAAAGGCTCAGCGTGCCGTGCCGGAACCAGATTAGGGCCTGAAGCCATCCTGCGGTGTTGCGGCCAGCTCACGAGAAAGCGAGTTGAAGAAAGGAGCTCAGGGGCACTGTAATTCACAAACCTGCAGAGTTATAAATGACAGCTATCATCCAAAAATATACTGAAGTAAGGCTGCCAAGAGGACTTGAAAGCGGGGCAGAATTGCAGGAAACCGATTTCAGGAGGTAGACTGGAATTGCATTTAAAGCATAGGAAAAGAGGCAGAACGTCCACAATGATGCACTTGGCCAAAAAGGGCGTATGCGTTTTTTCCTGAATATATTCAGGAAAAAACGCATACGCCCTTTTTGGCCAACCAAGCAAGCTTGCAAAGGAAATCTGCACTACAATGAAGTCTCACTTCCCCCCGGTCAAAAGGGCCATCTGAAAAAAGTGTAAAATCCAGAAAGGCAGGACAGGCCATGGAGAACTGGGAGCCTTGTTATGCTGATGGGCGGGATGTCAATTGCCAACAGCCACTCGGGAGAAGTGTATGGTGTTTCCTGAAACATCTAAAAAACAAAGCAACAGAGCCTAGGGCACTTCCACTTATGGTCCTATAGCTTAGGGAAATTAAAATCAAAAGACATAGCCACCCCAAATGTTGGGACGGCTCTGTTTACAAGAACCTGGTTTACGGTACAAGTTCAATATCGCAGAAAGTGAAAAATGGATAAAGAAGTTGTGGTACTTACGTACAATGCAGTATCACTCAGCAATGAAATCTATGTCATCAGGCCCGTAGCAGCATAATGAGTGGATTCAGGTACGATGATTCTAACTGAAATAAGTCACACAGGAAAAGAAACATCATAAGATATCACTAATACACGGAATGTAACCTTGGCTACACAGGAACTGAATTACAAAACAGAACAGGGTCTCAAATTTAGAAACCCAACTTATGCTTGCTTAAGGGGAAAGGTGAGTTGGGGTGCTGCATAAAACCAGAGATTGAAATGAGCACAGATAAAGTTCCTTAAGCCAAATATGGAATAGACAAGAGCTACTCCTTGCTCAACGAAATGGACTCAACACCCCATATTAAATGCCTAAGAGTGTACCTGACTAGGAAGTATCTTAAAACCTATGGATTGCTATGTCTCTGAAAGAGAATCAAGCGTGTGTACAGGGGCATAAACGCAGCAGTGATAGGATTGGAGAGGTTCGGTGAGCAAATGAAGACCCTTTGAAGTCATATTGCATGGTACCCATTCCACGGGTCTCAACTCTCCAGGTTTAAGGTATTCTTCCTTCAGCTAAAACATGCATGTGGAACCCAGAGTATGATCAACCGTGTGATCGGGAGACGTGTTCCAATATGTCTCAGTTTTCGTCCCCTGGTACTCGGGTGCTGCATGCCAGACGCTTTACTAACACTCTCCCGACTTGGAGAGTCAGTGCCTTTAACCTCCTGTTTGGCCCAGTTTGCAATTTCTGCGGAAGATGAACAGGAATAGGGAGAACCAATGACAGACTAGCTGGAGGTGTCTGGACGGGCAAATTTAACTCTCATTTCCCACCAGGAAGAGGAATTAACCAAAGGCTCAGCGTGCCGTGCCGGAACCAGATTAGGGCCTGAAGCCATCCTGCGGTGTTGCGGCCAGCTCACGAGAAAACGAGTTGAAGAAAGGAGCTCAGGGGCACTGTAATTCACAAACCTGCAGAGTTATAAATGACAGCTATCATCCAAAAATATACTGAAGTAAGGCTGCCAAGAGGACTTGAAAGCGGGGCAGAATTGCAGGAAACCGATTTCAGGAGGTAGACTGGAATTGCATTTAAAGCATAGGAAAAGAGGCAGAACGTCCACAATGATGCACTTGGCCAAAAAGGGCGTATGCGTTTTTTCCTGAATATATTCAGGAAAAAACGCATACGCCCTTTTTGGCCAACCAAGCAAGCTTGCAAAGGAAATCTGCACTACAATGAAGTCTCACTTCCCCCCGGTCAAAAGGGCCATCTGAAAAAAGTGTAAAATCCAGAAAGGCAGGACAGGCCATGGAGAACTGGGAGCCTTGTTATGCTGATGGGCGGGATGTCAATTGCCAACAGCCACTCGGGAGAAGTGTATGGTGTTTCCTGAAACATCTAAAAAACAAAGCAACAGAGCCTAGGGCACTTCCACTTATGGTCCTATAGCTTAGGGAAATTAAAATCAAAAGACATAGCCACCCCAAATGTTGGGACGGCTCTGTTTACAAGAACCTGGTTTACGGTACAAGTTCAATATCGCAGAAAGTGAAAAATGGATAAAGAAGTTGTGGTACTTACGTACAATGCAGTATCACTCAGCAATGAAATCTATGTCATCAGGCCCGTAGCAGCATAATGAGTGGATTCAGGTACGATGATTCTAACTGAAATAAGTCACACAGGAAAAGAAACATCATAAGATATCACTAATACACGGAATGTAACCTTGGCTACACAGGAACTGAATTACAAAACAGAACAGGGTCTCAAATTTAGAAACCCAACTTATGCTTGCTTAAGGGGAAAGGTGAGTTGGGGTGCTGCATAAAACCAGAGATTGAAATGAGCACAGATAAAGTTCCTTAAGCCAAATATGGAATAGACAAGAGCTACTCCTTGCTCAACGAAATGGACTCAACACCCCATATTAAATGCCTAAGAGTGTACCTGACTAGGAAGTATCTTAAAACCTATGGATTGCTATGTCTCTGAAAGAGAATCAAGCGTGTGTACAGGGGCATAAACGCAGCAGTGATAGGATTGGAGAGGTTCGGTGAGCAAATGAAGACCCTTTGAAGTCATATTGCATGGTACCCATTCCACGGGTCTCAACTCTCCAGGTTTAAGGTATTCTTCCTTCAGCTAAAACATGCATGTGGAACCCAGAGTATGATCAACCGTGTGATCGGGAGACGTGTTCCAATATGTCTCAGTTTTCGTCCCCTGGTACTCGGGTGCTGCATGCCAGACGCTTTACTAACACTCTCCCGACTTGGAGAGTCAGTGCCTTTAACCTCCTGTTTGGCCCAGTTTGCAATTTCTGCGGAAGATGAACAGGAATAGGGAGAACCAATGACAGACTAGCTGGAGGTGTCTGGACGGGCAAATTTAACTCTCATTTCCCACCAGGAAGAGGAATTAACCAAAGGCTCAGCGTGCCGTGCCGGAACCAGATTAGGGCCTGAAGCCATCCTGCGGTGTTGCGGCCAGCTCACGAGAAAGCGAGTTGAAGAAAGGAGCTCAGGGGCACTGTAATTCACAAACCTGCAGAGTTATAAATGACAGCTATCATCCAAAAATATACTGAAGTAAGGCTGCCAAGAGGACTTGAAAGCGGGGCAGAATTGCAGGAAACCGATTTCAGGAGGTAGACTGGAATTGCATTTAAAGCATAGGAAAAGAGGCAGAACGTCCACAATGATGCACTTGGCCAAAAAGGGCGTATGCGTTTTTTCCTGAATATATTCAGGAAAAAACGCATACGCCCTTTTTGGCCAACCAAGCAAGCTTGCAAAGGAAATCTGCACTACAATGAAGTCTCACTTCCCCCCGGTCAAAAGGGCCATCTGAAAAAAGTGTAAAATCCAGAAAGGCAGGACAGGCCATGGAGAACTGGGAGCCTTGTTATGCTGATGGGCGGGATGTCAATTGCCAACAGCCACTCGGGAGAAGTGTATGGTGTTTCCTGAAACATCTAAAAAACAAAGCAACAGAGCCTAGGGCACTTCCACTTATGGTCCTATAGCTTAGGGAAATTAAAATCAAAAGACATAGCCACCCCAAATGTTGGGACGGCTCTGTTTACAAGAACCTGGTTTACGGTACAAGTTCAATATCGCAGAAAGTGAAAAATGGATAAAGAAGTTGTGGTACTTACGTACAATGCAGTATCACTCAGCAATGAAATCTATGTCATCAGGCCCGTAGCAGCATAATGAGTGGATTCAGGTACGATGATTCTAACTGAAATAAGTCACACAGGAAAAGAAACATCATAAGATATCACTAATACACGGAATGTAACCTTGGCTACACAGGAACTGAATTACAAAACAGAACAGGGTCTCAAATTTAGAAACCCAACTTATGCTTGCTTAAGGGGAAAGGTGAGTTGGGGTGCTGCATAAAACCAGAGATTGAAATGAGCACAGATAAATTTCCTTAAGCCAAATATGGAATAGACAAGAGCTACTCCTTGCTCAACGAAATGGACTCAACACCCCATATTAAATGCCTAAGAGTGTACCTGACTAGGAAGTATCTTAAAACCTATGGATTGCTATGTCTCTGAAAGAGAATCAAGTGTGTGTACAGGGGCATAAACGCAGCAGTGATAGGATTGGAGAGGTTCGGTGAGCAAATGAAGACCCTTTGAAGTCATATTGCATGGTACCCATTCCACGGGTCTCAACTCTCCAGGTTTAAGGTATTCTTCCTTCAGCTAAAACATGCATGTGGAACCCAGAGTATGATCAACCGTGTGATCGGGAGACGTGTTCCAATATGTCTCAGTTTTCGTCCCCTGGTACTCGGGTGCAACATTCCAGACGCTTTACTAACACTCTCCCGACTTGGAGAGTCAGTGCCTTTAACCTCCTGTTTGGCCCAGTTTGCAATTTCTGTGGAAGATGAACAGGAATAGGGAGAACCAATGACAGACTAGCTGGAGGTGTCTGGACGGGCAAATTTAACTCTCATTTCCCACCAGGAAGAGGAATTAACCAAAGGCTCAGCGTGCCGTGCCGGAACCAGATTAGGGCCTGAAGCCATCCTGCGGTGTTGCGGCCAGCTCACGAGAAAGCGAGTTGAAGAAAGGAGCTCAGGGGCACTGTAATTCACAAACCTGCAGAGTTATAAATGACAGCTATCATCCAAAAATATACTGAAGTAAGGCTGCCAAGAGGACTTGAAAGCGGGGCAGAATTGCAGGAAACCGATTTCAGGAGGTAGACTGGAATTGCATTTAAAGCATAGGAAAAGAGGCAGAACGTCCACAATGATGCACTTGGCCAAAAAGGGCGTATGCGTTTTTTCCTGAATATATTCAGGAAAAAACGCATACGCCCTTTTTGGCCAACCAAGCAAGCTTGCAAAGGAAATCTGCACTACAATGAAGTCTCACTTCCCCCCGGTCAAAAGGGCCATCTGAAAAAAGTGTAAAATCCAGAAAGGCAGGACAGGCCATGGAGAACTGGGAGCCTTGTTATGCTGATGGGCGGGATGTCAATTGCCAACAGCCACTCGGGAGAAGTGTATGGTGTTTCCTGAAACATCTAAAAAACAAAGCAACAGAGCCTAGGGCACTTCCACTTATGGTCCTATAGCTTAGGGAAATTAAAATCAAAAGACATAGCCACCCCAAATGTTGGGACGGCTCTGTTTACAAGAACCTGGTTTACGGTACAAGTTCAATATCGCAGAAAGTGAAAAATGGATAAAGAAGTTGTGGTACTTACGTACAATGCAGTATCACTCAGCAATGAAATCTATGTCATCAGGCCCGTAGCAGCATAATGAGTGGATTCAGGTACGATGATTCTAACTGAAATAAGTCACACAGGAAAAGAAACATCATAAGATATCACTAATACACGGAATGTAACCTTGGCTACACAGGAACTGAATTACAAAACAGAACAGGGTCTCAAATTTAGAAACCCAACTTATGCTTGCTTAAGGGGAAAGGTGAGTTGGGGTGCTGCATAAAACCAGAGATTGAAATGAGCACAGATAAAGTTCCTTAAGCCAAATATGGAATAGACAAGAGCTACTCCTTGCTCAACGAAATGGACTCAACACCCCATATTAAATGCCTAAGAGTGTACCTGACTAGGAAGTATCTTAAAACCTATGGATTGCTATGTCTCTGAAAGAGAATCAAGCGTGTGTACAGGGGCATAAACGCAGCAGTGATAGGATTGGAGAGGTTCGGTGAGCAAATGAAGACCCTTTGAAGTCATATTGCATGGTACCCATTCCACGGGTCTCAACTCTCCAGGTTTAAGGTATTCTTCCTTCAGCTAAAACATGCATGTGGAACCCAGAGTATGATCAACCGTGTGATCGGGAGACGTGTTCCAATATGTCTCAGTTTTCGTCCCCTGGTACTCGGGTGCTGCATGCCAGACGCTTTACTAACACTCTCCCGACTTGGAGAGTCAGTGCCTTTAACCTCCTGTTTGGCCCAGTTTGCAATTTCTGCGGAAGATGAACAGGAATAGGGAGAACCAATGACAGACTAGCTGGAGGTGTCTGGACGGGCAAATTTAACTCTCATTTCCCACCAGGAAGAGGAATTAACCAAAGGCTCAGCGTGCCGTGCCGGAACCAGATTAGGGCCTGAAGCCATCCTGCGGTGTTGCGGCCAGCTCACGAGAAAACGAGTTGAAGAAAGGAGCTCAGGGGCAC
Organism: Lagenorhynchus albirostris; assembly: GCF_949774975.1. Classification (NCBI taxonomy): domain Eukaryota; kingdom Metazoa; phylum Chordata; class Mammalia; order Artiodactyla; family Delphinidae; genus Lagenorhynchus; species Lagenorhynchus albirostris. The sequence continues at coordinate 1,491,521 of NW_026783505.1, read as the reverse complement.
TGTAATTCACAAACCTGCAGAGTTATAAATGACAGCTATCATCCAAAAATATACTGAAGTAAGGCTGCCAAGAGGACTTGAAAGCGGGGCAGAATTGCAGGAAACCGATTTCAGGAGGTAGACTGGAATTGCATTTAAAGCATAGGAAAAGAGGCAGAACGTCCACAATGATGCACTTGGCCAAAAAGGGCGTATGCGTTTTTTCCTGAATATATTCAGGAAAAAACGCATACGCCCTTTTTGGCCAACCAAGCAAGCTTGCAAAGGAAATCTGCACTACAATGAAGTCTCACTTCCCCCCGGTCAAAAGGGCCATCTGAAAAAAGTGTAAAATCCAGAAAGGCAGGACAGGCCATGGAGAACTGGGAGCCTTGTTATGCTGATGGGCGGGATGTCAATTGCCAACAGCCACTCGGGAGAAGTGTATGGTGTTTCCTGAAACATCTAAAAAACAAAGCAACAGAGCCTAGGGCACTTCCACTTATGGTCCTATAGCTTAGGGAAATTAAAATCAAAAGACATAGCCACCCCAAATGTTGGGACGGCTCTGTTTACAAGAACCTGGTTTACGGTACAAGTTCAATATCGCAGAAAGTGAAAAATGGATAAAGAAGTTGTGGTACTTACGTACAATGCAGTATCACTCAGCAATGAAATCTATGTCATCAGGCCCGTAGCAGCATAATGAGTGGATTCAGGTACGATGATTCTAACTGAAATAAGTCACACAGGAAAAGAAACATCATAAGATATCACTAATACACGGAATGTAACCTTGGCTACACAGGAACTGAATTACAAAACAGAACAGGGTCTCAAATTTAGAAACCCAACTTATGCTTGCTTAAGGGGAAAGGTGAGTTGGGGTGCTGCATAAAACCAGAGATTGAAATGAGCACAGATAAAGTTCCTTAAGCCAAATATGGAATAGACAAGAGCTACTCCTTGCTCAACGAAATGGACTCAACACCCCATATTAAATGCCTAAGAGTGTACCTGACTAGGAAGTATCTTAAAACCTATGGATTGCTATGTCTCTGAAAGAGAATCAAGTGTGTGTACAGGGGCATAAACGCAGCAGTGATAGGATTGGAGAGGTTCGGTGAGCAAATGAAGACCCTTTGAAGTCATATTGCATGGTACCCATTCCACGGGTCTCAACTCTCCAGGTTTAAGGTATTCTTCCTTCAGCTAAAACATGCATGTGGAACCCAGAGTATGATCAACCGTGTGATCGGGAGACGTGTTCCAATATGTGTCAGTTTTCGTCCCCTGGTACTCGGGTGCAACATTCCAGACGCTTTACTAACACTCTCCCGACTTGGAGAGTCAGTGCCTTTAACCTCCTGTTTGGCCCAGTTTGCAATTTCTGTGGAAGATGAACAGGAATAGGGAGAACCAATGACAGACTAGCTGGAGGTGTCTGGACGGGCAAATTTAACTCTCATTTCCCACCAGGAAGAGGAATTAACCAAAGGCTCAGCGTGCCGTGCCGGAACCAGATTAGGGCCTGAAGCCATCCTGCGGTGTTGCGGCCAGCTCACGAGAAAGCGAGTTGAAGAAAGGAGCTCAGGGGCACTGTAATTCACAAACCTGCAGAGTTATAAATGACAGCTATCATCCAAAAATATACTGAAGTAAGGCTGCCAAGAGGACTTGAAAGCGGGGCAGAATTGCAGGAAACCGATTTCAGGAGGTAGACTGGAATTGCATTTAAAGCATAGGAAAAGAGGCAGAACGTCCACAATGATGCACTTGGCCAAAAAGGGCGTATGCGTTTTTTCCTGAATATATTCAGGAAAAAACGCATACGCCCTTTTTGGCCAACCAAGCAAGCTTGCAAAGGAAATCTGCACTACAATGAAGTCTCACTTCCCCCGGTCAAAAGGGCCATCTGAAAAAAGTGTAAAATCCAGAAAGGCAGGACAGGCCATGGAGAACTGGGAGCCTTGTTATGCTGATGGGCGGGATGTAAATTGCCAACAGCCACTCGGGAGAAGTGTATGGTGTTTCCTGAAACATCTAAAAAACAAAGCAACAGAGCCTAGGGCACTTCCACTTATGGTCCTATAGCTTAGGGAAATTAAAATCAAAAGACATAGCCACCCCAAATGTTGGGACGGCTCTGTTTACAAGAACCTGGTTTACGGTACAAGTTCAATATCGCAGAAAGTGAAAAATGGATAAAGAAGTTGTGGTACTTACGTACAATGCAGTATCACTCAGCAATGAAATCTATGTCATCAGGCCCGTAGCAGCATAATGAGTGGATTCAGGTACGATGATTCTAACTGAAATAAGTCACACAGGAAAAGAAACATCATAAGATATCACTAATACACGGAATGTAACCTTGGCTACACAGGAACTGAATTACAAAACAGAACAGGGTCTCAAATTTAGAAACCCAACTTATGCTTGCTTAAGGGGAAAGGTGAGTTGGGGTGCTGCATAAAACCAGAGATTGAAATGAGCACAGATAAAGTTCCTTAAGCCAAATATGGAATAGACAAGAGCTACTCCTTGCTCAACGAAATGGACTCAACACCCCATATTAAATGCCTAAGAGTGTACCTGACTAGGAAGTATCTTAAAACCTATGGATTGCTATGTCTCTGAAAGAGAATCAAGCGTGTGTACAGGGGCATAAACGCAGCAGTGATAGGATTGGAGAGGTTCGGTGAGCAAATGAAGACCCTTTGAAGTCATATTGCATGGTACCCATTCCACGGGTCTCAACTCTCCAGGTTTAAGGTATTCTTCCTTCAGCTAAAACATGCATGTGGAACCCAGAGTATGATCAACCGTGTGATCGGGAGACGTGTTCCAATATGTCTCAGTTTTCGTCCCCTGGTACTCAGGTGCTGCATGCCAGACGCTTTACTAACACTCTCCCGACTTGGAGAGTCAGTGCCTTTAACCTCCTGTTTGGCCCAGTTTGCAATTTCTGCGGAAGATGAACAGGAATAGGGAGAACCAATGACAGACTAGCTGGAGGTGTCTGGACGGGCAAATTTAACTCTCATTTCCCACCAGGAAGAGGAATTAACCAAAGGCTCAGCGTGCCGTGCCGGAACCAGATTAGGGCCTGAAGCCATCCTGCGGTGTTGCGGCCAGCTCACGAGAAAGCGACTTGAAGAAAGGAGCTCAGGGGCACTGTAATTCACAAACCTGCAGAGTTATAAATGACAGCTATCGTCCAAAAATATACTGAAGTAAGGCTGCCAAGAGGACTTGAAAGCGGGGCAGAATTGCAGGAAACCGATTTCAGGAGGTAGACTGGAATTGCATTTAAAGCATAGGAAAAGAGGCAGAACGTCCACAATGATGCACTTGGCCAAAAAGGGCGTATGCGTTTTTTCCTGAATATATTCAGGAAAAAACGCATACGCCCTTTTTGGCCAACCAAGCAAGCTTGCAAAGGAAATCTGCACTACAATGAAGTCTCACTTCCCCCCGGTCAAAAGGGCCATCTGAAAAAAGTGTAAAATCCAGAAAGGCAGGACAGGCCATGGAGAACTGGGAGCCTTGTTATGCTGATGGGCGGGATGTAAATTGCCAACAGCCACTCGGGAGAAGTGTATGGTGTTTCCTGAAACATCTAAAAAACAAAGCAACAGAGCCTAGGGCACTTCCACTTATGGTCCTATAGCTTAGGGAAATTAAAATCAGAAAGACACAGCCACCCCAAAATTTGGGACAGCTCTGTTTACAAGAACCTGGTTTACGGTACAAGTTCAATATCGCAGAAAGTGAAAAATGGATAAAGAAGTTGTGGTACTTACGTACAATGCAGTATCACTCAGCAATGAAATCTATGTCATCAGGCCCGTAGCAGCATAATGAGTGGATTCAGGTACGATGATTCTAACTGAAATAAGTCACACAGGAAAAGAAACATCATAAGATATCACTAATACACGGAATGTAACCTTGGCTACACAGGAACTGAATTACAAAACAGAACAGGGTCTCAAATTTAGAAACCCAACTTATGCTTGCTTAAGGGGAAAGGTGAGTTGGGGTGCTGCATAAAACCAGAGATTGAAATGAGCACAGATAAAGTTCCTTAAGCCAAATATGGAATAGACAAGAGCTACTCCTTGCTCAACGAAATGGACTCAACACCCCATATTAAATGCCTAAGAGTGTACCTGACTAGGAAGTATCTTAAAACCTATGGATTGCTATGTCTCTGAAAGAGAATCAAGTGTGTGTACAGGGGCATAAACGCAGCAGTGATAGGATTGGAGAGGTTCGGTGAGCAAATGAAGACCCTTTGAAGTCATATTGCATGGTACCCATTCCACGGGTCTCAACTCTCCAGGTTTAAGGTATTCTTCCTTCAGCTAAAACATGCATGTGGAACCCAGAGTATGATCAACCGTGTGATCGGGAGACGCGTTCAAATATGTGTCAGTTTTCGTCCCCTGGTACTCGGGTGCAACATTCCAGACGCTTTACTAACACTCTCCCGACTTGGAGAGTCAGTGCCTTTAACCTCCTGTTTGGCCCAGTTTGCAATTTCTGTGGAAGATGAACAGGAATAGGGAGAACCAATGACAGACTAGCTGGAGGTGCCTGGACGGGCAAATTTAACTCTCATTTCCCACCAGGAAGAGGAATTAACCAAAGGCTCAGCGTGCCGTGCCGGAACCAGATTAGGGCCTGAAGCGATCCTGCGGTGTTGCGGCCAGCTCACGAGAAAGCGAGTTGAAGAAAGGAGCTCAGGGGCACTGTAATTCACAAACCTGCAGAGTTATAAATGACAGCTATCGTCCAAAAATATACTGAAGTAAGGCTGCCAAGAGGACTTGAAAGCGGGGCAGAATTGCAGGAAACCAATTTCAGGAGGTAGACTGGAATTGCATTGAAAGCATAGGAAAAGAGGCAGAACGTCCACAATGATGCACTTGGCCAAAAAGGGCGTATGCGTTTTTTCCTGAATATATTCAGGAAAAAACGCATACGCCCTTTTTGGCCAACCAAGCAAGGTTGCAAAGGAAATCTGCACTACAATGAAGTCTCACTTCCCCCCGGTCAAAAGGGCCATCTGAAAAAAGTGTAAAATCCAGAAAGGCAGGACAGGCCATGGAGAACTGGGAGCCTTGTTATGCTGATGGGCGGGATGTCAATTGCCAACAGCCACTCGGGAGAAGTGTATGGTGTTTCCTGAAACATCTAAAAAACAAAGCAACAGAGCCTAGGGCACTTCCACTTATGGTCCTATAGCTTAGGGAAATTAAAATCAAAAAGACAGAGCCACCCAAAAGGTTGGGACGGCTCTGTTTACAAGAACCTGGTTTACGGTACAAGTTCAATATCGCAGAAAGTGAAAAATGGATAAAGAAGTTGTGGTACTTACGTACAATGCAGTATCACTCAGCAATGAAATCTATGTCATCAGGCCCGTAGCAGCATAATGAGTGGATTCAGGTACGATGATTCTAACTGAAATAAGTCACACAGGAAAAGAAACATCATAAGATATCACTAATACACGGAATGTAACCTTGGCTACACAGGAACTGAATTACAAAACAGAACAGGGTCTCAAATTTAGAAACCCAACTTATGCTTGCTTAAGGGGAAAGGTGAGTTGGGGTGCTGCATAAAACCAGAGATTGAAATGAGCACAGATAAAGTTCCTTAAGCCAAATATGGAATAGACAAGAGCTACTCCTTGCTCAACGAAATGGACTCAACACCCCATATTAAATGCCTAAGAGTGTACCTGACTAGGAAGTATCTTAAAACCTATGGATTGCTATGTCTCCGAAAGAGAATCAAGTGTGTGTACAGGGGCATAAACGCAGCAGTGATAGGATTGGAGAGGTTCGGTGAGCAAATGAAGACCCTTTGAAGTCATATTGCATGGTACCCATTCCACGGGTCTCAACTCTCCAGGTTTAAGGTATTCTTCCTTCAGCTAAAACATGCATGTGGAACCCAGAGTATGATCAACCGTGTGATCGGGAGACGTGTTCCAATATGTCTCAGTTTTCATCCCCTGGTACTCGGGTGCTGCATGCCAGACGCTTTACTAACACTCTCCCGACTTGGAGAGTCAGTGCCTTTAACCTCCTGTTTGGCCCAGTTTGCAATTTCTGCGGAAGATGAACAGGAATAGGGAGAACCAATGACAGACTAGCTGGAGGTGTCTGGACGGGCAAATTTAACTCTCATTTCCCACCAGGAAGAGGAATTAACCAAAGGCTCAGCGTGCCGTGCCGGAACCAGATTAGGGCCTGAAGCCATCCTGCGGTGTTGCGGCCAGCTCACGAGAAAACGAGTTGAAGAAAGGAGCTCAGGGGCACTGTAATTCACAAACCTGCAGAGTTATAAATGACAGCTATCATCCAAAAATATACTGAAGTAAGGCTGCCAAGAGGACTTGAAAGCAGGGCAGAATTGCAGGAAACCGATTTCAGGAGGTAGACTGGAATTGCATTTAAAGCATAGGAAAAGAGGCAGAACGTCCACAATGATGCACTTGGCCAAAAAGGGCGTATGCGTTTTTTCCTGAATATATTCAGGAAAAAACGCATACGCCCTTTTTGGCCAACCAAGCAAGCTTGCAAAGGAAATCTGCACTACAATGAAGTCTCACTTCCCCCCGGTCAAAAGGGCCATCTGAAAAAAGTGTAAAATCCAGAAAGGCAGGACAGGCCATGGAGAACTGGGAGCCTTGTTATGCTGATGGGCGGGATGTCAATTGCCAACAGCCACTCGGGAGAAGTGTATGGTGTTTCCTGAAACATCTAAAAAACAAAGCAACAGAGCCTAGGGCACTTCCACTTATGGTCCTATAGCTTAGGGAAATTAAAATCAAAAGACATAGCCACCCCAAATGTTGGGACGGCTCTGTTTACAAGAACCTGGTTTACGGTACAAGTTCAATATCGCAGAAAGTGAAAAATGGATAAAGAAGTTGTGGTACTTACGTACAATGCAGTATCACTCAGCAATGAAATCTATGTCATCAGGCCCGTAGCAGCATAATGAGTGGATTCAGGTACGATGATTCTAACTGAAATAAGTCACACAGGAAAAGAAACATCATAAGATATCACTAATACACGGAATGTAACCTTGGCTACACAGGAACTGAATTACAAAACAGAACAGGGTCTCAAATTTAGAAACCCAACTTATGCTTGCTTAAGGGGAAAGGTGAGTTGGGGTGCTGCATAAAACCAGAGATTGAAATGAGCACAGATAAAGTTCCTTAAGCCAAATATGGAATAGACAAGAGCTACTCCTTGCTCAACGAAATGGACTCAACACCCCATATTAAATGCCTAAGAGTGTACCTGACTAGGAAGTATCTTAAAACCTATGGATTGCTATGTCTCTGAAAGAGAATCAAGTGTGTGTACAGGGGCATAAACGCAGCAGTGATAGGATTGGAGAGGTTCGGTGAGCAAATGAAGACCCTTTGAAGTCATATTGCATGGTACCCATTCCACGGGTCTCAACTCTCCAGGTTTAAGGTATTCTTCCTTCAGCTAAAACATGCATGTGGAACCCAGAGTATGATCAACCGTGTGATCGGGAGACGTGTTCCAATATGTGTCAGTTTTCGTCCCCTGGTACTCGGGTGCAACATTCCAGACGCTTTACTAACACTCTCCCGACTTGGAGAGTCAGTGCCTTTAACCTCCTGTTTGGCCCAGTTTGCAATTTCTGTGGAAGATGAACAGGAATAGGGAGAACCAATGACAGACAACTGGAGGTGTCTGGACGGGCAAATTTAACTCTCATTTCCCACCAGGAAGAGGAATTAACCAAAGGCTCAGCGTGCCGTGCCGGAACCAGATTAGGGCCTGAAGCCATCCTGCGGTGTTGCGGCCAGCTCACGAGAAAGCGAGTTGAAGAAAGGAGCTCAGGGGCACTGTAATTCACAAACCTGCAGAGTTATAAATGACAGCTATCATCCAAAAATATACTGAAGTAAGGCTGTCAAGAGGACTTGAAAGCGGGGCAGAATTGCAGGAAACCGATTTCAGGAGGTAGACTGGAATTGCATTGAAAGCATAGGAAAAGAGGCAGAACGTCCACAATGATGCACTTGGCCAAAAAGGGCGTATGCGTTTTTTCCTGAATATATTCAGGAAAAAACGCATACGCCCTTTTTGGCCAACCAAGCAAGCTTGCAAAGGAAATCTGCACTACAATGAAGTCTCACTTCCCCCCGGTCAAAAGGGCCATCTGAAAAAAGTGTAAAATCCAGAAAGGCAGGACAGGCCATGGAGAACTGGGAGCCTTGTTATGCTGATGGGCGGGATGTAAATTGCCAACAGCCACTCGGGAGAAGTGTATGGTGTTTCCTGAAACATCTAAAAAACAAAGCAACAGAGCCTAGGGCACTTCCACTTATGGTCCTATAGCTTAGGGAAATTAAAATCAAAAGACATAGCCACCCCAAATGTTGGGACGGCTCTGTTTACAAGAACCTGGTTTACGGTTCAAGTTCAATATCGCAGAAAGTGAAAAATGGATAAAGAAGTTGTGGTACTTACGTACAATGCAGTATCACTCAGCAATGAAATCTATGTCATCAGGCCCGTAGCAGCATAATGAGTGGATTCAGGTACGATGATTCTAACTGAAATAAGTCACACAGGAAAAGAAACATCATAAGATATCACTAATACACGGAATGTAACCTTGGCTACACAGGAACTGAATTACAAAACAGAACAGGGTCTCAAATTTAGAAACCCAACTTATGCTTGCTTAAGGGGAAAGGTGAGTTGGGGTGCTGCATAAAACCAGAGATTGAAATGAGCACAGATAAAGTTCCTTAAGCCAAATATGGAATAGACAAGAGCTACTCCTTGCTCAACGAAATGGACTCAACACCCCATATTAAATGCCTAAGAGTGTACCTGACTAGGAAGTATCTTAAAACCTATGGATTGCTATGTCTCTGAAAGAGAATCAAGTGTGTGTACAGGGGCATAAACGCAGCAGTGATAGGATTGGAGAGGTTCGGTGAGCAAATGAAGACCCTTTGAAGTCATATTGCATGGTACCCATTCCACGGGTCTCAACTCTCCAGGTTGAAGGTATTCTTCCTTCAGCTAAAACATGCATGTGGAACCCAGAGTATGATCAACCGTGTGATCAGGAGACGTCTTCCAATATGTCTCAGTTTTCGTCCCCTGGTACTCGGTGCAACATGCCAGACGCTTTACTAACACTCTCCCGACTTGGAGAGTCAGTGCCTTTAACCTCCTGTTTGGCCCAGTTTGCAATTTCTGCGGAAGATGAACAGGAATAGGGAGAACCAATGACAGACTAGCTGGAGGTGTCTGGACGGGCAAATTTAACTCTCATTTCCCACCAGGAAGAGGAATTAACCAAAGGCTCAGCGTGCCGTGCCGGAACCAGATTAGGGCCTGAAGCCATCCTGCGGTGTTGCGGCCAGCTCACGAGAAAACGAGTTGAAGAAAGGAGCTCAGGGGCACTGTAATTCACAAACCTGCAGAGTTATAAATGACAGCTATCATCCAAAAATATACTGAAGTAAGGCTGCCAAGAGGACTTGAAAGCGGGGCAGAATTGCAGGAAACCGATTTCAGGAGGTAGACTGGAATTGCATTTAAAGCATAGGAAAAGAGGCAGAACGTCCACAATGATGCACTTGGCCAAAAAGGGCGTATGCGTTTTTTCCTGAATATATTCAGGAAAAAACGCATACGCCCTTTTTGGCCAACCAAGCAAGCTTGCAAAGGAAATCTGCACTACAATGAAGTCTCACTTCCCCCCGGTCAAAAGGGCCATCTGAAAAAAGTGTAAAATCCAGAAAGGCAGGACAGGCCATGGAGAACTGGGAGCCTTGTTATGCTGATGGGCGGGATGTAAATTGCCAACAGCCACTCGGGAGAAGTGTATGGTGTTTCCTGAAACATCTAAAAAACAAAGCAACAGAGCCTAGGGCACTTCCACTTATGGTCCTATAGCTTAGGGAAATTAAAATCAAAAGACATAGCCACCCCAAATGTTGGGACGGCTCTGTTTACAAGAACCTGGTTTACGGTACAAGTTCAATATCGCAGAAAGTGAAAAATGGATAAAGAAGTTGTGGTACTTACGTACAATGCAGTATCACTCAGCAATGAAATCTATGTCATCAGGCCCGTAGCAGCATAATGAGTGGATTCAGGTACGATGATTCTAACTGAAATAAGTCACACAGGAAAAGAAACATCATAAGATATCACTAATACACGGAATGTAACCTTGGCTACACAGGAACTGAATTACAAAACAGAACAGGGTCTCAAATTTAGAAACCCAACTTATGCTTGCTTAAGGGGAAAGGTGAGTTGGGGTGCTGCATAAAACCAGAGATTGAAATGAGCACAGATAAAGTTCCTTAAGCCAAATATGGAATAGACAAGAGCTACTCCTTGCTCAACGAAATGGACTCAACACCCCATATTAAATGCCTAAGAGTGTACCTGACTAGGAAGTATCTTAAAACCTATGGATTGCTATGTCTCTGAAAGAGAATCAAGTGTGTGTACAGGGGCATAAACGCAGCAGTGATAGGATTGGAGAGGTTCGGTGAGCAAATGAAGACCCTTTGAAGTCATATTGCATGGTACCCATTCCACGGGTCTCAACTCTCCAGGTTTAAGGTATTCTTCCTTCAGCTAAAACATGCATGTGGAACCCAGAGTATGATCAACCGTGTGATCGGGAGACGTGTTCCAATATGTGTCAGTTTTCGTCCCCTGGTACTCGGGTGCAACATTCCAGACGCTTTACTAACACTCTCCCGACTTGGAGAGTCAGTGCCTTTAACCTCCTGTTTGGCCCAGTTTGCAATTTCTGTGGAAGATGAACAGGAATAGGGAGAACCAATGACAGACTAGCTGGAGGTGTCTGGACGGGCAAATTTAACTCTCATTTCCCACCAGGAAGAGGAATTAACCAAAGGCTCAGCGTGCCGTGCCGGAACCAGATTAGGGCCTGAAGCCATCCTGCGGTGTTGCGGCCAGCTCACGAGAAAGCGAGTTGAAGAAAGGAGCTCAGGGGCACTGTAATTCACAAACCTGCAGAGTTATAAATGACAGCTATCATCCAAAAATATACTGAAGTAAGGCTGCCAAGAGGACTTGAAAGCGGGGCAGAATTGCAGGAAACCGATTTCAGGAGGTAGACTGGAATTGCATTTAAAGCATAGGAAAAGAGGCAGAACGTCCACAATGATGCACTTGGCCAAAAAGGGCGTATGCGTTTTTTCCTGAATATATTCAGGAAAAAACGCATACGCCCTTTTTGGCCAACCAAGCAAGGTTGCAAAGGAAATCTGCACTACAATGAAGTCTCACTTCCCCCCGGTCAAAAGGGCCATCTGAAAAAAGTGTAAAATCCAGAAAGGCAGGACAGGCCATGGAGAACTGGGAGCCTTGTTATGCTGATGGGCGGGATGTAAATTGCCAACAGCCACTCGGGAGAAGTGTATGGTGTTTCCTGAAACATCTAAAAAACAAAGCAACAGAGCCTAGGGCACTTCCACTTATGGTCCTATAGCTTAGGGAAATTAAAATCAAAAGACATAGCCACCCCAAATGTTGGGACGGCTCTGTTTACAAGAACCTGGTTTACGGTACAAGTTCAATATCGCAGAAAGTGAAAAATGGATAAAGAAGTTGTGGTACTTACGTACAATGCAGTATCACTCAGCAATGAAATCTATGTCATCAGGCCCGTAGCAGCATAATGAGTGGATTCAGGTACGATGATTCTAACTGAAATAAGTCACACAGGAAAAGAAACATCATAAGATATCACTAATACACGGAATGTAACCTTGGCTACACAGGAACTGAATTACAAAACAGAACAGGGTCTCAAATTTAGAAACCCAACTTATGCTTGCTTAAGGGGAAAGGTGAGTTGGGGTGCTGCATAAAACCAGAGATTGAAATGAGCACAGATAAAGTTCCTTAAGCCAAATATGGAATAGACAAGAGCTACTCCTTGCTCAACGAAATGGACTCAACACCCCATATTAAATGCCTAAGAGTGTACCTGACTAGGAAGTATCTTAAAACCTATGGATTGCTATGTCTCTGAAAGAGAATCAAGTGTGTGTACAGGGGCATAAACGCAGCAGTGATAGGATTGGAGAGGTTCGGTGAGCAAATGAAGACCCTTTGAAGTCATATTGCATGGTACCCATTCCACGGGTCTCAACTCTCCAGGTTGAAGGTATTCTTCCTTCAGCTAAAACATGCATGTGGAACCCAGAGTATGATCAACCGTGTGATCGGGAGACGTCTTCCAATATGTCTCAGTTTTCGTCCCCTGGTACTCGGTGCAACATGCCAGACGCTTTACTAACACTCTCCCGACTTGGAGAGTCAGTGCCTTTAACCTCCTGTTTGGCCCAGTTTGCAATTTCTGCGGAAGATGAACAGGAATAGGGAGAACCAATGACAGACTAGCTGGAGGTGTCTGGACGGGCAAATTTAACTCTCATTTCCCACCAGGAAGAGGAATTAACCAAAGGCTCAGCGTGCCGTGCCGGAACCAGATTAGGGCCTGAAGCCATCCTGCGGTGTTGCGGCCAGCTCACGAGAAAACGAGTTGAAGAAAGGAGCTCAGGGGCACTGTAATTCACAAACCTGCAGAGTTATAAATGACAGCTATCATCCAAAAATATACTGAAGTAAGGCTGTCAAGAGGACTTGAAAGCGGGGCAGAATTGCAGGAAACCGATTTCAGGAGGTAGACTGGAATTGCATTTAAAGCATAGGAAAAGAGGCAGAACGTCCACAATGATGCACTTGGCCAAAAAGGGCGTATGCGTTTTTTCCTGAATATATTCAGGAAAAAACGCATACGCCCTTTTTGGCCAACCAAGCAAGCTTGCAAAGGAAATCTGCACTACAATGAAGTCTCACTTCCCCCCGGTCAAAAGGGCCATCTGAAAAAAGTGTAAAATCCAGAAAGGCAGGACAGGCCATGGAGAACTGGGAGCCTTGTTATGCTGATGGGCGGGATGTAAATTGCCAACAGCCACTCGGGAGAAGTGTATGGTGTTTCCTGAAACATCTAAAAAACAAAGCAACAGAGCCTAGGGCACTTCCACTTATGGTCCTATAGCTTAGGGAAATTAAAATCAAAAGACATAGCCACCCCAAATGTTGGGACGGCTCTGTTTACAAGAACCTGGTTTACGGTACAAGTTCAATATCGCAGAAAGTGAAAAATGGATAAAGAAGTTGTGGTACTTACGTACAATGCAGTATCACTCAGCAATGAAATCTATGTCATCAGGCCCGTAGCAGCATAATGAGTGGATTCAGGTACGATGATTCTAACTGAAATAAGTCACACAGGAAAAGAAACATCATAAGATATCACTAATACACGGAATGTAACCTTGGCTACACAGGAACTGAATTACAAAACAGAACAGGGTCTCAAATTTAGAAACCCAACTTATGCTTGCTTAAGGGGAAAGGTGAGTTGGGGTGCTGCATAAAACCAGAGATTGAAATGAGCACAGATAAAGTTCCTTAAGCCAAATATGGAATAGACAAGAGCTACTCCTTGCTCAACGAAATGGACTCAACACCCCATATTAAATGCCTAAGAGTGTACCTGACTAGGAAGTATCTTAAAACCTATGGATTGCTATGTCTCTGAAAGAGAATCAAGTGTGTGTACAGGGGCATAAACGCAGCAGTGATAGGATTGGAGAGGTTCGGTGAGCAAATGAAGACCCTTTGAAGTCATATTGCATGGTACCCATTCCACGGGTCTCAACTCTCCAGGTTGAAGGTATTCTTCCTTCAGCTAAAACATGCATGTGGAACCCAGAGTATGATCAACCGTGTGATCGGGAGACGTGTTCCAATATGTCTCAGTTTTCGTCCCCTGGTACTCGGGTGCAACATGCCAGACGCTTTACTAACACTCTCCCGACTTGGAGAGTCAGTGCCTTTAACCTCCTGTTTGGCCCAGTTTGCAATTTCTGCGGAAGATGAACAGGAATAGGGAGAACCAATGACAGACTAGCTGGAGGTGTCTGGACGGGCAAATTTAACTCTCATTTCCCACCAGGAAGAGGAATTAACCAAAGGCTCAGCGTGCCGTGCCGGAACCAGATTAGGGCCTGAAGCCATCCTGCGGTGTTGCGGCCAGCTCACGAGAAAGCGAGTTGAAGAAAGGAGCTCAGGGGCACTGTAATTCACAAACCTGCAGAGTTATAAATGACAGCTATCATCCAAAAATATACTGAAGTAAGGCTGCCAAGAGGACTTGAAAGCGGGGCAGAATTGCAGGAAACCGATTTCAGGAGGTAGACTGGAATTGCATTTAAAGCATAGGAAAAGAGGCAGAACGTCCACAATGATGCACTTGGCCAAAAAGGGCGTATGCGTTTTTTCCTGAATATATTCAGGAAAAAACGCATACGCCCTTTTTGGCCAACCAAGCAAGCTTGCAAAGGAAATCTGCACTACAATGAAGTCTCACTTCCCCCCGGTCAAAAGGGCCATCTGAAAAAAGTGTAAAATCCAGAAAGGCAGGACAGGCCATGGAGAACTGGGAGCCTTGTTATGCTGATGGGTGGGATGTAAATTGCCAACAGCCACTCGGGAGAAGTGTATGGTGTTTCCTGAAACATCTAAAAAACAAAGCAACAGAGCCTAGGGCACTTCCACTTATGGTCCTATAGCTTAGGGAAATTAAAATCAAAAGACATAGCCACCCCAAATGTTGGGACGGCTCTGTTTACAAGAACCTGGTTTACGGTACAAGTTCAATATCGCAGAAAGTGAAAAATGGATAAAGAAGTTGTGGTACTTACGTACAATGCAGTATCACTCAGCAATGAAATCTATGTCATCAGGCCCGTAGCAGCATAATGAGTGGATTCAGGTACGATGATTCTAACTGAAATAAGTCACACAGGAAAAGAAACATCATAAGATATCACTAATACACGGAATGTAACCTTGGCTACACAGGAACTGAATTACAAAACAGAACAGGGTCTCAAATTTAGAAACCCAACTTATGCTTGCTTAAGGGGAAAGGTGAGTTGGGGTGCTGCATAAAACCAGAGATTGAAATGAGCACAGATAAAGTTCCTTAAGCCAAATATGGAATAGACAAGAGCTACTCCTTGCTCAACGAAATGGACTCAACACCCCATATTAAATGCCTAAGAGTGTACCTGACTAGGAAGTATCTTAAAACCTATGGATTGCTATGTCTCTGAAAGAGAATCAAGCGTGTGTACAGGGGCATAAACGCAGCAGTGATAGGATTGGAGAGGTTCGGTGAGCAAATGAAGACCCTTTGAAGTCATATTGCATGGTACCCATTCCACGGGTCTCAACTCTCCAGGTTTAAGGTATTCTTCCTTCAGCTAAAACATGCATGTGGAACCCAGAGTATGATCAACCGTGTGATCGGGAGACGTGTTCCAATATGTCTCAGTTTTCGTCCCCTGGTACTCGGGTGCAACATGCCAGACGCTTTACTAACACTCTCCCGACTTGGAGAGTCAGTGCCTTTAACCTCCTGTTTGGCCCAGTTTGCAATTTCTGCGGAAGATGAACAGGAATAGGGAGAACCAATGACAGACTAGCTGGAGGTGTCTGGACGGGCAAATTTAACTCTCATTTCCCACCAGGAAGAGGAATTAACCAAAGGCTCAGCGTGCCGTGCCGGAACCAGATTAGGGCCTGAAGCCATCCTGCGGTGTTGCGGCCAGCTCACGAGAAAACGAGTTGAAGAAAGGAGCTCAGGGGCACTGTAATTCACAAACCTGCAGAGTTATAAATGACAGCTATCATCCAAAAATATACTGAAGTAAGGCTGCCAAGAGGACTTGAAAGCGGGGCAGAATTGCAGGAAACCGATTTCAGGAGGTAGACTGGAATTGCATTTAAAGCATAGGAAAAGAGGCAGAACGTCCACAATGATGCACTTGGCCAAAAAGGGCGTATGCGTTTTTTCCTGAATATATTCAGGAAAAAACGCATACGCCCTTTTTGGCCAACCAAGCAAGCTTGCAAAGGAAATCTGCACTACAATGAAGTCTCACTTCCCCCCGGTCAAAAGGGCCATCTGAAAAAAGTGTAAAATCCAGAAAGGCAGGACAGGCCATGGAGAACTGGGAGCCTTGTTATGCTGATGGGCGGGATGTAAATTGCCAACAGCCACTCGGGAGAAGTGTATGGTGTTTCCTGAAACATCTAAAAAACAAAGCAACACAGCCTAGGGCACTTCCACTTATGGTCCTATAGCTTAGGGAAATTAAAATCAAAAGACATAGCCACCCCAAATGTTGGGACGGCTCTGTTTACAAGAACCTGGTTTACGGTACAAGTTCAATATCGCAGAAAGTGAAAAATGGATAAAGAAGTTGTGGTACTTACGTACAATGCAGTATCACTCAGCAATGAAATCTATGTCATCAGGCCCGTAGCAGCATAATGAGTGGATTCAGGTACGATGATTCTAACTGAAATAAGTCACACAGGAAAAGAAACATCATAAGATATCACTAATACACGGAATGTAACCTTGGCTACACAGGAACTGAATTACAAAACAGAACAGGGTCTCAAATTTAGAAACCCAACTTATGCTTGCTTAAGGGGAAAGGTGAGTTGGGGTGCTGCATAAAACCAGAGATTGAAATGAGCACAGATAAAGTTCCTTAAGCCAAATATGGAATAGACAAGAGCTACTCCTTGCTCAACGAAATGGACTCAACACCCCATATTAAATGCCTAAGAGTGTACCTGACTAGGAAGTATCTTAAAACCTATGGATTGCTATGTCTCTGAAAGAGAATCAAGTGTGTGTACAGGGGCATAAACGCAGCAGTGATAGGATTGGAGAGGTTCGGTGAGCAAATGAAGACCCTTTGAAGTCATATTGCATGGTACCCATTCCACGGGTCTCAACTCTCCAGGTTGAAGGTATTCTTCCTTCAGCTAAAACATGCATGTGGAACCCAGAGTATGATCAACCGTGTGATCGGGAGACGTGTTCCAATATGTCTCAGTTTTCGTCCCCTGGTACTCGGGTGCAACATGCCAGACGCTTTACTAACACTCTCCCGACTTGGAGAGTCAGTGCCTTTAACCTCCTGTTTGGCCCAGTTTGCAATTTCTGCGGAAGATGAACAGGAATAGGGAGAACCAATGACAGACTAGCTGGAGGTGTCTGGACGGGCAAATTTAACTCTCATTTCCCACCAGGAAGAGGAATTAACCAAAGGCTCAGCGTGCCGTGCCGGAACCAGATTAGGGCCTGAAGCCATCCTGCGGTGTTGCGGCCAGCTCACGAGAAAGCGAGTTGAAGAAAGGAGCTCAGGGGCACTGTAATTCACAAACCTGCAGAGTTATAAATGACAGCTATCATCCAAAAATATACTGAAGTAAGGCTGCCAAGAGGACTTGAAAGCGGGGCAGAATTGCAGGAAACCGATTTCAGGAGGTAGACTGGAATTGCATTTAAAGCATAGGAAAAGAGGCAGAACGTCCACAATGATGCACTTGGCCAAAAAGGGCGTATGCGTTTTTTCCTGAATATATTCAGGAAAAAACGCATACGCCCTTTTTGGCCAACCAAGCAAGCTTGCAAAGGAAATCTGCACTACAATGAAGTCTCACTTCCCCCCGGTCAAAAGGGCCATCTGAAAAAAGTGTAAAATCCAGAAAGGCAGGACAGGCCATGGAGAACTGGGAGCCTTGTTATGCTGATGGGTGGGATGTAAATTGCCAACAGCCACTCGGGAGAAGTGTATGGTGTTTCCTGAAACATCTAAAAAACAAAGCAACAGAGCCTAGGGCACTTCCACTTATGGTCCTATAGCTTAGGGAAATTAAAATCAAAAGACATAGCCACCCCAAATGTTGGGACGGCTCTGTTTACAAGAACCTGGTTTACGGTACAAGTTCAATATCGCAGAAAGTGAAAAATGGATAAAGAAGTTGTGGTACTTACGTACAATGCAGTATCACTCAGCAATGAAATCTATGTCATCAGGCCCGTAGCAGCATAATGAGTGGATTCAGGTACGATGATTCTAACTGAAATAAGTCACACAGGAAAAGAAACATCATAAGATATCACTAATACACGGAATGTAACCTTGGCTACACAGGAACTGAATTACAAAACAGAACAGGGTCTCAAATTTAGAAACCCAACTTATGCTTGCTTAAGGGGAAAGGTGAGTTGGGGTGCTGCATAAAACCAGAGATTGAAATGAGCACAGATAAAGTTCCTTAAGCCAAATATGGAATAGACAAGAGCTACTCCTTGCTCAACGAAATGGACTCAACACCCCATATTAAATGCCTAAGAGTGTACCTGACTAGGAAGTATCTTAAAACCTATGGATTGCTATGTCTCTGAAAGAGAATCAAGCGTGTGTACAGGGGCATAAACGCAGCAGTGATAGGATTGGAGAGGTTCGGTGAGCAAATGAAGACCCTTTGAAGTCATATTGCATGGTACCCATTCCACGGGTCTCAACTCTCCAGGTTTAAGGTATTCTTCCTTCAGCTAAAACATGCATGTGGAACCCAGAGTATGATCAACCGTGTGATCGGGAGACGTGTTCCAATATGTCTCAGTTTTCGTCCCCTGGTACTCGGGTGCAACATTCCAGACGCTTTACTAACACTCTCCCGACTTGGAGAGTCAGTGCCTTTAACCTCCTGTTTGGCCCAGTTTGCAATTTCTGCGGAAGATGAACAGGAATAGGGAGAACCAATGACAGACTAGCTGGAGGTGTCTGGACGGGCAAATTTAACTCTCATTTCCCACCAGGAAGAGGAATTAACCAAAGGCTCAGCGTGCCGTGCCGGAACCAGATTAGGGCCTGAAGCCATCCTGCGGTGTTGCGGCCAGCTCACGAGAAAACGAGTTGAAGAAAGGAGCTCAGGGGCACTGTAATTCACAAACCTGCAGAGTTATAAATGACAGCTATCGTCCAAAAATATACTGAAGTAAGGCTGCCAAGAGGACTTGAAAGCGGGGCAGAATTGCAGGAAACCGATTTCAGGAGGTAGACTGGAATTGCATTTAAAGCATAGGAAAAGAGGCAGAACGTCCACAATGATGCACTTGGCCAAAAAGGGCGTATGCGTTTTTTCCTGAATATATTCAGGAAAAAACGCATACGCCCTTTTTGGCCAACCAAGCAAGCTTGCAAAGGAAATCTGCACTACAATGAAGTCTCACTTCCCCCCGGTCAAAAGGGCCATCTGAAAAAAGTGTAAAATCCAGAAAGGCAGGACAGGCCATGGAGAACTGGGAGCCTTGTTATGCTGATGGGCGGGATGTAAATTGCCAACAGCCACTCGGGAGAAGTGTATGGTGTTTCCTGAAACATCTAAAAAACAAAGCAACACAGCCTAGGGCACTTCCACTTATGGTCCTATAGCTTAGGGAAATTAAAATCAAAAAGACACAGCCACCCCAAAGTTTGGGACGGCTCTGTTTACAAGAACCTGGTTTACGGTACAAGTTCAATATCGCAGAAAGTGAAAAATGGATAAAGAAGTTGTGGTACTTACGTACAATGCAGTATCACTCAGCAATGAAATCTATGTCATCAGGCCCGTAGCAGCATAATGAGTGGATTCAGGTACGATGATTCTAACTGAAATAAGTCACACAGGAAAAGAAACATCATAAGATATCACTAATACACGGAATGTAACCTTGGCTACACAGGAACTGAATTACAAAACAGAACAGGGTCTCAAATTTAGAAAACCAACTTATGCTTGCTTAAGGGGAAAGGTGAGTTGGGGTGCTGCATAAAACCAGAGATTGAAATGAGCACAGATAAAGTTCCTTAAGCCAAATATGGAATAGACAAGAGCTACTCCTTGCTCAACGAAATGGACTCAACACCCCATATTAAATGCCTAAGAGTGTACCTGACTAGGAAGTATCTTAAAACCTATGGATTGCTATGTCTCTGAAAGAGAATCAAGCGTGTGTACAGGGGCATAAACGCAGCAGTGATAGGATTGGAGAGGTTCGGTGAGCAAATGAAGACCCTTTGAAGTCATATTGCATGGTACCCATTCCACGGGTCTCAACTCTCCAGGTTTAAGGTATTCTTCCTTCAGCTAAAACATGCATGTGGAACCCAGAGTATGATCAACCGTGTGATCGGGAGACGTGTTCCAATATGTCTCAGTTTTCGTCCCCTGGTACTCGGGTGCTGCATGCCAGACGCTTTACTAACACTCTCCCGACTTGGAGAGTCAGTGCCTTTAACCTCCTGTTTGGCCCAGTTTGCAATTTCTGCGGAAGATGAACAGGAATAGGGAGAACCAATGACAGACTAGCTGGAGGTGTCTGGACGGGCAAATTTAACTCTCATTTCCCACCAGGAAGAGGAATTAACCAAAGGCTCAGCGTGCCGTGCCGGAACCAGATTAGGGCCTGAAGCCATCCTGCGGTGTTGCGGCCAGCTCACGAGAAAACGAGTTGAAGAAAGGAGCTCAGGGGCACTGTAATTCACAAACCTGCAGAGTTATAAATGACAGCTATCATCCAAAAATATACTGAAGTAAGGCTGCCAAGAGGACTTGAAAGCGGGGCAGAATTGCAGGAAACCGATTTCAGGAGGTAGACTGGAATTGCATTTAAAGCATAGGAAAAGAGGCAGAACGTCCACAATGATGCACTTGGCCAAAAAGGGCGTATGCGTTTTTTCCTGAATATATTCAGGAAAAAACGCATACGCCCTTTTTGGCCAACCAAGCAAGCTTGCAAAGGAAATCTGCACTACAATGAAGTCTCACTTCCCCCCGGTCAAAAGGGCCATCTGAAAAAAGTGTAAAATCCAGAAAGGCAGGACAGGCCATGGAGAACTGGGAGCCTTGTTATGCTGATGGGCGGGATGTCAATTGCCAACAGCCACTCGGGAGAAGTGTATGGTGTTTCCTGAAACATCTAAAAAACAAAGCAACAGAGCCTAGGGCACTTCCACTTATGGTCCTATAGCTTAGGGAAATTAAAATCAAAAAGACACAGCCACCCCAAAGGTTGGGACGGCTCTGTTTACAAGAACCTGGTTTACGGTACAAGTTCAATATCGCAGAAAGTGAAAAATGGATAAAGAAGTTGTGGTACTTACGTACAATGCAGTATCACTCAGCAATGAAATCTATGTCATCAGGCCCGTAGCAGCATAATGAGTGGATTCAGGTACGATGATTCTAACTGAAATAAGTCACACAGGAAAAGAAACATCATAAGATATCACTAATACACGGAATGTAACCTTGGCTACACAGGAACTGAATTACAAAACAGAACAGGGTCTCAAATTTAGAAACCCAACTTATGCTTGCTTAAGGGGAAAGGTGAGTTGGGGTGCTGCATAAAACCAGAGATTGAAATGAGCACAGATAAAGTTCCTTAAGCCAAATATGGAATAGACAAGAGCTACTCCTTGCTCAACGAAATGGACTCAACACCCCATATTAAATGCCTAAGAGTGTACCTGACTAGGAAGTATCTTAAAACCTATGGATTGCTATGTCTCTGAAAGAGAATCAAGTGTGTGTACAGGGGCATAAACGCAGCAGTGATAGGATTGGAGAGGTTCGGTGAGCAAATGAAGACCCTTTGAAGTCATATTGCATGGTACCCATTCCACGGGTCTCAACTCTCCAGGTTTAAGGTATTCTTCCTTCAGCTAAAACATGCATGTGGAACCCAGAGTATGATCAACCGTGTGATCGGGAGACGCGTTCCAATATGTGTCAGTTTTCGTCCCCTGGTACTCGGGTGCAACATTCCAGACGCTTTACTAACACTCTCCCGACTTGGAGAGTCAGTGCCTTTAACCTCCTGTTTGGCCCAGTTTGCAATTTCTGCGGAAGATGAACAGGAATAGGGAGAACCAATGACAGACTAGCTGGAGGTGTCTGGACGGGCAAATTTAACTCTCATTTCCCACCAGGAAGAGGAATTAACCAAAGGCTCAGCGTGCCGTGCCGGAACCAGATTAGGGCCTGAAGCCATCCTGCGGTGTTGCGGCCAGCTCACGAGAAAGCGACTTGAAGAAAGGAGCTCAGGGTCACTGTAATTCACAAACCTGCAGAGTTATAAATGACAGCTATCGTCCAAAAATATACTGAAGTAAGGCTGCCAAGAGGACTTGAAAGCGGGGCAGAATTGCAGGAAACCGATTTCAGGAGGTAGACTGGAATTGCATTGAAAGCATAGGAAAAGAGGCAGAACGTCCACAATGATGCACTTGGCCAAAAAGGGCGTATGCGTTTTTTCCTGAATATATTCAGGAAAAAACGCATACGCCCTTTTTGGCCAACCAAGCAAGCTTGCAAAGGAAATCTGCACTACAATGAAGTCTCACTTCCCCCCGGTCAAAAGGGCCATCTGAAAAAAGTGTAAAATCCAGAAAGGCAGGACAGGCCATGGAGAACTGGGAGCCTTGTTATGCTGATGGGCGGGATGTCAATTGCCAACAGCCACTCGGGAGAAGTGTATGGTGTTTCCTGAAACATCTAAAAAACAAAGCAACAGAGCCTAGGGCACTTCCACTTATGGTCCTATAGCTTAGGGAAATTAAAATCAAAAGACATAGCCACCCCAAATGTTGGGACGGCTCTGTTTACAAGAACCTGGTTTACGGTACAAGTTCAATATCGCAGAAAGTGAAAAATGGATAAAGAAGTTGTGGTACTTACGTACAATGCAGTATCACTCAGCAATGAAATCTATGTCATCAGGCCCGTAGCAGCATAATGAGTGGATTCAGGTACGATGATTCTAACTGAAATAAGTCACACAGGAAAAGAAACATCATAAGATATCACTAATACACGGAATGTAACCTTGGCTACACAGGAACTGAATTACAAAACAGAACAGGGTCTCAAATTTAGAAACCCAACTTATGCTTGCTTAAGGGGAAAGGTGAGTTGGGGTGCTGCATAAAACCAGAGATTGAAATGAGCACAGATAAAGTTCCTTAAGCCAAATATGGAATAGACAAGAGCTACTCCTTGCTCAACGAAATGGACTCAACACCCCATATTAAATGCCTAAGAGTGTACCTGACTAGGAAGTATCTTAAAACCTATGGATTGCTATGTCTCTGAAAGAGAATCAAGTGTGTGTACAGGGGCATAAACGCAGCAGTGATAGGATTGGAGAGGTTCGGTGAGCAAATGAAGACCCTTTGAAGTCATATTGCATGGTACCCATTCCACGGGTCTCAACTCTCCAGGTTTAAGGTATTCTTCCTTCAGCTAAAACATGCATGTGGAACCCAGAGTATGATCAACCGTGTGATCGGGAGACGTGTTCCAATATGTGTCAGTTTTCGTCCCCTGGTACTCGGGTGCAACATTCCAGACGCTTTACTAACACTCTCCCGACTTGGAGAGTCAGTGCCTTTAACCTCCTGTTTGGCCCAGTTTGCAATTTCTGCGGAAGATGAACAGGAATAGGGAGAACCAATGACAGACTAGCTGGAGGTGTCTGGACGGGCAAATTTAACTCTCATTTCCCACCAGGAAGAGGAATTAACCAAAGGCTCAGCGTGCCGTGCCGGAACCAGATTAGGGCCTGAAGCCATCCTGCGGTGTTGCGGCCAGCTCACGAGAAAGCGACTTGAAGAAAGGAGCTCAGGGGCACTGTAATTCACAAACCTGCAGAGTTATAAATGACAGCTATCATCCAAAAATATACTGAAGTAAGGCTGCCAAGAGGACTTGAAAGCGGGGCAGAATTGCAGGAAACCGATTTCAGGAGGTAGACTGGAATTGCATTTAAAGCATAGGAAAAGAGGCAGAACGTCCACAATGATGCACTTGGCCAAAAAGGGCGTATGCGTTTTTTCCTGAATATATTCAGGAAAAAACGCATACGCCCTTTTTGGCCAACCAAGCAAGCTTGCAAAGGAAATCTGCACTACAATGAAGTCTCACTTCCCCCCGGTCAAAAGGGCCATCTGAAAAAAGTGTAAAATCCAGAAAGGCAGGACAGGCCATGGAGAACTGGGAGCCTTGTTATGCTGATGGGCGGGATGTAAATTGCCAACAGCCACTCGGGAGAAGTGTATGGTGTTTCCTGAAACATCTAAAAAACAAAGCAACAGAGCCTAGGGCACTTCCACTTATGGTCCTATAGCTTAGGGAAATTAAAATCAAAAGACATAGCCACCCCAAATGTTGGGACGGCTCTGTTTACAAGAACCTGGTTTACGGTACAAGTTCAATATCGCAGAAAGTGAAAAATGGATAAAGAAGTTGTGGTACTTACGTACAATGCAGTATCACTCAGCAATGAAATCTATGTCATCAGGCCCGTAGCAGCATAATGAGTGGATTCAGGTACGATGATTCTAACTGAAATAAGTCACACAGGAAAAGAAACATCATAAGATATCACTAATACACGGAATGTAACCTTGGCTACACAGGAACTGAATTACAAAACAGAACAGGGTCTCAAATTTAGAAACCCAACTTATGCTTGCTTAAGGGGAAAGGTGAGTTGGGGTGCTGCATAAAACCAGAGATTGAAATGAGCACAGATAAAGTTCCTTAAGCCAAATATGGAATAGACAAGAGCTACTCCTTGCTCAACGAAATGGACTCAACACCCCATATTAAATGCCTAAGAGTGTACCTGACTAGGAAGTATCTTAAAACCTATGGATTGCTATGTCTCTGAAAGAGAATCAAGCATGTGTACAGGGGCATAAACGCAGCAGTGATAGGATTGGAGAGGTTCGGTGAGCAAATGAAGACCCTTTGAAGTCATATTGCATGGTACCCATTCCACGGGTCTCAACTCTCCAGGTTTAAGGTATTCTTCCTTCAGCTAAAACATGCATGTGGAACCCAGAGTATGATCAACCGTGTGATCGGGAGACGTGTTCCAATATGTCTCAGTTTTCGTCCCCTGGTACTCGGGTGCTGCATGCCAGACGCTTTACTAACACTCTCCCGACTTGGAGAGTCAGTGCCTTTAACCTCCTGTTTGGCCCAGTTTGCAATTTCTGCGGAAGATGAACAGGAATAGGGAGAACCAATGACAGACTAGCTGGAGGTGTCTGGACGGGCAAATTTAACTCTCATTTCCCACCAGGAAGAGGAATTAACCAAAGGCTCAGCGTGCCGTGCCGGAACCAGATTAGGGCCTGAAGCCATCCTGCGGTGTTGCGGCCAGCTCACGAGAAAGCGACTTGAAGAAAGGAGCTCAGGGGCACTGTAATTCACAAACCTGCAGAGTTATAAATGACAGCTATCATCCAAAAATATACTGAAGTAAGGTTGCCAAGAGGACTTGAAAGCGGGGCAGAATTGCAGGAAACCGATTTCAGGAGGTAGACTGGAATTGCATTTAAAGCATAGGAAAAGAGGCAGAACGTCCACAATGATGCACTTGGCCAAAAAGGGCGTATGCGTTTTTTCCTGAATATATTCAGGAAAAAACGCATACGCCCTTTTTGGCCAACCAAGCAAGGTTGCAAAGGAAATCTGCACTACAATGAAGTCTCACTTCCCCCCGGTCAAAAGGGCCATCTGAAAAAAGTGTAAAATCCAGAAAGGCAGGACAGGCCATGGAGAACTGGGAGCCTTGTTATGCTGATGGGCGGGATGTAAATTGCCAACAGCCACTCGGGAGAAGTGTATGGTGTTTCCTGAAACATCTAAAAAACAAAGCAACAGAGCCTAGGGCACTTCCACTTATGGTCCTATAGCTTAGGGAAATTAAAATCAAAAGACATAGCCACCCCAAATGTTGGGACGGCTCTGTTTACAAGAACCTGGTTTACGGTACAAGTTCAATATCGCAGAAAGTGAAAAATGGATAAAGAAGTTGTGGTACTTACGTACAATGCAGTATCACTCAGCAATGAAATCTATGTCATCAGGCCCGTAGCAGCATAATGAGTGGATTCAGGTACGATGATTCTAACTGAAATAAGTCACACAGGAAAAGAAACATCATAAGATATCACTAATACACCGAATGTAACCTTGGCTACACAGGAACTGAATTACAAAACAGAACAGGGTCTCAAATTTAGAAAACCAACTTATGCTTGCTTAAGGGGAAAGGTGAGTTGGGGTGCTGCATAAAACCAGAGATTGAAATGAGCACAGATAAAGTTCCTTAAGCCAAATATGGAATAGACAAGAGCTACTCCTTGCTCAACGAAATGGACTCAACACCCCATATTAAATGCCTAAGAGTGTACCTGACTAGGAAGTATCTTAAAACCTATGGATTGCTATGTCTCTGAAAGAGAATCAAGTGTGTGTACAGGGGCATAAACGCAGCAGTGATAGGATTGGAGAGGTTCGGTGAGCAAATGAAGACCCTTTGAAGTCATATTGCATGGTACCCATTCCACGGGTCTCAACTCTCCAGGTTTAAGGTATTCTTCCTTCAGCTAAAACATGCATGTGGAACCCAGAGTATGATCAACCGTGTGATCGGGAGACGTGTTCCAATATGTGTCAGTTTTCGTCCCCTGGTACTCGGGTGCAACATTCCAGACGCTTTACTAACACTCTCCCGACTTGGAGAGTCAGTGCCTTTAACCTCCTGTTTGGCCCAGTTTGCAATTTCTGCGGAAGATGAACAGGAATAGGGAGAACCAATGACAGACTAGCTGGAGGTGTCTGGACGGGCAAATTTAACTCTCATTTCCCACCAGGAAGAGGAATTAACCAAAGGCTCAGCGTGCCGTGCCGGAGCCAGATTAGGGCCTGAAGCCATCCTGCGGTGTTGCGGCCAGCTCACGAGAAAGCGACTTGAAGAAAGGAGCTCAGGGGCACTGTAATTCACAAACCTGCAGAGTTATAAATGACAGCTATCGTCCAAAAATATACTGAAGTAAGGCTGCCAAGAGGACTTGAAAGCGGGGCAGAATTGCAGGAAACCGATTTCAGGAGGTAGACTGGAATTGCATTTAAAGCATAGGAAAAGAGGCAGAACGTCCACAATGATGCACTTGGCCAAAAAGGGCGTATGCGTTTTTTCCTGAATATATTCAGGAAAAAACGCATACGCCCTTTTTGGCCAACCAAGCAAGCTTGCAAAGGAAATCTGCACTACAATGAAGTCTCACTTCCCCCCGGTCAAAAGGGCCATCTGAAAAAAGTGTAAAATCCAGAAAGGCAGGACAGGCCATGGAGAACTGGGAGCCTTGTTATGCTGATGGGCGGGATGTAAATTGCCAACAGCCACTCGGGAGAAGTGTATGGTGTTTCCTGAAACATCTAAAAAACAAAGCAACAGAGCCTAGGGCACTTCCACTTATGGTCCTATAGCTTAGGGAAATTAAAATCAAAAAGACACAGCCACCCCAAAGGTTGGGACGGCTCTGTTTACAAGAACCTGGTTTACGGTACAAGTTCAATATCGCAGAAAGTGAAAAATGGATAAAGAAGTTGTGGTACTTACGTACAATGCAGTATCACTCAGCAATGAAATCTATGTCATCAGGCCCGTAGCAGCATAATGAGTGGATTCAGGTATGATGATTCTAACTGAAATAAGTCACACAGGAAAAGAAACATCATAAGATATCACTAATACACGGAATGTAACCTTGGCTACACAGGAACTGAATTACAAAACAGAACAGGGTCTCAAATTTAGAAACCCAACTTATGCTTGCTTAAGGGGAAAGGTGAGTTGGGGTGCTGCATAAAACCAGAGATTGAAATGAGCACAGATAAAGTTCCTTAAGCCAAATATGGAATAGACAAGAGCTACTCCTTGCTCAACGAAATGGACTCAACACCCCATATTAAATGCCTAAGAGTGTACCTGACTAGGAAGTATCTTAAAACCTATGGATTGCTATGTCTCTGAAAGAGAATCAAGTGTGTGTACAGGGCCATAAACGCAGCAGTGATAGGATTGGAGAGGTTCGGTGAGCAAATGAAGACCCTTTGAAGTCATATTGCATGGTACCCATTCCACGGGTCTCAACTCTCCAGGTTTAAGGTATTCTTCCTTCAGCTAAAACATGCATGTGGAACCCAGAGTATGATCAACCATGTGATCGGGAGACGTGTTCCAATATGTGTCAGTTTTCGTCCCCTGGTACTCGGGTGCAACATTCCAGACGCTTTACTAACACTCTCCCGACTTGGAGAGTCAGTGCCTTTAACCTCCTGTTTGGCCCAGTTTGCAATTTCTGCGGAAGATGGACAGGAATAGGGAGAACCAATGACAGACTAGCTGGAGGTGTCTGGACGGGCAAATTTAACTCTCATTTCCCACCAGGAAGAGGAATTAACCAAAGGCTCAGCGTGCCGTGCCGGAACCAGATTAGGGCCTGAAGCCATCCTGCGGTGTTGCGGCCAGCTCACGAGAAAGCGAGTTGAAGAAAGGAGCTCAGGGGCACTGTAATTCACAAACCTGCAGAGTTATAAATGACAGCTATCGTCCAAAAATATACTGAAGTAAGGCTGCCAAGAGGACTTGAAAGCGGGGCAGAATTGCAGGAAACCGATTTCAGGAGGTAGACTGGAATTGCATTTAAAGCATAGGAAAAGAGGCAGAACGTCCACAATGATGCACTTGGCCAAAAAGGGCGTATGCGTTTTTTCCTGAATATATTCAGGAAAAAACGCATACGCCCTTTTTGGCCAACCAAGCAAGCTTGCAAAGGAAATCTGCACTACAATGAAGTCTCACTTCCCCCCGGTCAAAAGGGCCATCTGAAAAAAGTGTAAAATCCAGAAAGGCAGGACAGGCCATGGAGAACTGGGAGCCTTGTTATGCTGATGGGCGGGATGTAAATTGCCAACAGCCACTCGGGAGAAGTGTATGGTGTTTCCTGAAACATCTAAAAAACAAAGCAACAGAGCCTAGGGCAATTCCACTTATGGTCCTATAGCTTAGGGAAATTAAAATCAAAAAGACACAGCCACCCCAAAGTTTGGGACAGCTCTGTTTACAAGAACCTGGTTTACGGTACAAGTTCAATATCGCAGAAAGTGAAAAATGGATAAAGAAGTTGTGGTACTTACGTACAATGCAGTATCACTCAGCAATGAAATCTATGTCATCAGGCCCGTAGCAGCATAATGAGTGGATTCAGGTACGATGATTCTAACTGAAATAAGTCACACAGGAAAAGAAACATCATAAGATATCACTAATACACCGAATGTAACCTTGGCTACACAGGAACTGAATTACAAAACAGAACAGGGTCTCAAATTTAGAAAACCAACTTATGCTTGCTTAAGGGGAAAGGTGAGTTGGGGTGCTGCATAAAACCAGAGATTGAAATGAGCACAGATAAAGTTCCTTAAGCCAAATATGGAATAGACAAGAGCTACTCCTTGCTCAACGAAATGGACTCAACACCCCATATTAAATGCCTAAGAGTGTACCTGACTAGGAAGTATCTTAAAACCTATGGATTGCTATGTCTCTGAAAGAGAATCAAGTGTGTGTACAGGGGCATAAACGCAGCAGTGATAGGATTGGAGAGGTTCGGTGAGCAAATGAAGACCCTTTGAAGTCATATTGCATGGTACCCATTCCACGGGTCTCAACTCTCCAGGTTTAAGGTATTCTTCCTTCAGCTAAAACATGCATGTGGAACCCAGAGTATGATCAACCGTGTGATCGGGAGACGTGTTCCAATATGTGTCAGTTTTCGTCCCCTGGTACTCGGGTGCAACATTCCAGACGCTTTACTAACACTCTCCCGACTTGGAGAGTCAGTGCCTTTAACCTCCTGTTTGGCCCAGTTTGCAATTTCTGTGGAAGATGAACAGGAATAGGGAGAACCAATGACAGACTAGCTGGAGGTGTCTGGACGGGCAAATTTAACTCTCATTTCCCACCAGGAAGAGGAATTAACCAAAGGCTCAGCGTGCCGTGCCGGAACCAGATTAGGGCCTGAAGCGATCCTGCGGTGTTGCGGCCAGCTCACGAGAAAGCGACTTGAAGAAAGGAGCTCAGGGGCACTGTAATTCACAAACCTGCAGAGTTATAAATGACAGCTATCGTCCAAAAATATACTGAAGTAAGGCTGCCAAGAGGACTTGAAAGCGGGGCAGAATTGCAGGAAACCGATTTCAGGAGGTAGACTGGAATTGCATTTAAAGCATAGGAAAAGAGGCAGAACGTCCACAATGATGCACTTGGCCAAAAAGGGCGTATGCGTTTTTTCCTGAATATATTCAGGAAAAAACGCATACGCCCTTTTTGGCCAACCAAGCAAGCTTGCAAAGGAAATCTGCACTACAATGAAGTCTCACTTCCCCCCGGTCAAAAGGGCCATCTGAAAAAAGTGTAAAATCCAGAAAGGCAGGACAGGCCATGGAGAACTGGGAGCCTTGTTATGCTGATGGGCGGGATGTCAATTGCCAACAGCCACTCGGGAGAAGTGTGTGGTGTTTCCTGAAACATCTAAAAAACAAAGCAACAGAGCCTAGGGCACTTCCACTTATGGTCCTATAGCTTAGGGAAATTAAAATCAAAAAGACACAGCCACCCCAAAGGTTGGGACGGCTCTGTTTACAAGAACCTGGTTTACGGTACAAGTTCAATATCGCAGAAAGTGAAAAATGGATAAAGAAGTTGTGGTACTTACGTACAATGCAGTATCACTCAGCAATGAAATCTATGTCATCAGGCCCGTAGCAGCATAATGAGTGGATTCAGGTACGATGATTCTAACTGAAATAAGTCACACAGAAAAAGAAACATCATAAGATATCACTAATACACGGAATGTGAACTTGGCTACACATGAACTGAATTACAAAACAGAACAGGGTCTCAAATTTAGAAACCCAACTTATGCTTGCTTAAGGGGAAAGGTGAGTTGGGGTGCTGCATAAAACCAGAGATTGAAATGAGCACAGATAAAGTTCCTTAAGCCAAATATGGAATAGACAAGAGCTACTCCTTGCTCAACGAAATGGACTCAACACCCCATATTAAATGCCTAAGAGTGTACCTGACTAGGAAGTATCTTAAAACCTATGGATTGCTATGTCTCCGAAAGAGAATCAAGCGTGTGTGCAGGGGCATAAACGCAGCAGTGATAGGATTGGAGAGGTTCGGTGAGCAAATGAAGACCCTTTGAAGTCATATTGCATGGTACCCATTCCACGGGTCTCAACTCTCCAGGTTTAAGGTATTCTTCCTTCAGCTAAAACATGCATGTGGAACCCAGAGTATGATCAACCGTGTGATCGGGAGACGTGTTCCAATATGTGTCAGTTTTCGTCCCCTGGTACTCGGGTGCAACATTCCAGACGCTTTACTAACACTCTCCCGACTTGGAGAGTCAGTGCCTTTAACCTCCTGTTTGGCCCAGTTTGCAATTTCTGCGGAAGATGAACAGGAATAGGGAGAACCAATGACAGACTAGCTGGAGGTGTCTGGACGGGCAAATTTAACTCTCATTTCCCACCAGGAAGAGGAATTAACCAAAGGCTCAGCGTGCCGTGCCGGAACCAGATTAGGGCCTGAAGCGATCCTGCGGTGTTGCGGCCAGCTCACGAGAAAGCGAGTTGAAGAAAGGAGCTCAGGGGC
Source organism: Lagenorhynchus albirostris (assembly GCF_949774975.1). Taxonomy (NCBI): domain Eukaryota; kingdom Metazoa; phylum Chordata; class Mammalia; order Artiodactyla; family Delphinidae; genus Lagenorhynchus; species Lagenorhynchus albirostris. The sequence goes on along the minus strand of NW_026783505.1, from coordinate 1,459,940 downwards.
ACTGTAATTCACAAACCTGCAGAGTTATAAATGACAGCTATCGTCCAAAAATATACTGAAGTAAGGCTGCCAAGAGGACTTGAAAGCGGGGCAGAATTGCAGGAAACCGATTTCAGGAGGTAGACTGGAATTGCATTTAAAGCATAGGAAAAGAGGCAGAACGTCCACAATGATGCACTTGGCCAAAAAGGGCGTATGCGTTTTTTCCTGAATATATTCAGGAAAAAACGCATACGCCCTTTTTGGCCAACCAAGCAAGCTTGCAAAGGAAATCTGCACTACAATGAAGTCTCACTTCCCCCCGGTCAAAAGGGCCATCTGAAAAAAGTGTAAAATCCAGAAAGGCAGGACAGGCCATGGAGAACTGGGAGCCTTGTTATGCTGATGGGCGGGATGTCAATTGCCAACAGCCACTCGGGAGAAGTGTGTGGTGTTTCCTGAAACATCTAAAAAACAAAGCAACAGAGCCTAGGGCACTTCCACTTATGGTCCTATAGCTTAGGGAAATTAAAATCAAAAAGACACAGCCACCCCAAAGGTTGGGACGGCTCTGTTTACAAGAACCTGGTTTACGGTACAAGTTCAATATCGCAGAAAGTGAAAAATGGATAAAGAAGTTGTGGTACTTACGTACAATGCAGTATCACTCAGCAATGAAATCTATGTCATCAGGCCCGTAGCAGCATAATGAGTGGATTCAGGTACGATGATTCTAACTGAAATAAGTCACACAGAAAAAGAAACATCATAAGATATCACTAATACACGGAATGTAACCTTGGCTACACAGGAACTGAATTACAAAACAGAACAGGGTCTCAAATTTAGAAACCCAACTTATGCTTGCTTAAGGGGAAAGGTGAGTTGGGTTGCTGCATAAAACCAGAGATTGAAATGAGCACAGATAAAGTTCCTTAAGCCAAATATGGAATAGACAAGAGCTACTCCTTGCTCAACGAAATGGACTCAACACACCATATTAAATGCCTAAGAGTGTACCTGACTAGGAAGTATCTTAAAACCTATGGATTGCTATGTCTCTGAAAGAGAATCAAGTGTGTGTACAGGGGCATAAACGCAGCAGTGATAGGATTGGAGAGGTTCGGTGAGCAAATGAAGACCCTTTGAGGTCATATTGCATGGTACCCATTCCACGGGTCTCAACTCTCCAGGTTTAAGGTATTCTTCCTTCAGCTAAAACATGCATGTGGAACCCAGAGTATGATCAACCGTGTGATCGGGAGACGTGTTCCAATATGTGTCAGTTTTCGTCCCCTAGTACTCGGGTGCAACATTCCAGACGCTTTACTAACACTCTCCCGACTTGGAGAGTCAGTGCCTTTAACCTCCTGTTTGGCCCAGTTTGCAATTTCTGCGGAAGATGAACAGGAATAGGGAGAACCAATGACAGACTAGCTGGAGGTGTCTGGACGGGCAAATTTAACTCTCATTTCCCACCAGGAAGAGGAATTAACCAAAGGCTCAGCGTGCCGTGCCGGAGCCAGATTAGGGCCTGAAGCCATCCTGCGGTGTTGCGGCCAGCTCACGAGAAAGCGACTTGAAGAAAGGAGCTCAGGGGCACTGTAATTCACAAACCTGCAGAGTTATAAATGACAGCTATCGTCCAAAAATATACTGAAGTAAGGCTGCCAAGAGGACTTGAAAGCGGGGCAGAATTGCAGGAAACCGATTTCAGGAGGTAGACTGGAATTGCATTTAAAGCATAGGAAAAGAGGCAGAACGTCCACAATGATGCACTTGGCCAAAAAGGGCGTATGCGTTTTTTCCTGAATATATTCAGGAAAAAACGCATACGCCCTTTTTGGCCAACCAAGCAAGCTTGCAAAGGAAATCTGCACTACAATGAAGTCTCACTTCCCCCCGGTCAAAAGGGCCATCTGAAAAAAGTGTAAAATCCAGAAAGGCAGGACAGGCCATGGAGAACTGGGAGCCTTGTTATGCTGATGGGCGGGATGTAAATTGCCAACAGCCACTCGGGAGAAGTGTATGGTGTTTCCTGAAACATCTAAAAAACAAAGCAACAGAGCCTAGGGCACTTCCACTTATGGTCCTATAGCTTAGGGAAATTAAAATCAAAAAGACACAGCCACCCCAAAGGTTGGGACGGCTCTGTTTACAAGAACCTGGTTTACGGTACAAGTTCAATATCGCAGAAAGTGAAAAATGGATAAAGAAGTTGTGGTACTTACGTACAATGCAGTATCACTCAGCAATGAAATCTATGTCATCAGGCCCGTAGCAGCATAATGAGTGGATTCAGGTACGATGATTCTAACTGAAATAAGTCACACAGGAAAAGAAACATCATAAGATATCACTAATACACGGAATGTAACCTTGGCTACACAGGAACTGAATTACAAAACAGAACAGGGTCTCAAATTTAGAAACCCAACTTATGCTTGCTTAAGGGGAAAGGTGAGTTGGGGTGCTGCATAAAACCAGAGATTGAAATGAGCACAGATAAAGTTCCTTAAGCCAAATATGGAATAGACAAGAGCTACTCCTTGCTCAACGAAATGGACTCAACACCCCATATTAAATGCCTAAGAGTGTACCTGACTAGGAAGTATCTTAAAACCTATGGATTGCTATGTCTCTGAAAGAGAATCAAGTGTGTGTACAGGGGCATAAACGCAGCAGTGATAGGATTGGAGAGGTTCGGTGAGCAAATGAAGACGCTTTGAAGTCATATTGCATGGTACCCATTCCACGGGTCTCAACTCTCCAGGTTTAACGTATTCTTCCTTCAGCTAAAACATGCATGTGGAACCCAGAGTATGATCAACCGTGTGATCGGGAGACGTGTTCCAATATGTCTCAGTTTTCGTCCCCTGGTACTCGGGTGCAACATTCCAGACGCTTTACTAACACTCTCCCGACTTGGAGAGTCAGTGCCTTTAACCTCCTGTTTGGCCCAGTTTGCAATTTCTGCGGAAGATGAACAGGAATAGGGAGAACCAATGACAGACTAGCTGGAGGTGTCTGGACGGGCAAATTTAACTCTCATTTCCCACCAGGAAGAGGAATTAACCAAAGGCTCAGCGTGCCGTGCCGGAACCAGATTAGGGCCTGAAGCCATCCTGCGGTGTTGCGGCCAGCTCACGAGAAAGCGAGTTGAAGAAAGGAGCTCAGGGGCACTGTAATTCACAAACCTGCAGAGTTATAAATGACAGCTATCGTCCAAAAATATACTGAAGTAAGGCTGCCAAGAGGACTTGAAAGCGGGGCAGAATTGCAGGAAACCGATTTCAGGAGGTAGACTGGAATTGCATTTAAAGCATAGGAAAAGAGGCAGAACGTCCACAATGATGCACTTGGCCAAAAAGGGCGTATGCGTTTTTTCCTGAATATATTCAGGAAAAAACGCATACGCCCTTTTTGGCCAACCAAGCAAGCTTGCAAAGGAAATCTGCACTACAATGAAGTCTCACTTCCCCCCGGTCAAAAGGACCATCTGAAAAAAGTGTAAAATCCAGAAAGGCAGGACAGGCCATGGAGAACTGGGAGCCTTGTTATGCTGATGGGCGGGATGTCAATTGCCAACAGCCACTCGGGAGAAGTGTATGGTGTTTCCTGAAACATCTAAAAAACAAAGCAACAGAGCCTAGGGCACTTCCACTTATGGTCCTATAGCTTAGGGAAATTAAAATCAAAAAGACACAGCCACCCCAAAGGTTGGGACGGCTCTGTTTACAAGAACCTGGTTTACGGTACAAGTTCAATATCGCAGAAAGTGAAAAATGGATAAAGAAGTTGTGGTACTTACGTACAATGCAGTATCACTCAGCAATGAAATCTATGTCATCAGGCCCGTAGCAGCATAATGAGTGGATTCAGGTACGATGATTCTAACTGAAATAAGTCACACAGGAAAAGAAACATCATAAGATATCACTAATACACGGAATGTAACCTTGGCTACACAGGAACTGAATTACAAAACAGAACAGGGTCTCAAATTTAGAAACCCAACTTATGCTTGCTTAAGGGGAAAGGTGAGTTGGGGTGCTGCATAAAACCAGAGATTGAAATGAGCACAGATAAAGTTCCTTAAGCCAAATATGGAATAGACAAGAGCTACTCCTTGCTCAACGAAATGGACTCAACACCCCATATTAAATGCCTAAGAGTGTACCTGACTAGGAAGTATCTTAAAACCTATGGATTGCTATGTCTCTGAAAGAGAATCAAGTGTGTGTACAGGGGCATAAACGCAGCAGTGATAGGATTGGAGAGGTTCAGTGAGCAAATGAAGACGCTTTGAAGTCATATTGCATGGTACCCATTCCACGGGTCTCAACTCTCCAGGTTTAAGGTATTCTTCCTTCAGCTAAAACATGCATGTGGAACCCAGAGTATGATCAACCGTGTGATCGGGAGACGTGTTCCAATATGTGTCAGTTTTCGTCCCCTGGTACTCGGGTGCAACATTCCAGACGCTTTACTAACACTCTCCCGACTTGGAGAGTCAGTGCCTTTAACCTCCTGTTTGGCCCAGTTTGCAATTTCTGTGGAAGATGAACAGGAATAGGGAGAACCAATGACAGACTAGCTGGAGGTGTCTGGACGGGCAAATTTAACTCTCATTTCCCACCAGGAAGAGGAATTAACCAAAGGCTCAGCGTGCCGTGCCGGAACCAGATTAGGGCCTGAAGCACTCATGCGGTGTTGCGGCCAGCTCACGAGAAAGCGAGTTGAAGAAAGGAGCTCAGGGGCACTGTAATTCACAAACCTGCAGAGTTATAAATGACAGCTATCGTCCAAAAATATACTGAAGTAAGGCTGCCAAGAGGACTTGAAAGCGGGGCAGAATTGCAGGAAACCGATTTCAGGAGGTAGACTGGAATTGCATTGAAAGCATAGGAAAAGAGGCAGAACGTCCACAATGATGCACTTGGCCAAAAAGGGCGTATGCGTTTTTTCCTGAGTATATTCAGGAAAAAACGCATACGCCCTTTTTGGCCAACCAAGCAAGCTTGCAAAGGAAATCTGCACTACAATGAAGTCTCACTTCCCCCCGGTCAAAAGGGCCATCTGAAAAAAGTGTAAAATCCAGAAAGGCAGGACAGGCCATGGAGAACTGGGAGCCTTGTTATGCTGATGGGCGGGATGTAAATTGCCAACAGCCACTCGGGAGAAGTGTATGGTGTTTCCTGAAACATCTAAAAAACAAAGCAACAGAGCCTAGGGCACTTCCACTTATGGTCCTATAGCTTAGGGAAATTAAAATCAAAAAGACACAGCCACCCCAAAGGTTGGGACGGCTCTGTTTACAAGAACCTGGTTTACGGTACAAGTTCAATATCGCAGAAAGTGAAAAATGGATAAAGAAGTTGTGGTACTTACGTACAATGCAGTATCACTCAGCAATGAAATCTATGTCATCAGGCCCGTAGCAGCATAATGAGTGGTTTCAAGTACGATGATTCTAACTGAAATAAGTCACACAGGAAAAGAAACATCATAAGATATCACTAATACACGGAATGTAACCTTGGCTACACAGGAACTGAATTACAAAACAGAACAGGGTCTCAAATTTAGAAACCCAACTTATGCTTGCTTAAGGGGAAAGGTGAGTTGGGGTGCTGCATAAAACCAGAGATTGAAATGAGCACAGATAAAGTTCCTTAAGCCAAATATGGAATAGACAAGAGCTACTCCTTGCTCAACGAAATGGACTCAACACCCCATATTAAATGCCTAAGAGTGTACCTGACTAGGAAGTATCTTAAAACCTATGGATTGCTATGTCTCTGAAAGAGAATCAAGTGTGTGTACAGGGGCATAAACGCAGCAGTGATAGGATTGGAGAGGTTCGGTGAGCAAATGAAGACCCTTTGAAGTCGTATTGCATGGTACCCATTCCACGGGTCTCAACTCTCCAGGTTTAACGTATTCTTCCTTCAGCTAAAACATGCATGTGGAACCCAGAGTATGATCAACCGTGTGATCGGGAGACGTGTTCCAATATGTCTCAGTTTTCGTCCCCTGGTACTCGGGTGCAACATTCCAGACGCTTTACTAACACTCTCCCGACTTGGAGAGTCAGTGCCTTTAACCTCCTGTTTGGCCCAGTTTGCAATTTCTGCGGAAGATGAACAGGAATAGGGAGAACCAATGACAGACTAGCTGGAGGTGTCTGGACGGGCAAATTTAACTCTCATTTCCCACCAGGAAGAGGAATTAACCAAAGGCTCAGCGTGCCGTGCCGGAACCAGATTAGGGCCTGAAGCCATCCTGCGGTGTTGCGGCCAGCTCACGAGAAAGCGAGTTGAAGAAAGGAGCTCAGGGGCACTGTAATTCACAAACCTGCAGAGTTATAAATGACAGCTATCGTCCAAAAATATACTGAAGTAAGGCTGCCAAGAGGACTTGAAAGCGGGGCAGAATTGCAGGAAACCGATTTCAGGAGGTAGACTGGAATTGCATTTAAAGCATAGGAAAAGAGGCAGAACGTCCACAATGATGCACTTGGCCAAAAAGGGCGTATGCGTTTTTTCCTGAGTATATTCAGGAAAAAACGCATACGCCCTTTTTGGCCAACCAAGCAAGCTTGCAAAGGAAATCTGCACTACAATGAAGTCTCACTTCCCCCCGGTCAAAAGGGCCATCTGAAAAAAGTGTAAAATCCAGAAAGGCAGGACAGGCCATGGAGAACTGGGAGCCTTGTTATGCTGATGGGCGGGATGTAAATTGCCAACAGCCACTCGGGAGAAGTGTATGGTGTTTCCTGAAACATCTAAAAAACAAAGCAACAGAGCCTAGGGCACTTCCACTTATGGTCCTATAGCTTAGGGAAATTAAAATCAAAAAGACACAGCCACCCCAAAGGTTGGGACGGCTCTGTTTACAAGAACCTGGTTTACGGTACAAGTTCAATATCGCAGAAAGTGAAAAATGGATAAAGAAGTTGTGGTACTTACGTACAATGCAGTATCACTCAGCAATGAGATCTATGTCATCAGGCCCGTAGCAGCATAATGAGTGGTTTCAGGTACGATGATTCTAACTGAAATAAGTCACACAGGAAAAGAAACATCATAAGATATCACTAATACACGGAATGTAACCTTGGCTACACAGGAACTGAATTACAAAACAGAACAGGGTCTCAAATTTAGAAACCCAACTTATGCTTGCTTAAGGGGAAAGGTGAGTTGGGGTGCTGCATAAAACCAGAGATTGAAATGAGCACAGATAAAGTTCCTTAAGCCAAATATGGAATAGACAAGAGCTACTCCTTGCTCAACGAAATGGACTCAACACCCCATATTAAATGCCTAAGAGTGTACCTGACTAGGAAGTATCTTAAAACCTATGGATTGCTATGTCTCTGAAAGAGAATCAAGTGTGTGTACAGGGGCATAAACGCAGCAGTGATAGGATTGGAGAGGTTCGGTGAGCAAATGAAGACCCTTTGAAGTCATATTGCATGGTACCCATTCCACGGGTCTCAACTCTCCAGGTTTAAGGTATTCTTCCTTCAGCTAAAACATGCATGTGGAACCCAGAGTATGATCAACCGTGTGATCGGGAGACGTGTTCCAATATGTCTCAGTTTTCGTCCCCTGGTACTCGGGTGCAACATTCCAGATGCTTTACTAACACTCTCCCGACTTGGAGAGTCAGTGCCTTTAACCTCCTGTTTGGCCCAGTTTGCAATTTCTGCGGAAGATGAACAGGAATAGGGAGAACCAATGACAGACTAGCTGGAGGTGTCTGGACGGGCAAATTTAACTCTCATTTCCCACCAGGAAGAGGAATTAACCAAAGGCTCAGCATGCCGTGCCGGAACCAGATTAGGGCCTGAAGCCATCCTGCGGTGTTGCGGCCAGCTCACGAGAAAGCGAGTTGAAGAAAGGAGCTCAGGGGCACTGTAATTCACAAACCTGCAGAGTTATAAATGACAGCTATCGTCCAAAAATATACTGAAGTAAGGCTGCCAAGAGGACTTGAAAGCGGGGCAGAATTGCAGGAAACCGATTTCAGGAGGTAGACTGGAATTGCATTGAAAGCATAGGAAAAGAGGCAGAACGTCCACAATGATGCACTTGGCCAAAAAGGGCGTATGCGTTTTTTCCTGAATATATTCAGGAAAAAACGCATACGCCCTTTTTGGCCAACCAAGCAAGCTTGCAAAGGAAATCTGCACTACAATGAAGTCTCACTTCCCCCCGGTCAAAAGGGCCATCTGAAAAAAGTGTAAAATCCAGAAAGGCAGGACAGGCCATGGAGAACTGGGAGCCTTGTTATGCTGATGGGCGGGATGTAAATTGCCAACAGCCACTTGGGAGAAGTGTATGGTGTTTCCTGAAACATCTAAAAAACAAAGCAACAGAGCCTAGGGCACTTCCACTTATGGTCCTATTGCTTAGTTAATTTAAAATCTAAAAGACACAGCCACCCCAAAGGTTGGGACGGTTCTTTTTACTGGAATCTCTTCTATGGCACAAGTTAAATATCCCAGAGAGCAAATAATGGATAAAGAAGTTGCGGTACTTATGTACAACAGAATACCACTCAGCAATGAAATCTATGTCACCAGGCCCATACCAGCATAATGATTGGATTGAGGCACGATGATTCTAAGTGAAATAAGTCACACAGAAAAAGAAACATCATAAGGTATCACTAATACACGGAATGTGAACTTGGCTACACATGAACTGAATTACAAAACAGAACAGGGTCTCAAGTTTAGAAAACTAACTTATGCTTGCTTAAGGGGGAAGGTGAGTTGGGGTGCTGCATTAAACCAGAGTTTGAAATTAGCACAGATACCGTTCCATAAGCCAAATATGGAATAGACAAGACCTACCCCTTGCTCAACGAAATGGATTCAACAATGAGGTATCACCTCACACCTGGTAGAATAGGCATCATAGAAAATCTACAAGCAAAAAATGCTGGAAAGGGTGTGGAGAAAAGGAACCCTCTTCCACTATTGTTGGGAATATAAATTGATACAGTCACTATGGAGAACAATATGGAATTTCTTAAGAAACTAACAATAGAATTACCATATGATACAGCAATCCCACTACTGGACATATACCCAGACAAAACCATAAATCAAAAAGAGACATTCACCGCAATGTTCATTGCATCACTATTTACAATATCGAGGTAATGGAAGCAACCTAAATGCCCACAGACAGACGAATGCATAAAGCCGTGGTACATATATAAAATGGAATATTACTAAGCCATGAAAAGGAATGAAATTGGGTCATTTGTAGAGACGTCGATGCATCTAGAGACTGTCATACAGAGTGAAGTAAGTCAGAAAGAGAAAAACAAATCTTGTATATTCATGCATATATGTGGAACCTAGAAAACCTGTACAGATTAACCATTTTGCAAGGCATAAATAGAGCAACAGATGTAGACAACAAACGTATGGACAACAAGGGGGGAAAGCTGTTGGGGGGGGGGTGGTGGGAGGAGTTGAGAGACTGGGATTGGCATGTATACATTTATATGTATAAAATAGATAACCAATAAGAACCTGCTGTATAAAAATATAAAATAAAATTCAAAATTAAAAAGAAATAAAATTTAAAAAATAGAAAAAACAATTATTCCCTTCACATACATGTATTTATATGAATAAATTATTTCCATGCTTATATCTGTAAATACAAAAAAGAGGAATAAAATCTACCTTGAACCCAAAACGAAAAAGAGAAAAAAAACACAGAACCCACCAGTTCCACAGAGGAAAACCGTATCAGGGCACTTGCTCCAGTTGTAAACAATTCTGAAGTTGGTCAGTGGTGGGGAATCGTCTCCCATTCAGCCAGCAGCCCCCACGCAACAAGCGTCCTCATTGCAAAGCTGGGGCACCGTGCCGAGGCATCTGTGAGTAAACGTGAGCTGAGCCCCAGGCCAGTTGCTGCTGAACTATTCCCACCCATCCCAGGTAAAACACCTGAATATATACAAGGACTTGAAAGCCTAGAGGGAGGGCCATAGAGCCACACGAGTGACAGCATGCCGGCCGACTTGGTGCCTGCAGGCCAGCCAGGATGGTCCTGGCCCTGGGTGCTCTTCTGGAAGATTTCCATTTCCCTGCCTGAGATACCCGTCCTGTCCCTGCCCCCACTGCTTTTTTCCTTCCTCACCTCTGCCCAGGGAGAAATTCCAGCAGCAGGTATGGGTGACACATCTTCTTCTTTAGCAGGTGGCAGCCTGGCAACTGCTGCAGAAAGTCCAGCAGAGCCCCACTCACACTGGGCCACCCACAAAGCCGTGGCCTCTCACTCCCTCCCACCAGCCCAGCCCCGAGACTGCTGACAGGGCAGAGAAAATGGCGTCAGGCACGGCTGCAGGGGCTCTTGCTGCCTGGAGTGGTATTTATAGTGATCTCAACCCAGGCACACCTGGGGAGGGCTGGCCGGCACGGTAAGGCTGCCCAGGTCAGCCAATCATCACCCCTCAGGGGCTCACAGTTGCAGAAAATGGAACTTGCTGAACCGGCCAGGTCCAAGGAACAGGTGTGGGCTCCTGAGAGTCAGGATAGACAAGGGGCTGCAGCTTTGGCTTGTTTTCTAATCATTTTATCTGGCCCATGAGTGGGAGACAACTTCAAGAAAACCCTCTCCTAATGAGAGGAACCCAGGAGTCAGGGAGAGGAGGGGTGGGTGGTGGTTGGAGACAGAGGCCTGGTGCCCCGGGTGCAGTGGAAGTCTCTGGAAGACCAGGTGGAGGGAGGCCTCACGGAGTGATGCCCAGGGTCACAGACCTGTCGCAGCTGCTGTTTGTTAGTTCAAGTCCTGCTCTGAGGTGCTCTGTGTCAGCTCTGAGCGACAGGTGAGCTGGGGGTGCTCTGCAATGAGGGCTATGTGCACGGTTCCTGTGTGCCCAGCCCTGCCACGGTACCTGCAAGGGTAGCTCTGTATCCTGGGAGGGGCCTGACCACGAGAGCCCTGTGGGCTGGGGTGGGGGTGGGGTACCTGCCCAGGTGAGCTCCATATTCTGGGATTGGTCTGACCACGAGAGCCCCATGGGCTGCTGGGGACCTGGTAAAGGATGTCAGGACAGTCAGTGAAGCCACCGAGGATATACCTCCAGTTGCTCCTAATTCCTACACCCTGCTGGTCATTCTACCAACCACCAGGACATGGTATTCTGTATTAGTCTTCAATGATGCCTTCTTTTGTATTCCATTAGTCCCAGAGTCACAAGAAATTTTGGCTTGTGAGTGGCAGGACTCAACATACAACTAAAACAATACTTCCGGGCCGTCTGGCCCCAAGGGTGCAAAAATTCCCACACCATCTTTGGGGAAAGCTTAGCTAAAGACCTAAAAGTTCTACCTCTGGAAAAGGAAACCCTCCTTCAATATGCAGACGACATTCTGATCGCCAGCCCTACTAAGGAGGCCTCTGAACTACCAAGCCAATAAAGGATAGAAGTTGTCCAAGAAAAAGCTCAAATATCACAGACTGCCGTGACCTGCCTGGGCTTCATTCTCACAGAAGGTTGGAGAAGTCCATCCCAGGAAAGGGAAGAAACCATTTTCAGCCTTACCCCTTTCTAAAACTAGAAGACAGCTTAGGGGTTCCTGGGGAGGCCAGGGTTTGCTGCTTCTGGATCCCTAACTACAGTCTACTAGCTGGGCCTCTATATGAAACACTGAAAGGAAAAGATGATGATCCTTTTGAATAGAATCCAGAAGTGGCCTTTCAAGAATGGAAAGAGCAGTCAATTCAGACCCTTGCCCTGGAACTCCCTAATTTAGCTAAACCCTTTGACCTTTACATTCCCGGTGAAAGGTGAATCGCCATTGGAGAATTAGTGCAAAACCTGGGACCACTTGAAATGGAACAATGCAAGAATGCCATCCAGGTAGGATAAACTATGGTCACCAAGGGGCTTGGCCCACTGCCACATCTGGCCAAGATACTGGCGGTATCTAAAACCCTGGAAATCAGCAGCCCAAAAGGCCACCTCCCTCCTAAGGGAAAAGGACCCCACGTGGTGATCCTAACCACCAACCATGCCCTGAAGTTGCAGGGTTCGCTCCGTGGGCACACCGACCTCGAGTGAGGAGGCCCTCCAACTCCAACATCCAGAGAGATAACCGGGGGCAACAGGGCACCATGACGACTCGTGTGAACATCACTTGACCTGGACTTTCTCTCATAAAACAACAAGAGTGTGTCCCAAAAGAGTAGACTACTGCTTGCAGGACTTACTGCACCCAGAGGGGAGCTAATAATCTTGGCGGGGGAACCGTATATCACACTGTCACCATAGAAAAGCCTACAGACACCGTGATGATGGTGGCCAGTAAGACCGGCTGGACTCTTGTTTACTTCAAAAGGCTGTTGGCTCAGTGGCCATCATGGTCCTTGATCACCACTGACCCTGGACTGTCTGCGAGTTGAGCGGGCAGGGCTCTGACACCTGGTGCTGTTTGTACGTTAATTCAGGGGCCTAATTGAAGAAAGCGCAGACTACTGGTCAGAGCATCTAGGCTGGCAGAAACGGTCGGCCTAAGGTGGCCGAACAAATGTGGGGCGGGGTGAAACCGGCCCCCACAGCGTCTCTGCACATCTCTTTCCTGGACCCTTGAAGGTCATTAGAATCTATAACACTTCCAATGCTGGTGCTCAGGTGGACGAGCAGGGAGGCAGGGGGCCTGGGGACAATCAACGTCACCTGGAGGCTGCTGGGGAGAAGCTCTGACCCTCGCCCCAGGGTATGAGGGCTCCCAACTCAGCACTCAGCAGTTACAGAAGAAGGGTCTGCACCCTCAGCACTCCAAGAATGAGGAACGGGACAAAAGGCAGAGGGGGGGTTTGTCCCCAGCAAAGCCCATTAAAAATCCCTGGGAGATAAAAATAGAATCTGGGCAATAAAGTCAAGTCTAACCTTTTTTATCCTTTGTGCTTTGTCTAATTTCACGTGCTCCTAGGGTCCCGCATGCAGAGGTTCCACACCCGGCACTTCAGACCAGATTTCCTAGTGCAGAATGGCTGGGTCGACACCTCAGCTCCTGGGGCCCAGTGCAGACTCCGCGATATAGAGCCTGAGCTACAGCCAACCCGGCCCTCGAGAGCTCCGCCCCCTCCCTCCCACTGACTCTGACAGGATCTCTACACAGCAGCCCAGCCCACAGCCCACGGGGTAGTACATGCTCTCACCTCTCCATTCTCTGATCAAAATATAAAGTTTCCTTTGCTTGTGAACCAAACTCAGTCTCGATCTGTTGGCCCCAATGACACTGGGCAGGGGGACACTTGTTGGGGTCCACTCTGGAGGATCAGTAACAGAAATTGAGACTATTGTAACCTCAATGAACAGATGTGTGAGCCAAAGTGTAGTTAACATAGAACAGTGCATAAGGCTCGGGTAAAATAAGATGTTTCTAACACTTCCATTGGATATTTCCATCACTTTATTATAAGCAAGTTCAGTGAAAAGGTTTGTCTTATTTGTCAGCTCAATATTAGAGAAATGAAGTGATTTCTTTCCAAGGATGTACATCTAATAATCTTGGTTAAACCTTCAATCTTGTTTTAAATGCTTTTCCATTGAAAATGATACCTCTCTTTCAGCTCCCCCATTTCTGAGAAGTATAAAATCTTATAATTTATTATTACCAAAGGGGAAAGGTGGGAGGAGGGATAAATTAACAGTTTGGGATTAACACATACACACTGCTATGTATAAAATAGATCATCAACAAGGAACTACTGTATAGCACAGGGAACTACACTCAACATTTTGCAATAACCTATAAGGGGAAATAATCTGAAAAAGAATAGATATTTTTATTGACATCATCTATCAATGACAGTTAAAGTGTAACCTAAGGGAAGCTGGTGGTGAGTGCTTCTGACCCTGAAGACTTCAATCATCTAAAGTTTGGACTCTGCCTACTTCCCAAGGCCCTTAATGAACATATGTGTAGCCGTAGCTTAAAAAATTCCCCAGTTTGGGTTTCGGGGAGACACTGATTTTGAAAAAGCCCTGGTGTTCTCCTTACATGAATGGGACTCTTCCTACTGCTAAAACATGTCTGTCACACCCAGAGGATGGTATACCGTCTGATCGGGAAGAGTTTGGAAAAGGCATCTCATCTCCTCATCTCCTGGTGCTCGGGTTCACCCCTCCAGCGTCTTTACTAACAGTCTCCCCACTTGGAGATGTCAGCACTGTCAACATCCTGTTGCGTACAGTTTGGAATTTGTCCAGAGGATGAAGCGGAAGGATGAGGAACAATGAGAGACAAGTCCTACGTGTTCAGACAGGCACATGTCACTCTAATTTCCAATCAGGAAGACGAATTGACCAAAGGCTAGGGTTGCCCATGGAAACAGTATAGAGCTTGAGGAAATCCCGCTGCTTTGTGGCCAGTTCCCATAAACACAAGTTGAACAATAGAACTCAGGGGCAGTAAAATTCACAAAACTGCAGAGTTGAAAATATCCATCACTGAAAAATGTCTTGAGGAAAGTCAGAGAAAAGGACTTGTAAGCAAGGGAGAATGGCAGGAAAGGGATTTGAGGAGGTAGAAAGGACTCGCCATTAAGCACAAGAAAAGGAGCTGAACATTGCCAACATTGCAGTTGGCCAAAAAGGGTGTATGCGTTTTTTTGTGTATATATTCAAGAAAAGAGCGTACACCTTTTTAGCCAACCAAACAGGTGGGCACTGGAAGTCAATACTACAAAAGACATCACTTCGCATCAGTCAGAAGAGCCATCCTCATAAAGCGTAAACAACAGAAATGCAGGACAGGGCAAGGAGAAGAGGGAGCCCTGTGAGACTTATAGTGGAAATGTATATTGCCAACGGCCATTCTGGAGAAGTGTATTGTGTTTACTAAAGCATCTAAACAATGAGCTACAGAGCATAGGGCACTTGCACTCATGGGCGTATATCTTGGGAAAAACAAAAATCGAGAGGACACAGGCACCCCAATGTTTACCCCCTCTCTGTTTAAAAGATCCTCGACTAGGATATAACTTAAATGTCTCTGGAGGGAAAAAATGGATAGAGATGTGGTACTTAGGTAGAGTGGAATATTATTCAGCCTGGAAATCAATGAAATATGGCCAGCTGTAACAACTCCGGAGGAGTTACGTATGATCATTCTAAGTGACAGAATTCAAAAAGAAGAAGACACATATCATAAGATATCACTTAAAGGTGGAATCCAAAATGGCTACACATGAAATAAATTACAAAACAAAAACATAGTCAAATATGTAGAAAACACGCATAAGGCTGCTAAACGGGAAAGGTGGGGAGGGGTGAGGCATCATCCAGGAGGTTGAAATTAGCAAAGATACCATTCCAAATACCAAACTGATAATCAACAAGGCCTACACGGTAGCTAAAAGAACTGCACTCAGCACACTCAAGTCACCGGAAAAGAATATATACGACTGGTAAGAATCTGAAAAAGAATTTATTGATGTCTCTCTGTACGTGAATCAAGTGGATGTACAGCAGCAAGAAACAGAGCTTTGAAAATCAGCTGTAACCAATATAGTAATAAATTGAAAAAAATAAACGACAGAGAGACAGAGAAAACCTCTTACAACTTTTCCTCAGGGACGGTGATGCAACATGGATTGAACACATCTAGACCCACAGCAGGATGAGACATAAGGCTGGAAACTGTTTGCGCTAAGAGAAATGTGAGGTTGGGTGAGGAAATGCACACCCTTTAAAGTAATACTACCTGGTACCCATTCAATGGGTCCCAAATCTGCAGGTTCAAGGGATCTTCCTACAGCTAAAACATGCATGGAAAACCCAGAGGACTGTACACCATGTGATCGGGAGATGTGTCTAAAATGCACCTCATTTATCCTCTCCTGGTGCTCCTGTTCACCATTCCAGCCACGTTACTTAGAAGCTCCCCACTTGGAGAATCAGCACATTTAAACTTCTGTTTCACACATTTTGCAAATTGTGAGGAGGATGAACGGGAAGAGGGGGAACCAATGAGAGAAGAGTTGTAGGGGTTTGGACGGGCACATATCACTCTAATTTCCCATTAAGAATAAGAATTAAAAAAAGGCTCAGCCTGCCTCGCCGGAGCCAAAATAGGGCCTGAAGCAATCCTGCGGGTTTGAGGCCAGCTCACAAAAGAGCAACTTAAAACATGGAGCTCAGGGTCACTGCAATTCACAAACCTGCAGAGTTATAAATGAAAACTAACGTCCAAAAATATGTTGAGGTAAGGCAAAGAAGAGGATCTGAATGCAAGACAGAATTGCAAGAAACAGATTTCAAGAGATAGATTGGACTCGTCTTTAACGCACATGAAAAGCGGCAGAATTTCGACAATGATGCAGTTGGCCCAAAAGGGCGTATGCGAGTTTTCCTGATTATATCCAGGAAAAAACGCATACGCACTTTATGGGCAACGAAGCAAGCAAGCAATGCAAATGTGCACAACAAAGAAGTCTCATTTCCCACCGGTCAAAAGGGCCATCCTAAAAAATTGTAAAAACCAGAAATGCAGGACAGGCCATGGAGAACAGGGAGCCTTTATACGCTGATGGGCAGTGTGTGAACTGCCGAGAGCCACTCTGGAGAAGTGTATGGTGGTTCCTAAATCATCTAAAAACAGAGCTACAGAGCATAGGACACTTCCAATCATGGGAGTATATCTAGGGAAGTCTAAAAATCAACAAGACACAAGCACACCACAGTTTAGGGCTACTCTGTTTACAAGAACCTCAACTTCAGTACACCTTAAATATCCCAGGAAAGAGAACAATGGATAAAGAAGATGTGGTACTTATGTACAATGGAATATCTCTTCACCATGAAATCAATGTAATAAGGCTAGTAGAAGGATAAAGAGTGGATTTAGGTCCGATAATACTACTTGAAATAAGTCAAACAGAAAAAGAAACATATCATAAGATATCACTTATAGAGGGAGGGTAAATATGGCTGCACAAGAAATGAATTACAGAACAGAACAGTGTCTCACATTTAGAAAACACACTTATGTCAGCTTAAGGGGAAAGGAGAGGTGGGGTGATGCATAAAACCAGAGTTTGAAATTAGCACAGATACCGTTCAAGAAACCAAATAGGTATTAGACAAGATCTACACCTTGCTCAATGAACTGGCCTCAACACACCCTATACACCGCAGAGAAATATATCTGAGTAATAAGAATCTTAAAACCCATGTATTGATATATCTCCATAAGGGAATCAAGTGTGTGCAGAGCGGCACAAACACAGCAGTGAAAATGAGCTAAACCCCATTATAGAAATAAATTTTAAAAACAAAACGCAGAAACAATGAAAGAGAGAAAAATTCTTACAAAATTCGCTCAGGGGCTGTGATGCAACCTGGATTGACCACATATAAACCCACAGCTGGATAAGACATAAGGCTGGACACTTGGGGCTGAGAGGATTGGTGAGCTTCGGTGAGCAACTGCCGAAAGTTTAATGCAATACTTCATGCTACTCATTCCAAGGGTCCCAACACTCTAGGTTGAAGGGAATCTTCCTACAGCTAAACCATGCTTGGGAAACCCAGCGACTGGTATACCATATGATCGGGAAAGGTTTCTAAAACACACCACATTTTTCCTCTCCTGGGGCTCCGGATCGACATTCCAGCCGCTTTACTAACAACATCCCCACATGGAGAGTCAATGCCTTTAAGTTCTGGTATCGCACAGTCTTCAGTTAGTGCGGAGGATGAATGGGAATAGGGGGAACCAGTGAGAAACTAGCTGTAGCGGTTTCAATGGGCACATGTCACTCTAATTTCACATCAGTAAGAAGAATGAAGCAAAGGCACAGCAAGGTGTCCCAGAAGAAGAATAGGGCTTCAAGGAATCCTGTGGTTATGGGGCAAGATCACAAAACTAAGAGCTGAAAAATGGAGCTAAGGGCCACTGCAATTCAAAAACCTGACTTGCCCAAAAAGGGCGTATGTGTTTTTTCCTGAATATATTCAGGAAAAAACGCATACGCCCTTTTTGGCCAACCAAGCAAGCTTGCAAAGGAAATCTGCACTACAATGAAGTCTGAATTCCCCCTGGTCAAAAGGGCCATCTGAAAAAAGTGTAAAATCCATAAAGGCATGACAGGCCATGGAGAACTGGGAGCCATCTTATGCTGATGGGCAGGATGTAAATTGCCAACAGCCACTCTGGAGAAGTGTTTGGTGTTTCCTGAAACATCTAAAAAACAAAGCAACAGAGCCTAGGGCACTTCCACTTATGGTACTATAGTTTAGGGCAATTAAAATCAAAAAGACACAGCCACCCCAAAGTTTGGGATGGCTCTGTTTACAAGAACCTCATATACGGTACAAGTTCAATATCGCAGAAAGTGAAAAATGGATAAAGAAGTTGTGGTACTTACGTACAATGCAATATCACTCAGCAATGAAATCTATGTCATCAGGCCCGTAGCAGCATAATGAGTGGACTAAGTACGATGAATCTAACTGAAATAAGTCACACAGAAAAAGAAACATCATAAGGTATCACTAATACACGGAATGTAAACTTGGCTACACAGGAACTGAATTCCAAAACAGAACAGGGTCTCAAATTTAGAAAACCAACTTATGCTTGCTTAAGGGGAAAGGTGAGTTGGGGTGCTGCATAAAACCAGAGATTGAAATGAGCACAGATAAAGTTCCTTAAGCCAAATATGGAATAGACAAGAGCTACTCCTTGCTCAACGAAATGGACTCAACACCCCATATTCAACGGCTAGGAATATACCTGACTAGTAAGAATCATAAAACCTATGGATTTATATATCTCTGTAGGAGAATCAAGAGTGTGTACAGCTGCATTAAAGCAGTGAAAATCAGGTAAATACCATAATAAAAATAAATTTCTTAAACAAAACACAATGACAGTGAAATAGAGAGAAATACTTAAGTAATCATTCAAGGCTTCTGATGCAACCTGCATTTACCACATCTACACCCAGAGCTGCGTGACACATAAGGCTGGACACTTGGGGCTCATAAGATTGGTGAGGTTCGGTGAGCAAATGAAGACCTTTGAAGTCATATTGCATGGTACCCATTCCATGGGTCTCAACTCTCCAGGTTTAAGGGATACTTCCTTCAGCTAAAACATGCATGTGGAACCCAGAGAATGATCAACCGTGTGATCGGGAGACGTGTTCCAATATGTGTCAGTTTTCGTCCCCTGGTACTCGGGTGCAACATGCCAGACGCTTTACTAACACTCTCCCGACTTGGAGAGTCAGTGCCTTTAACCTCCTGTTTGGCCCAGTTTGCAATTTCTGCGGAAGATGAACAGGAATAGGGAGAACCAATGACAGACTAGCTGGAGGTGTCTGGACGGGCAAATTTAACTCTCATTTCCCACCAGGAAGAGGAATTAACCAAAGGCTCAGCGTGCCGTGCCGGAACCAGATTAGGGCCTGAAGCCATCCTGCGGTGTTGCGGCCAGCTCACGAGAAAGCGAGTTGAAGAAAGGAGCTCAGGGGCACTGTAATTCACAAACTTGCAGAGTTATAAATGACAGCTATCGTCCAAAAATATACTGAAGTAAGGCTGCCAAGAGGACTTGAAAGCGGGGCAGAATTGCAGGAAACCGATTTCAGGAGGTAGACTGGAATTGCATTTAAAGCATAGGAAAAGAGGCAGAACGTCCACAATGATGCACTTGGCCAAAAAGGGCGTATGCGTTTTTTCCTGAATATATTCAGGAAAAAACGCATACGCCCTATTTGGCCAACCAAGCAAGCTTGCAAAGGAAATCTGCACTACAATGAAGTCTCACTTCCCCCCGGTCAAAAGGGCCATCTGAAAAAAGTGTAAAATCCAGAAAGGCAGGACAGGCCATGGAGAACTGGGAGCCTTGTTATGCTGATGGGCGGGATGTCAATTGCCAACAGCCACTCGGGAGAAGTGTATGGTGTTTCCTGAAACATCTAAAAAACAAAGCAACAGAGCCTAGGGCAATTCCACTTATGGTCCTATAGCTTAGGGAAATTAAAATCAAAAAGACACAGCCACCCCAAAGTTTGGGACAGCTCTGTTTACAAGAACCTGGTTTACGGTACAAGTTCAATATCGCAGAAAGTGAAAAATGGATAAAGAAGTTGTGGTACTTACGTACAATGCAGTATCACTCAGCAATGAAATCTATGTCATCAGGCCCGTAGCAGCATAATGAGTGGATTCAGGTACGATGATTCTAACTGAAATAAGTCACACAGGAAAAGAAACATCATAAGATATCACTAATACACCGAATGTAACCTTGGCTACACAGGAACTGAATTACAAAACAGAACAGGGTCTCAAATTTAGAAAACCAACTTATGCTTGCTTAAGGGGAAAGGTGAGTTGGGGTGCTGCATAAAACCAGAGATTGAAATGAGCACAGATAAAGTTCCTTAAGCCAAATATGGAATAGACAAGAGCTACTCCTTGCTCAACGAAATGGACTCAACACCCCATATTAAATGCCTAAGAGTGTACCTGACTAGGAAGTATCTTAAAACCTATGGATTGCTATGTCTCTGAAAGAGAATCAAGTGTGTGTACAGGGGCATAAACGCAGCAGTGATAGGATTGGAGAGGTTCGGTGAGCAAATGAAGACCCTTTGAAGTCATATTGCATGGTACCCATTCCACGGGTCTCAACTCTCCAGGTTTAAGGTATTCTTCCTTCAGCTAAAACATGCATGTGGAACCCAGAGTATGATCAACCATGTGATCGGGAGACGTGTTCCAATATGTGTCAGTTTTCGTCCCCTGGTACTCGGGTGCAACATTCCAGACGCTTTACTAACACTCTCCCGACTTGGAGAGTCAGTGCCTTTAACCTCCTGTTTGGCCCAGTTTGCAATTTCTGTGGAAGATGAACAGGAATAGGGAGAACCAATGACAGACTAGCTGGAGGTGTCTGGACGGGCAAATTTAACTCTCATTTCCCACCAGGAAGAGGAATTAACCAAAGGCTCAGCGTGCCGTGCCGGAACCAGATTAGGGCCTGAAGCGATCCTGCGGTGTTGCGGCCAGCTCACGAGAAAGCGACTTGAAGAAAGGAGCTCAGGGGCACTGTAATTCACAAACCTGCAGAGTTATAAATGACAGCTATCGTCCAAAAATATACTGAAGTAAGGCTGCCAAGAGGACTTGAAAGCGGGGCAGAATTGCAGGAAACCGATTTCAGGAGGTAGACTGGAATTGCATTTAAAGCATAGGAAAAGAGGCAGAACGTCCACAATGATGCACTTGGCCAAAAAGGGCGTATGCGTTTTTTCCTGAATATATTCAGGAAAAAACGCATACGCCCTTTTTGGCCAACCAAGCAAGCTTGCAAAGGAAATCTGCACTACAATGAAGTCTCACTTCCCCCCGGTCAAAAGGGCCATCTGAAAAAAGTGTAAAATCCAGAAAGGCAGGACAGGCCATGGAGAACTGGGAGCCTTGTTATGCTGATGGGCGGGATGTCAATTGCCAACAGCCACTCGGGAGAAGTGTATGGTGTTTCCTGAAACATCTAAAAAACAAAGCAACAGAGCCTAGGGCACTTCCACTTATGGTCCTATAGCTTAGGGAAATTAAAATCAAAAAGACACAGCCACCCCAAAGGTTGGAACGGCTCTGTTTACAAGAACCTGGTTTACGGTACAAGTTCAATATCGCAGAAAGTGAAAAATGGATAAAGAAGTTGTGGTACTTACGTACAATGCAGTATCACTCAGCAATGAAATCTATGTCATCAGGCCCGTAGCAGCATAATGAGTGGATTCAGGTACGATGATTCTAACTGAAATAAGTCACACAGAAAAAGAAACATCATAAGATATCACTAATACACGGAATGTAACCTTGGCTACACAGGAACTGAATTACAAAACAGAACAGGGTCTCAAATTTAGAAACCCAACTTATGCTTGCTTAAGGGGAAAGGTGAGTTGGGTTGCTGCATAAAACCAGAGATTGAAATGAGCACAGATAAAGTTCCTTAAGCCAAATATGGAATAGACAAGAGCTACTCCTTGCTCAACGAAATGGACTCAACACCCCATATTAAATGCCTAAGAGTGTACCTGACTAGGAAGTATCTTAAAACCTATGGATTGCTATGTCTCTGAAAGAGAATCAAGTGTGTGTACAGGGGCATAAACGCAGCAGTGATAGGATTGGAGAGGTTCGGTGAGCAAATGAAGACCCTTTGAAGTCATATTGCATGGTACCCATTCCACGGGTCTCAACTCTCCAGGTTTAACGTATTCTTCCTTCAGCTAAAACATGCATGTGGAACCCAGAGTATGATCAACCGTGTGATCGGGAGACGTGTTCCAATATGTGTCAGTTTTCGTCCCCTGGTACTCGGGTGCAACATTCCAGACGCTTTACTAACACTCTCCCGACTTGGAGAGTCAGTGCCTTTAACCTCCTGTTTGGCCCAGTTTGCAATTTCTGCGGAAGATGAACAGGAATAGGGAGAACCAATGACAGACTAGCTGGAGGTGTCTGGACGGGCAAATTTAACTCTCATTTCCCACCAGGAAGAGGAATTAACCAAAGGCTCAGCGTGCCGTGCCGGAGCCAGATTAGGGCCTGAAGGCATCCTGCGGTGTTGCGGCCAGCTCACGAGAAAGCGACTTGAAGAAAGGAGCTCAGGGGCACTGTAATTCACAAACCTGCAGAGTTATAAATGACAGCTATCGTCCAAAAATATACTGAAGTAAGGCTGCCAAGAGGACTTGAAAGCGGGGCAGAATTGCAGGAAACCGATTTCAGGAGGTAGACTGGAATTGCATTGAAAGCATAGGAAAAGAGGCAGAACGTCCACAATGATGCACTTGGCCAAAAAGGGCGTATGCGTTTTTTCCTGAATATATTCAGGAAAAAACGCATACGCCCTTTTTGGCCAACCAAGCAAGCTTGCAAAGGAAATCTGCACTACAATGAAGTCTCACTTCCCCCCGGTCAAAAGGGCCATCTGAAAAAAGTGTAAAATCCAGAAAGGCAGGACAGGCCATGGAGAACTGGGAGCCTTGTTATGCTGATGGGCGGGATGTCAATTGCCAACAGCCACTCGGGAGAAGTGTATGGTGTTTCCTGAAACATCTAAAAAACAAAGCAACAGAGCCTAGGGCACTTCCACTTATGGTCCTATAGCTTAGGGAAATTAAAATCAAAAAGACACAGCCACCCCAAAGGTTGGGACGGCTCTGTTTACAAGAACCTGGTTTACGGTACAAGTTCAATATCGCAGAAAGTGAAAAATGGATAAAGAAGTTGTGGTACTTACGTACAATGCAGTATCACTCAGCAATGAAATCTATGTCATCAGGCCCGTAGCAGCATAATGAGTGGATTCAGGTATGATGATTCTAACTGAAATAAGTCACACAGGAAAAGAAACATCATAAGATATCACTAATACACGGAATGTAACCTTGGCTACACAGGAACTGAATTACAAAACAGAACAGGGTCTCAAATTTAGAAACCCAACTTATGCTTGCTTAAGGGGAAAGGTGAGTTGGGGTGCTGCATAAAACCAGAGATTGAAATGAGCACAGATAAAGTTCCTTAAGCCAAATATGGAATAGACAAGAGCTACTCCTTGCTCAACGAAATGGACTCAACACCCCATATTAAATGCCTAAGAGTGTACCTGACTAGGAAGTATCTTAAAACCTATGGATTGCTATGTCTCTGAAAGAGAATCAAGCGTGTGTACAGGGGCATAAACGCAGCAGTGATAGGATTGGAGAGGTTCGGTGAGCAAATGAAGACCCTTTGAAGTCATATTGCATGGTACCCATTCCACGGGTCTCAACTCTCCAGGTTTAAGGTATTCTTCCTTCAGCTAAAACATGCATGTGGAACCCAGAGTATGATCAACCATGTGATCGGGAGACGTGTTCCAATATGTCTCAGTTTTCGTCCCCTGGTACTCGGGTGCAACATTCCAGACGCTTTACTAACACTCTCCCGACTTGGAGAGTCAGTGCCTTTAACCTCCTGTTTGGCCCAGTTTGCAATTTCTGCGGAAGATGAACAGGAATAGGGAGAACCAATGACAGACTAGCTGGAGGTGTCTGGACGGGCAAATTTAACTCTCATTTCCCACCAGGAAGAGGAATTAACCAAAGGCTCAGCGTGCCGTGCCGGAACCAGATTAGGGCCTGAAGCCATCCTGCGGTGTTGCGGCCAGCTCACGAGAAAGCGAGTTGAAGAAAGGAGCTCAGGGGCACTGTAATTCACAAACCTGCAGAGTTATAAATGACAGCTATCGTCCAAAAATATACTGAAGTAAGGCTGCCAAGAGGACTTGAAAGCGGGGCAGAATTGCAGGAAACCGATTTCAGGAGGTAGACTGGAATTGCATTGAAAGCATAGGAAAAGAGGCAGAACGTCCACAATGATGCACTTGGCCAAAAAGGGCGTATGCGTTTTTTCCTGAATATATTCAGGAAAAAACGCATACGCCCTTTTTGGCCAACCAAGCAAGCTTGCAAAGGAAATCTGCACTACAATGAAGTCTCACTTCCCCCCGGTCAAAAGGGCCATCTGAAAAAAGTGTAAAATCCAGAAAGGCAGGACAGGCCATGGAGAACTGGGAGCCTTGTTATGCTGATGGGCGGGATGTCAATTGCCAACAGCCACTCGGGAGAAGTGTGTGGTGTTTCCTGAAACATCTAAAAAACAAAGCAACAGAGCCTAGGGCACTTCCACTTATGGTCCTATAGCTTAGGGAAATTAAAATCAAAAAGACACAGCCACCCCAAAAGTTGGGACGGCTCTGTTTACAAGAACCTGGTTTACGGTACAAGTTCAATATCGCAGAAAGTGAAAAATGGATAAAGAAGTTGTGGTACTTACGTACAATGCAGTATCACTCAGCAATGAAATCTATGTCATCAGGCCCGTAGCAGCATAATGAGTGGATTCAGGTACGATGATTCTAACTGAAATAAGTCACACAGAAAAAGAAACATCATAAGATATCACTAATACACGGAATGTAAACTTGGCTACACAGGAACTGAATTACAAAACAGAACAGGGTCTCAAATTTAGAAAACCAACTTATGCTTGCTTAAGGGGAAAGGTGAGTTGGGGTGCTGCATAAAACCAGAGATTGAAATGAGCACAGATAAAGTTCCTTAAGCCAAATATGGAATAGACAAGAGCTACTCCTTGCTCAACGAAA
Organism: Lagenorhynchus albirostris; assembly: GCF_949774975.1. NCBI lineage: Eukaryota > Metazoa > Chordata > Mammalia > Artiodactyla > Delphinidae > Lagenorhynchus > Lagenorhynchus albirostris. Next base: position 1,434,736 of record NW_026783505.1, on the reverse strand, counting down.
TGGACTCAACACCCCATATTAAATGCCTAAGAGTGTACCTGACTAGGAAGTATCTTAAAACCTATGGATTGCTATGTCTCTGAAAGAGAATCAAGCGTGTGTGCAGGGGCATAAACGCAGCAGTGATAGGATTGGAGAGGTTCGGTGAGCAAATGAAGACCCTTTGAAGTCATATTGCATGGTACCCATTCCACGGGTCTCAACTCTCCAGGTTTAAGGTATTCTTCCTTCAGCTAAAACATGCATGTGGAACCCAGAGTATGATCAACCGTGTGATCGGGAGACGTGTTCCAATATGTCTCAGTTTTTGTCCCCTGGTACTCGGGTGCAACATTCCAGATGCTTTACTAACACTCTCCCGACTTGGAGAGTCAGTGCCTTTAACCTCCTGTTTGGCCCAGTTTGCAATTTCTGCGGAAGATGAACAGGAATAGGGAGAACCAATGACAGACTAGCTGGAGGTGTCTGGACGGGCAAATTTAACTCTCATTTCCCACCAGGAAGAGGAATTAACCAAAGGCTCAGCGTGCCGTGCCGGAACCAGATTAGGGCCTGAAGCCATCCTGCGGTGTTGCGGCCAGCTCACGAGAAAGCGAGTTGAAGAAAGGAGCTCAGGGGCACTGTAATTCACAAACCTGCAGAGTTATAAATGACAGCTATCGTCCAAAAATATACTGAAGTAAGGCTGCCAAGAGGACTTGAAAGCGGGGCAGAATTGCAGGAAACCGATTTCAGGAGGTAGACTGGAATTGCATTGAAAGCATAGGAAAAGAGGCAGAACGTCCACAATGATGCACTTGGCCAAAAAGGGCGTATGCGTTTTTTCCTGAATATATTCAGGAAAAAACGCATACGCCCTATTTGGCCAACCAAGCAAGCTTGCAAAGGAAATCTGCACTACAATGAAGTCTCACTTCCCCCGGTCAAAAGGGCCATCTGAAAAAAGTGTAAAATCCAGAAAGGCAGGACAGGCCATGGAGAACTGGGAGCCTTGTTATGCTGATGGGCGGGATGTAAATTGCCAACAGCCACTGGGGAGAAGTGTATGGTGTTTCCTGAAACATCTAAAAAACAAAGCAACAGAGCCTAGGGCACTTCCACTTATGGTCCTATAGCTTAGGGAAATTAAAATCAAAAAGACACAGCCACCCCAAAGGTTGGGACGGCTCTGTTTACAAGAACCTGGTTTACGGTACAAGTTCAATATCGCAGAAAGTGAAAAATGGATAAAGAAGTTGTGGTACTTACGTACAATGCAGTATCACTCAGCAATGAAATCTATGTCATCAGGCCCGTAGCAGCATAATGAGTGGATTCAGGTACGATGATTCTAACTGAAATAAGTCACACAGGAAAAGAAACATCATAAGATATCACTAATACACGGAATGTAACCTTGGCTACACAGGAACTGAATTACAAAACAGAACAGGTTCTCAAATTTAGAAACCCAACTTATGCTTGCTTAAGGGGAAAGGTGAGTTGGGGTGCTGCATAAAACCAGAGATTGAAATGAGCACAGATAAAGTTCCTTAAGCCAAATATGGAATAGACAAGAGCTACTCCTTGCTCAACGAAATGGACTCAACACCCCATATTAAATGCCTAAGAGTGTACCTGACTAGGAAGTATCTTAAAACCTATGGATTGCTATGTCTCTGAAAGAGAATCAAGCGTGTGTGCAGGGGCATAAACGCAGCAGTGATAGGATTGGAGAGGTTCGGTGAGCAAATGAAGACCCTTTGAAGTCATATTGCATGGTACCCATTCCACGGGTCTCAACTCTCCAGGTTTAAGGTATTCTTCCTTCAGCTAAAACATGCATGTGGAACCCAGAGTATGATCAACCGTGTGATCGGGAGACGTGTTCCAATATGTCTCAGTTTTTGTCCCCTGGTACTCGGGTGCAACATTCCAGAGGCTTTACTAACACTCTCCCGACTTGGAGAGTCAGTGCCTTTAACCTCCTGTTTGGCCCAGTTTGCAATTTCTGCGGAAGATGAACAGGAATAGGGAGAACCAATGACAGACTAGCTGGAGGTGTCTGGACGGGCAAATTTAACTCTCATTTCCCACCAGGAAGAGGAATTAACCAAAGGCTCAGCGTGCCGTGCCGGAACCAGATTAGGGCCTGAAGCCATCCTGCGGTGTTGCGGCCAGCTCACGAGAAAGCGAGTTGAAGAAAGGAGCTCAGGGGCACTGTAATTCACAAACCTGCAGAGTTATAAATGACAGCTATCGTCCAAAAATATACTGAAGTAAGGCTGCCAAGAGGACTTGAAAGCGGGGCAGAATTGCAGGAAACCGATTTCAGGAGGTAGACTGGAATTGCATTTAAAGCATAGGAAAAGAGGCAGAACGTCCACAATGATGCACTTGGCCAAAAAGGGCGTATGCGTTTTTTCCTGAATATATTCAGGAAAAAACGCATACGCCCTATTTGGCCAACCAAGCAAGCTTGCAAAGGAAATCTGCACTACAATGAAGTCTCACTTCCCCCCGGTCAAAAGGGCCATCTGAAAAAAGTGTAAAATCCAGAAAGGCAGGACAGGCCATGGAGAACTGGGAGCCTTGTTATGCTGATGGGCGGGATGTAAATTGCCAACAGCCACTGGGGAGAAGTGTATGGTGTTTCCTGAAACATCTAAAAAACAAAGCAACAGAGCCTAGGGCACTTCCACTTATGGTCCTATAGCTTAGGGAAATTAAAATCAAAAAGACACAGCCACCCCAAAGGTTGGGACGGCTCTGTTTACAAGAACCTGGTTTACGGTACAAGTTCAATATCGCAGAAAGTGAAAAATGGATAAAGAAGTTGTGGTACTTACGTACAATGCAGTATCACTCAGCAATGAAATCTATGTCATCAGGCCCGTAGCAGCATAATGAGTGGATTCAGGTACGATGATTCTAACTGAAATAAGTCACACAGGAAAAGAAACATCATAAGATATCACTAATACACGGAATGTAACCTTGGCTACACAGGAACTGAATTACAAAACAGAACAGGGTCTCAAATTTAGAAACCCAACTTATGCTTGCTTAAGGGGAAAGGTGAGTTGGGGTGCTGCATAAAACCAGAGATTGAAATGAGCACAGATAAAGTTCCTTAAGCCAAATATGGAATAGACAAGAGCTACTCCTTGCTCAACGAAATGGACTCAACACCCCATATTAAATGCCTAAGAGTGTACCTGACTAGGAAGTATCTTAAAACCTATGGATTGCTATGTCTCTGAAAGAGAATCAAGTGTGTGTACAGGGGCATAAACGCAGCAGTGATAGGATTGGAGAGGTTCGGTGAGCAAATGAAGACGCTTTGAAGTCATATTGCATGGTACCCATTCCACGGGTCTCAACTCTCCAGGTTTAACGTATTCTTCCTTCAGCTAAAACATGCATGTGGAACCCAGAGTATGATCAACCGTGTGATCGGGAGACGTGTTCCAATATGTCTCAGTTTTCGTCCCCTGGTACTCGGGTGCAACATTCCAGACGCTTTACTAACACTCTCCCGACTTGGAGAGTCAGTGCCTTTAACCTCCTGTTTGGCCCAGTTTGCAATTTCTGCGGAAGATGAACAGGAATAGGGAGAACCAATGACAGACTAGCTGGAGGTGTCTGGACGGGCAAATTTAACTCTCATTTCCCACCAGGAAGAGGAATTAACCAAAGGCTCAGCGTGCCGTGCCGGAACCAGATTAGGGCCTGAAGCCATCCTGCGGTGTTGCGGCCAGCTCACGAGAAAGCGAGTTGAAGAAAGGAGCTCAGGGGCACTGTAATTCACAAACCTGCAGAGTTATAAATGACAGCTATCGTCCAAAAATATACTGAAGTAAGGCTGCCAAGAGGACTTGAAAGCGGGACAGAATTGCAGGAAACCGATTTCAGGAGGTAGACTGGAATTGCATTTAAAGCATAGGAAAAGAGGCAGAACGTCCACAATGATGCACTTGGCCAAAAAGGGCGTATGCGTTTTTTCCTGAGTATATTCAGGAAAAAACGCATACGCCCTTTTTGGCCAACCAAGCAAGCTTGCAAAGGAAATCTGCACTACAATGAAGTCTCACTTCCCCCCGGTCAAAAGGGCCATCTGAAAAAAGTGTAAAATCCAGAAAGGCAGGACAGGCCATGGAGAACTGGGAGCCTTGTTATGCTGATGGGCGGGATGTAAATTGCCAACAGCCACTCGGGAGAAGTGTATGGTGTTTCCTGAAACATCTAAAAAACAAAGCAACAGAGCCTAGGGCACTTCCACTTATGGTCCTATAGCTTAGGGAAATTAAAATCAAAAAGACACAGCCACCCCAAAGGTTGGGACGGCTCTGTTTACAAGAACCTGGTTTACGGTACAAGTTCAATATCGCAGAAAGTGAAAAATGGATAAAGAAGTTGTGGTACTTACGTACAATGCAGTATCACTCAGCAATGAAATCTATGTCATCAGGCCCATAGCAGCATAATGAGTGGTTTCAGGTACGATGATTCTAACTGAAATAAGTCACACAGGAAAAGAAACATCATAAGATATCACTAATACACGGAATGTAACCTTGGCTACACAGGAACTGAATTACAAAACAGAACAGGGTCTCAAATTTAGAAACCCAACTTATGCTTGCTTAAGGGGAAAGGTGAGTTGGGGTGCTGCATAAAACCAGAGATTGAAATGAGCACAGATAAAGTTCCTTAAGCCAAATATGGAATAGACAAGAGCTACTCCTTGCTCAACGAAATGGACTCAACACCCCATATTAAATGCCTAAGAGTGTACCTGACTAGGAAGTATCTTAAAACCTATGGATTGCTATGTCTCTGAAAGAGAATCAAGTGTGTGTACAGGGGCATAAACGCAGCAGTGATAGGATTGGAGAGGTTCGGTGAGCAAATGAAGACCCTTTGAAGTCATATTGCATGGTACCCATTCCACGGGTCTCAACTCTCCAGGTTTAAGGTATTCTTCCTTCAGCTAAAACATGCATGTGGAACCCAGAGTATGATCAACCATGTGATCGGGAGACGGGTTCCAATATGTGTCAGTTTTCGTCCCCTGGTACTCGGGTGCAACATTCCAGACGCTTTACTAACACTCTCCCGACTTGGAGAGTCAGTGCCTTTAACCTCCTGTTTGGCCCAGTTTGCAATTTCTGCGGAAGATGAACAGGAATAGGGAGAACCAATGACAGACTAGCTGGAGGTGTCTGGACGGGCAAATTTAACTCTCATTTCCCACCAGGAAGAGGAATTAACCAAAGGCTCAGCATGCCGTGCCGGAACCAGATTAGGGCCTGAAGCCATCCTGCGGTGTTGCGGCCAGCTCACAAGAAAGCGAGTTGAAGAAAGGAGCTCAGGGGCACTGTAATTCACAAACCTGCAGAGTTATAAATGACAGCTATCGTCCAAAAATATACTGAAGTAAGGCTGCCAAGAGGACTTGAAAGCGGGGCAGAATTGCAGGAAACCGATTTCAGGAGGTAGACTGGAATTGCATTGAAAGCATAGGAAAAGAGGCAGAACGTCCACAATGATGCACTTGGCCAAAAAGGGCGTATGCGTTTTTTCCTGAATATATTCAGGAAAAAACGCATACGCCCTTTTTGGCCAACCAAGCAAGCTTGCAAAGGAAATCTGCACTACAATGAAGTCTCACTTCCCCCCGGTCAAAAGGGCCATCTGAAAAAAGTGTAAAATCCAGAAAGGCAGGACAGGCCATGGAGAACTGGGAGCCTTGTTATGCTGATGGGCGGGATGTAAATTGCCAACAGCCACTCGGGAGAAGTGTATGGTGTTTCCTGAAACATCTAAAAAACAAAGCAACAGAGCCTAGGGCACTTCCACTTATGGTCCTATTGCTTAGTTAATTTAAAATCTAAAAGACACAGCCACCCCAAAGGTTGGGACGGTTCTTTTTACTGGAATCTCTTCTACGGCACAAGTTAAATATCCCAGAGAGCAAATAATGGATAAAGAAGTTGTGGTACTTATGTACAACAGAATACCACTCAGCAATGAAATCTATGTCACCAGGCCCGTACCAGCATAATGATTGGATTGAGGCACGATGATTCTAAGTGAAATAAGTCACACAGAAAAAGAAACATCATAAGGTATCACTAATACACGGAATGTGAACTTGGCTACACATGAACTGAATTACAAAACAGAACAGGGTCTCAAGTTTAGAAAACTAACTTATGCTTGCTTAAGGGGGAAGGTGAGTTGGGGTAATGCATAAAACCAGAGATTGAAATTAGCACAGATACCGTTCCATAAGCCAAATATGGAATAGACAAGACCTACCCCTTGCTCAACGAAATGGATTCAACAATGAGGTATCACCTCACACCTGGTAGAATAGGCATCATAGAAAATCTACAAGCAAAAAATGCTGGAAAGGGTGTGGAGAAAAGGAACCCTCTTCCACTATTGTTGGGAATATAAATTGATACAGTCACTATGGAGAACAATATGGAATTTCTTAAGAAACTAACAATAGAATTACCATATGATACAGCAATCCCACTACTGGACATATACCCAGACAAAACCATAAATCAAAAAGAGACATTCACCACAATGTTCATTGCATCACTATTTACAATATCGAGGTAATGGAAGCAACCTAAATGCCCACAGACAGACGAATGCATAAAGCCGTGGTACATATATAAAATGGAATATTACTAAGCCATGAAAAGGAATGAAATTGGGTCATTTGTAGAGACGTCGATGCATCTAGAGACTGTCATACAGAGTGAAGTAAGTCAGAAAGAGAAAAACAAATCTTGTATATTCATGCATATATGTGGAACCTAGAAAACCTGTACAGATTAACCATTTTGCAAGGCATAAATAGAGCAACAGATGTAGACAACAAACGTATGGACAACAAGGGGGGAAAGCTGTTGGGGGTGGTGGTGGGAGGAGTTGAGAGACTGGGATTGGCATGTATACATTTATATGTATAAAATAGATAACCAATAAGAACCTGCTGTATAAAAATATAAAATAAAATTAAAAATTAAAAAGAAATAAAATTTAAACAATAGAAAAAACAATTATTCCCTTCACATACATGTATTTATATGAATAAATTATTTCCATGCTTATATCTGTAAATACAAAAAAGAGGAATAAAATCTACCTTGAACCCAAAACGAAAAAGAGAAAAAAAACACAGAACCCACCAGTTCCACAGAGGAAAACCGTATCAGGGCACTTGCTCCAGTTGTAAACAATTCTGAAGTTGGTCAGTGGTGGGGAATCGTCTCCCATTCAGCCAGCAGCCCCCACGCAACAAGCGTCCTCATTGCAAAGCTGGGGCACCGTGCCGAGGCATCTGTGAGTAAACGTGAGCTGAGCCCCAGGCCAGTTGCTGCTGAACTATTCCCACCCATCCCAGGTAAAACACCTGAATATATACAAGGACTTGAAAGCCTAGAGGGAGGGCCATAGAGCCACACGAGTGACAGCATGCCGGCCGACTTGGTGCCTGCAGGCCAGCCAGGATGGTCCTGGCCCTGGGTGCTCTTCTGGAAGATTTCCATTTCCCTGCCTGAGATACCCGTCCTGTCCCTGCCCCCACTGCTTTTTTCCTTCCTCACCTCTGCCCAGGGAGAAATTCCAGCAGCAGGTATGGGTGACACATCTTCTTCTTTAGCAGGTGGCAGCCTGGCAACTGCTGCAGAAAGTCCAGCAGAGCCCCACTCACACTGGGCCACCCACAAAGCCGTGGCCTCTCACTCCCTCCCACCAGCCCAGCCCCGAGACTGCTGACAGGGCAGAGAAAATGGCGTCAGGCACGGCTGCAGGGGCTCTTGCTGCCTGGAGTGGTATTTATAGTGATCTCAACCCAGGCACACCTGGGGAGGGCTGGCCGGCACGGTAAGGCTGCCCAGGTCAGCCAATCATCACCCCTCAGGGGCTCACAGTTGCAGAAAATGGAACTTGCTGAACCGGCCAGGTCCAAGGAACAGGTGTGGGCTCCTGAGAGTCAGGATAGACAAGGGGCTGCAGCTTTGGCTTGTTTTCTAATCATTTTATCTGGCCCATGAGTGGGAGACAACTTCAAGAAAACCCTCTCCTAATGAGAGGAACCCAGGAGTCAGGGAGAGGAGGGGTGGGTGGTGGTTGGAGACAGAGGCCTGGTGCCCCGGGTGCAGTGGAAGTCTCTGGAAGACCAGGTGGAGGGAGGCCTCACGGAGTGATGCCCAGGGTCACAGACGTGTCGCAGCTGCTGTTTGTTAGTTCAAGTCCTGCTCTGAGGTGCTCTGTGTCAGCTCTGAGCGACAGGTGAGCTGGGGGTGCTCTGCAATGAGGGCTATGTGCACGGTTCCTGTGTGCCCAGCCCTGCCACGGTACCTGCAAGGGTAGCTCTGTATCCTGGGAGGGGCCTGACCACGAGAGCCCTGTGGGCTGGGGTGGGGGTGGGGTACCTGCCCAGGTGAGCTCCATATTCTGGGATTGGTCTGACCACGAGAGCCCCATGGGCTGCTGGGGACCTGGTAAAGGATGTCAGGACAGTCAGTGAAGCCACCGAGGATATACCTCCAGTTGCTCCTAATTCCTACACCCTGCTGGTCATTCTACCAACCACCAGGACATGGTATTCTGTATTAGTCTTCAATGATGCCTTCTTTTGTATTCCATTAGTCCCAGAGTCACAAGAAATTTTGGCTTGTGAGTGGCAGGACTCAACATACAACGAAAACAATACTTCCGGGCCGTCTGGCCCCAAGGGTGCAAAAATTCCCACACCATCTTTGGGGAAAGCTTAGCTAAAGACCTAAAAGTTCTACCTCTGGAAAAGGAAACCCTCCTTCAATATGCAGACGACATTCTGATCGCCAGCCCTACTAAGGAGGCCTCTGAACTACCAAGCCAATAAAGGATAGAAGTTGTCCAAGAAAAAGCTCAAATATCACAGACTGCCGTGACCTGCCTGGGCTTCATTCTCACAGAAGGTTGGAGAAGTCCATCCCAGGAAAGGGAAGAAACCATTTTCAGCCTTACCCCTTTCTAAAACTAGAAGACAGCTTAGGGGTTCCTGGGGAGGCCAGGGTTTGCTGCTTCTGGATCCCTAACTACAGTCTACTAGCTGGGCCTCTATATGAAACACTGAAAGGAAAAGATGATGATCCTTTTGAATAGAATCCAGAAGTGGCCTTTCAAGAATGGAAAGAGCAGTCAATTCAGACCCTTGCCCTGGAACTCCCTAATTTAGCTAAACCCTTTGACCTTTACATTCCCGGTGAAAGGTGAATCGCCATTGGAGAATTAGTGCAAAACCTGGGACCACTTGAAATGGAACAATGCAAGAATGCCATCCAGGTAGGATAAACTATGGTCACCAAGGGGCTTGGCCCACTGCCACATCTGGCCAAGATACTGGCGGTATCTAAAACCCTGGAAATCAGCAGCCCAAAAGGCCACCTCCCTCCTAAGGGAAAAGGACCCCACGTGGTGATCCTAACCACCAACCATGCCCTGAAGTTGCAGGGTTCGCTCCGTGGGCACACCGACCTCGAGTGAGGAGGCCCTCCAACTCCAACATCCAGAGAGATAACCGGGGGCAACAGGGCACCATGACGACTCGTGTGAACATCACTTGACCTGGAGTTTCTCTCATAAAACAACAAGAGTGTGTCCCAAAAGAGTAGACTACTGCTTGCCGGACTTACTGCACCCAGAGGGGAGCTAATAATCTTGGCGGGGGAACCGTATATCACACTGTCACCATAGAAAAGCCTACAGACACCGTGATGATGGTGGCCAGTAAGACCGGCTGGACTCTTGTTTACTTCAAAAGGCTGTTGGCTCAGTGGCCATCATGGTCCTTGATCACCACTGACCCTGGACTGTCTGGGAGTTGAGCGGGCAGGGCTCTGACACCTGGTGCTGTTTGTACGTTAATTCAGGGGCCTAATTGAAGAAAGCGCAGACTACTGGTCAGAGCATCTAGGCTGGCAGAAACGGTCGGCCTAAGGTGGCCGAACAAATGTGGGGCGGGGTGAAACCGGCCCCCACAGCGTCTCTGCACATCTCTTTCCTGGACCCTTGAAGGTCATTAGAATCTATAACACTTCCAATGCTGGTGCTCAGGTGGACGAGCAGGGAGGCAGGGGGCCTGGGGACAATCAACGTCACCTGGAGGCTGCTGGGGAGAAGCTCTGACCCTCGCCCCAGGGTATGAGGGCTCCCAACTCAGCACTCAGCAGTTACAGAAGAAGGGTCTGCACCCTCAGCACTCCAAGAATGAGGAACGGGACAAAAGGCAGAGGGGGGGTTTGTCCCCAGCAAAGCCCATTAAAAATCCCTGGGAGATAAAAATAGAATCTGGGCAATAAAGTCAAGTCTAACCTTTTTTATCCTTTGTGCTTTGTCTAATTTCACGTGCTCCTAGGGTCCCGCATGCAGAGGTTCCACACCCGGCACTTCAGACCAGATTTCCTAGTGCAGAATGGCTGGGTCGACACCTCAGCTCCTGGGGCCCAGTGCAGACTCCGCGATATAGAGCCTGAGCTACAGCCAACCCGGCCCTCGAGAGCTCCGCCCCCTCCCTCCCACTGACTCTGACAGGATCTCTACACAGCAGCCCAGCCCACAGCCCACGGGGTAGTACATGCTCTCACCTCTCCATTCTCTGATCAAAATATAAAGTTTCCTTTGCTTGTGAACCAAACTCAGTCTCGATCTGTTGGCCCCAATGACACTGGGCAGGGGGACACTTGTTGGGGTCCACTCTGGAGGATCAGTAACAGAAATTGAGACTATTGTAACCTCAATGAACAGATGTGTGAGCCAAAGTGTAGTTAACATAGAACAGTGCATAAGGCTCGGGTAAAATAAGATGTTTCTAACACTTCCATTGGATATTTCCATCACTTTATTATAAGCAAGTTCAGTGAAAAGGTTTGTCTTATTTGTCAGCTCAATATTAGAGAAATGAAGTGATTTCTTTCCAAGGATGTACATCTAATAATCTTGGTTAAACCTTCAATCTTGTTTTAAATGCTTTTCCATTGAAAATGATACCTCTCTTTCAGCTCCCCCATTTCTGAGAAGTATAAAATCTTATAATTTATTATTACCAAAGGGGAAAGGTGGGAGGAGGGATAAATTAACAGTTTGGGATTAACACATACACACTGCTATGTATAAAATAGATCATCAACAAGGAACTACTGTATAGCACAGGGAACTACACTCAACATTTTGCAATAACCTATAAGGGGAAATAATCTGAAAAAGAATAGATATTTTTATTGACATCATCTATCAATGACAGTTAAAGTGTAACCTAAGGGAAGCTGGTGGTGAGTGCTTCTGACCCTGAAGACTTCAATCATCTAAAGTTTGGACTCTGCCTACTTCCCAAGGCCCTTAATGAACATATGTGTAGCCGTAGCTTAAAAAATTCCCCAGTTTGGGTTTCGGGGAGACACTGATTTTGAAAAAGCCCTGGTGTTCTCCTTACATGAATGGGACTCTTCCTACTGCTAAAACATGTCTGTCACACCCAGAGGATGGTATACCGTCTGATCGGGAAGAGTTTGGAAAAGGCATCTCATCTCCTCATCTCCTGGTGCTCGGGTTCACCCCTCCAGCGTCTTTACTAACAGTCTCCCCACTTGGAGATGTCAGCACTGTCAACATCCTGTTGCGTACAGTTTGGAATTTGTCCAGAGGATGAAGCGGAAGGATGAGGAACAATGAGAGACAAGTCCTACGTGTTCAGACAGGCACATGTCACTCTAATTTCCAATCAGGAAGACGAATTGACCAAAGGCTAGGGTTGCCCATGGAAACAGTATAGAGCTTGAGGAAATCCCGCTGCTTTGTGGCCAGTTCCCATAAACACAAGTTGAACAATAGAACTCAGGGGCAGTAAAATTCACAAAACTGCAGAGTTGAAAATATCCATCACTGAAAAATGTCTTGAGGAAAGTCAGAGAAAAGGACTTGTAAGCAAGGGAGAATGGCAGGAAAGGGATTTGAGGAGGTAGAAAGGACTCGCCATTAAGCACAAGAAAAGGAGCTGAACATTGCCAACATTGCAGTTGGCCAAAAAGGGTGTATGCGTTTTTTTGTGTATATATTCAAGAAAAGAGCGTACACCTTTTTAGCCAACCAAACAGGTGGGCACTGGAAGTCAATACTACAAAAGACATCACTTCGCATCAGTCAGAAGAGCCATCCTCATAAAGCGTAAACAACAGAAATGCAGGACAGGGCAAGGAGAAGAGGGAGCCCTGTGAGACTTATAGTGGAAATGTATATTGCCAACGGCCATTCTGGAGAAGTGTATTGTGTTTACTAAAGCATCTAAACAATGAGCTACAGAGCATAGGGCACTTGCACTCATGGGCGTATATCTTGGGAAAAACAAAAATCGAGAGGACACAGGCACCCCAATGTTTACCCCCTCTCTGTTTAAAAGATCCTCGACTAGGATATAACTTAAATGTCTCTGGAGGGAAAAAATGGATAGAGATGTGGTACTTAGGTAGAGTGGAATATTATTCAGCCTGGAAATCAATGAAATATGGCCAGCTGTAACAACTCCGGAGGAGTTACGTATGATCATTCTAAGTGACAGAATTCAAAAAGAAGAAGACACATATCATAAGATATCACTTAAAGGTGGAATCCAAAATGGCTACACATGAAATAAATTACAAAACAAAAACATAGTCAAATATGTAGAAAACACGCATAAGGCTGCTAAACGGGAAAGGTGGGGAGGGGTGAGGCATCATCCAGGAGGTTGAAATTAGCAAAGATACCATTCCAAATACCAAACTGATAATCAACAAGGCCTACACGGTAGCTAAAAGAACTGCACTCAGCACACTCAAGTCACCGGAAAAGAATATATACGACTGGTAAGAATCTGAAAAAGAATTTATTGATGTCTCTCTGTACGTGAATCAAGTGGATGTACAGCAGCAAGAAACAGAGCTTTGAAAATCAGCTGTAACCAATATAGTAATAAATTGAAAAAAATAAACGACAGAGAAAACCTCTTACAACTTTTCCTCAGGGACGGTGATGCAACATGGATTGAACACATCTAGACCCACAGCAGGATGAGACATAAGGCTGGAAACTGTTTGCGCTAAGAGAAATGTGAGGTTGGGTGAGGAAATGCACACCCTTTAAAGTAATACTACCTGGTACCCATTCAATGGGTCCCAAATCTGCAGGTTCAAGGGATCTTCCTACAGCTAAAACATGCATGGAAAACCCAGAGGACTGTACACCATGTGATCGGGAGATGTGTCTAAAATGCACCTCATTTATCCTCTCCTGGTGCTCCTGTTCACCATTCCAGCCACGTTACTTAGAAGCTCCCCACTTGGAGAATCAGCACATTTAAACTTCTGTTTCACACATTTTGCAAATTGTGAGGAGGATGAACGGGAAGAGGGGGAACCAATGAGAGAAGAGTTGTAGGGGTTTGGACGGGCACATATCACTCTAATTTCCCATTAAGAATAAGAATTAAAAAAAGGCTCAGCCTGCCTCGCCGGAGCCAAAATAGGGCCTGAAGCAATCCTGCGGGTTTGAGGCCAGCTCACAAAAGAGCAACTTAAAACATGGAGCTCAGGGTCACTGCAATTCACAAACCTGCAGAGTTATAAATGAAAACTAACGTCCAAAAATATGTTGAGGTAAGGCAAAGAAGAGGATCTGAATGCAAGACAGAATTGCAAGAAACAGATTTCAAGAGATAGATTGGACTCGTCTTTAACGCACATGAAAAGCGGCAGAATTTCGACAATGATGCAGTTGGCCCAAAAGGGCGTATGCGAGTTTTCCTGATTATATCCAGGAAAAAACGCATACGCACTTTATGGGCAACGAAGCAAGCAAGCAATGCAAATGTGCACAACAAAGAAGTCTCATTTCCCACCGGTCAAAAGGGCCATCCTAAAAAATTGTAAAAACCAGAAATGCAGGACAGGCCATGGAGAACAGGGAGCCTTTATACGCTGATGGGCAGTGTGTGAACTGCCGAGAGCCACTCTGGAGAAGTGTATGGTGGTTCCTAAATCATCTAAAAACAGAGCTACAGAGCATAGGACACTTCCAATCATGGGAGTATATCTAGGGAAGTCTAAAAATCAACAAGACACAAGCACACCACAGTTTAGGGCTACTCTGTTTACAAGAACCTCAACTTCAGTACACCTTAAATATCCCAGGAAAGAGAACAATGGATAAAGAAGATGTGGTACTTATGTACAATGGAATATCTCTTCACCATGAAATCAATGTAATAAGGCTAGTAGAAGGATAAAGAGTGGATTTAGGTCCGATAATACTACTTGAAATAAGTCAAACAGAAAAAGAAACATATCATAAGATATCACTTATAGAGGGAGGGTAAATATGGCTGCACAAGAAATGAATTACAGAACAGAACAGTGTCTCACATTTAGAAAACACACTTATGTCAGCTTAAGGGGAAAGGAGAGGTGGGGTGATGCATAAAACCAGAGTTTGAAATTAGCACAGATACCGTTCAAGAAACCAAATAGGTATTAGACAAGATCTACACCTTGCTCAATGAACTGGCCTCAACACACCCTATACACCGCAGAGAAATATATCTGAGTAATAAGAATCTTAAAACCCATGTATTGATATATCTCCATAAGGGAATCAAGTGTGTGCAGAGCGGCACAAACACAGCAGTGAAAATGAGCTAAACCCCATTATAGAAATAAATTTTAAAAACAAAACGCAGAAACAATGAAAGAGAGAAAAATTCTTACAAAATTCGCTCAGGGGCTGTGATGCAACCTGGATTGACCACATATAAACCCACAGCTGGATAAGACATAAGGCTGGACACTTGGGGCTGAGAGGATTGGTGAGCTTCGGTGAGCAACTGCCGAAAGTTTAATGCAATACTTCATGCTACTCATTCCAAGGGTCCCAACACTCCAGGTTGAAGGGAATCTTCCTACAGCTAAACCATGCTTGGGAAACCCAGCGACTGGTATACCATATGATCGGGAAAGGTTTCTAAAACACACCACATTTTTCCTCTCCTGGGGCTCCGGATCGACATTCCAGCCGCTTTACTAACAACATCCCCACATGGAGAGTCAATGCCTTTAAGTTCTGGTATCGCACAGTCTTCAGTTAGTGCGGAGGATGAATGGGAATAGGGGGAACCAGTGAGAAACTAGCTGTAGCGGTTTCAATGGGCACATGTCACTCTAATTTCACATCAGTAAGAAGAATGAAGCAAAGGCACAGCAAGGTGTCCCAGAAGAAGAATAGGGCTTCAAGGAATCCTGTGGTTATGGGGCAAGATCACAAAACTAAGAGCTGAAAAATGGAGCTAAGGGCCACTGCAATTCAAAAACCTGACTTGCCCAAAAAGGGCGTATGTGTTTTTTCCTGAATATATTCAGGAAAAAACGCATACGCCCTTTTTGGCCAACCAAGCAAGCTTGCAAAGGAAATCTGCACTACAATGAAGTCTCAATTCCCCCTGGTCAAAAGGGCCATCTGAAAAAAGTGTAAAATCCATAAAGGCATGACAGGCCATGGAGAACTGGGAGCCATCTTATGCTGATGGGCAGGATGTAAATTGCCAACAGCCACTCTGGAGAAGTGTTTGGTGTTTCCTGAAACATCTAAAAAACAAAGCAACAGAGCCTAGGGCACTTCCACTTATGGTACTATAGTTTAGGGCAATTAAAATCAAAAAGACACAGCCACCCCAAAGTTTGGGATGGCTCTGTTTACAAGAACCTCATATACGGTACAAGTTCAATATCGCAGAAAGTGAAAAATGGATAAAGAAGTTGTGGTACTTACGTACAATGCAATATCACTCAGCAATGAAATCTATGTCATCAGGCCCGTAGCAGCATAATGAGTGGACTAAGTACGATGAATCTAACTGAAATAAGTCACACAGAAAAAGAAACATCATAAGGTATCACTAATACACGGAATGTAAACTTGGCTACACAGGAACTGAATTCCAAAACAGAACAGGGTCTCAAATTTAGAAAACCAACTTATGCTTGCTTAAGGGGAAAGGTGAGTTGGGGTGCTGCATAAAACCAGAGATTGAAATGAGCACAGATAAAGTTCCTTAAGCCAAATATGGAATAGACAAGAGCTACTCCTTGCTCAACGAAATGGACTCAACACCCCATATTAAATGCCTAAGAGTGTACCTGACTAGGAAGTATCTTAAAACCTATGGATTGCTATGTCTCTGAAAGAGAATCAAGCGTGTGTGCAGGGGCATAAACGCAGCAGTGATAGGATTGGAGAGGTTCGGTGAGCAAATGAAGACCCTTTGAAGTCATATTGCATGGTACCCATTCCACGGGTCTCAACTCTCCAGGTTTAAGGTATTCTTCCTTCAGCTAAAACATGCATGTGGAACCCAGAGTATGATCAACCGTGTGATCGGGAGACGTGTTCCAATATGTCTCAGTTTTTGTCCCCTGGTACTCGGGTGCAACATTCCAGACGCTTTACTAACACTCTCCCGACTTGGAGAGTCAGTGCCTTTAACCTCCTGTTTGGCCCAGTTTGCAATTTCTGCGGAAGATGAACAGGAATAGGGAGAACCAATGACAGACTAGCTGGAGGTGTCTGGACGGGCAAATTTAACTCTCATTTCCCACCAGGAAGAGGAATTAACCAAAGGCTCAGCGTGCCGTGCCGGAACCAGATTAGGGCCTGAAGCCATCCTGCGGTGTTGCGGCCAGCTCACGAGAAAGCGAGTTGAAGAAAGGAGCTCAGGGGCACTGTAATTCACAAACCTGCAGAGTTATAAATGACAGCTATCGTCCAAAAATATACTGAAGTAAGGCTGCCAAGAGGACTTGAAAGCGGGGCAGAATTGCAGGAAACCGATTTCAGGAGGTAGACTGGAATTGCATTTAAAGCATAGGAAAAGAGGCAGAACGTCCACAATGATGCACTTGGCCAAAAAGGGCGTATGCGTTTTTTCCTGAATATATTCAGGAAAAAACGCATACGCCCTATTTGGCCAACCAAGCAAGCTTGCAAAGGAAATCTGCACTACAATGAAGTCTCACTTCCCCCCGGTCAAAAGGGCCATCTGAAAAAAGTGTAAAATCCAGAAAGGCAGGACAGGCCATGGAGAACTGGGAGCCTTGTTATGCTGATGGGCGGGATGTCAATTGCCAACAGCCACTCGGGAGAAGTGTATGGTGTTTCCTGAAACATCTAAAAAACAAAGCAACAGAGCCTAGGGCAATTCCACTTATGGTCCTATAGCTTAGGGAAATTAAAATCAAAAAGACACAGCCACCCCAAAGTTTGGGACAGCTCTGTTTACAAGAACCTGGTTTACGGTACAAGTTCAATATCGCAGAAAGTGAAAAATGGATAAAGAAGTTGTGGTACTTACGTACAATGCAGTATCACTCAGCAATGAAATCTATGTCATCAGGCCCGTAGCAGCATAATGAGTGGATTCAGGTACGATGATTCTAACTGAAATAAGTCACACAGGAAAAGAAACATCATAAGATATCACTAATACACCGAATGTAACCTTGGCTACACAGGAACTGAATTACAAAACAGAACAGGGTCTCAAATTTAGAAACCCAACTTATGCTTGCTTAAGGGGAAAGGTGAGTTGGGGTGCTGCATAAAACCAGAGATTGAAATGAGCACAGATAAAGTTCCTTAAGCCAAATATGGAATAGACAAGAGCTACTCCTTGCTCAACGAAATGGACTCAACACCCCATATTAAATGCCTAAGAGTGTACCTGACTAGGAAGTATCTTAAAACCTATGGATTGCTATGTCTCTGAAAGAGAATCAAGTGTGTGTACAGGGGCATAAACGCAGCAGTGATAGGATTGGAGAGGTTCGGTGAGCAAATGAAGACCCTTTGAAGTCATATTGCATGGTACCCATTCCACGGGTCTCAACTCTCCAGGTTTAAGGTATTCTTCCTTCAGCTAAAACATGCATGTGGAACCCAGAGTATGATCAACCGTGTGATCGGGAGACGTGTTCCAATATGTGTCAGTTTTCGTCCCCTGGTACTCGGGTGCAACATTCCAGACGCTTTACTAACACTCTCCCGACTTGGAGAGTCAGTGCCTTTAACCTCCTGTTTGGCCCAGTTTGCAATTTCTGTGGAAGATGAACAGGAATAGGGAGAACCAATGACAGACTAGCTGGAGGTGTCTGGACGGGCAAATTTAACTCTCATTTCCCACCAGGAAGAGGAATTAACCAAAGGCTCAGCGTGCCGTGCCGGAACCAGATTAGGGCCTGAAGCCATCCTGCGGTGTTGCGGCCAGCTCACGAGAAAGCGAGTTGAAGAAAGGAGCTCAGGGGCACTGTAATTCACAAACCTGCAGAGTTATAAATGACAGCTATCGTCCAAAAATATACTGAAGTAAGGCTGCCAAGAGGACTTGAAAGCGGGGCAGAATTGCAGGAAACCGATTTCAGGAGGTAGACTGGAATTGCATTTAAAGCATAGGAAAAGAGGCAGAACGTCCACAATGATGCACTTGGCCAAAAAGGGCGTATGCGTTTTTTCCTGAATATATTCAGGAAAAAACGCATACGCCCTTTTTGGCCAACCAAGCAAGCTTGCAAAGGAAATCTGCACTACAATGAAGTCTCACTTCCCCCCAGTCAAAAGGGCCATCTGAAAAAAGTGTAAAATCCAGAAAGGCAGGACAGGCCATGGAGAACTGGGAGCCTTGTTATGCTGATGGGCGGGATGTCAATTGCCAACAGCCACTCGGGAGAAGTGTATGGTGTTTCCTGAAACATCTAAAAAACAAAGCAACAGAGCCTAGGGCACTTCCACTTATGGTCCTATAGCTTAGGGAAATTAAAATCAAAAAGACACAGCCACCCCAAAGGTTGGGACGGCTCTGTTTACAAGAACCTGGTTTACGGTACAAGTTCAATATCGCAGAAAGTGAAAAATGGATAAAGAAGTTGTGGTACTTACGTACAATGCAGTATCACTCAGCAATGAAATCTATGTCATCAGGCCCGTAGCAGCATAATGAGTGGATTCAGGTACGATGATTCTAACTGAAATAAGTCACACAGAAAAAGAAACATCATAAGATATCACTAATACACGGAATGTAACCTTGGCTACACAGGAACTGAATTACAAAACAGAACAGGGTCTCAAATTTAGAAACCCAACTTATGCTTGCTTAAGGGGAAAGGTGAGTTGGGGTGCTGCATAAAACCAGAGATTGAAATGAGCACAGATAAAGTTCCTTAAGCCAAATATGGAATAGACAAGAGCTACTCCTTGCTCAACGAAATGGACTCAACACCCCATATTAAATGCCTAAGAGTGTACCTGACTAGGAAGTATCTTAAAACCTATGGATTGCTATGTCTCTGAAAGAGAATCAAGTGTGTGTACAGGGGCATAAACGCAGCAGTGATAGGATTGGAGAGGTTCGGTGAGCAAATGAAGACCCTTTGAAGTCATATTGCATGGTACCCATTCCACGGGTCTCAACTCTCCAGGTTTAAGGTATTCTTCCTTCAGCTAAAACATGCATGTGGAACCCAGAGTATGATCAACCGTGTGATCGGGAGACGTGTTCCAATATGTGTCAGTTTTCGTCCCCTGGTACTCGGGTGCAACATTCCAGACGCTTTACTAACACTCTCCCGACTTGGAGAGTCAGTGCCTTTAACCTCCTGTTT
Organism: Lagenorhynchus albirostris; assembly: GCF_949774975.1. Lineage (NCBI taxonomy): Eukaryota > Metazoa > Chordata > Mammalia > Artiodactyla > Delphinidae > Lagenorhynchus > Lagenorhynchus albirostris. The sequence goes on along the minus strand of NW_026783505.1, from coordinate 1,415,012 downwards.
GGCCCAGTTTGCAATTTCTGCGGAAGATGAACAGGAATAGGGAGAACCAATGACAGACTAGCTGGAGGTGTCTGGACGGGCAAATTTAACTCTCATTTCCCACCAGGAAGAGGAATTAACCAAAGGCTCAGCGTGCCGTGCCGGAGCCAGATTAGGGCCTGAAGCCATCCTGCGGTGTTGCGGCCAGCTCACGAGAAAGCGACTTGAAGAAAGGAGCTCAGGGGCACTGTAATTCACAAACCTGCAGAGTTATAAATGACAGCTATCGTCCAAAAATATACTGAAGTAAGGCTGCCAAGAGGACTTGAAAGCGGGGCAGAATTGCAGGAAACCGATTTCAGGAGGTAGACTGGAATTGCATTTAAAGCATAGGAAAAGAGGCAGAACGTCCACAATGATGCACTTGGCCAAAAAGGGCGTATGCGTTTTTTCCTGAATATATTCAGGAAAAAACGCATACGCCCTTTTTGGCCAACCAAGCAAGCTTGCAAAGGAAATCTGCACTACAATGAAGTCTCACTTCCCCCCAGTCAAAAGGGCCATCTGAAAAAAGTGTAAAATCCAGAAAGGCAGGACAGGCCATGGAGAACTGGGAGCCTTGTTATGCTGATGGGCGGGATGTCAATTGCCAACAGCCACTCGGGAGAAGTGTATGGTGTTTCCTGAAACATCTAAAAAACAAAGCAACAGAGCCTAGGGCACTTCCACTTATGGTCCTATAGCTTAGGGAAATTAAAATCAAAAAGACACAGCCACCCCAAAGGTTGGGACGGCTCTGTTTACAAGAACCTGGTTTACGGTACAAGTTCAATATCGCAGAAAGTGAAAAATGGATAAAGAAGTTGTGGTACTTACGTACAATGCAGTATCACTCAGCAATGAAATCTATGTCATCAGGCCCGTAGCAGCATAATGAGTGGATTCAGGTACGATGATTCTAACTGAAATAAGTCACACAGAAAAAGAAACATCATAAGATATCACTAATACACGGAATGTAACCTTGGCTACACAGGAACTGAATTACAAAACAGAACAGGGTCTCAAATTTAGAAACCCAACTTATGCTTGCTTAAGGGGAAAGGTGAGTTGGGGTGCTGCATAAAACCAGAGATTGAAATGAGCACAGATAAAGTTCCTTAAGCCAAATATGGAATAGACAAGAGCTACTCCTTGCTCAACGAAATGGACTCAACACCCCATATTAAATGCCTAAGAGTGTACCTGACTAGGAAGTATCTTAAAACCTATGGATTGCTATGTCTCTGAAAGAGAATCAAGTGTGTGTACAGGGGCATAAACGCAACAGTGATAGGATTGGAGAGGTTCGGTGAGCAAATGAAGACCCTTTGAAGTCATATTGCATGGTACCCATTCCACGGGTCTCAACTCTCCAGGTTTAAGGTATTCTTCCTTCAGCTAAAACATGCATGTGGAACCCAGAGTATGATCAACCGTGTGATCGGGAGACGTGTTCCAATATGTGTCAGTTTTCGTCCCCTGGTACTCGGGTGCAACATTCCAGAGGCTTTACTAACACTCTCCCGACTTGGAGAGTCAGTGCCTTTAACCTCCTGTTTGGCCCAGTTTGCAATTTCTGCGGAAGATGAACAGGAATAGGGAGAACCAATGACAGACTAGCTGGAGGTGTCTGGACGGGCAAATTTAACTCTCATTTCCCACCAGGAAGAGGAATTAACCAAAGGCTCAGCGTGCCGTGCCGGAGCCAGATTAGGGCCTGAAGCCATCCTGCGGTGTTGCGGCCAGCTCACGAGAAAGCGACTTGAAGAAAGGAGCTCAGGGGCACTGTAATTCACAAACCTGCAGAGTTATAAATGACAGCTATCGTCCAAAAATATACTGAAGTAAGGCTGCCAAGAGGACTTGAAAGCGGGGCAGAATTGCAGGAAACCGATTTCAGGAGGTAGACTGGAATTGCATTTAAAGCATAGGAAAAGAGGCAGAACGTCCACAATGATGCACTTGGCCAAAAAGGGCGTATGCGTTTTTTCCTGAATATATTCAGGAAAAAACGCATACGCCCTATTTGGCCAACCAAGCAAGCTTGCAAAGGAAATCTGCACTACAATGAAGTCTCACTTCTCCCCGGTCAAAAGGGCCATCTGAAAAATGTGTAAAATCCAGAAAGGCAGGACAGGCCATGGAGAACTGGGAGCCTTGTTATGCTGATGGGCGGGATGTCAATTGCCAACAGCCACTCGGGAGAAGTGTATGGTGTTTCCTGAAACATCTAAAAAACAAAGCAACAGAGCCTAGGGCACTTCCACTTATGGTCCTATAGCTTAGGGAAATTAAAATCAAAAAGACACAGCCACCCCAAAGGTTGGGACGGCTCTGTTTACAAGAACCTGGTTTACGGTACAAGTTCAATATCGCAGAAAGTGAAAAATGGATAAAGAAGTTGTGGTACTTACGTACAATGCAGTATCACTCAGCAATGAAATCTATGTCATCAGGCCCGTAGCAGCATAATGAGTGGATTCAGGTACGATGATTCTAACTGAAATAAGTCACACAGGAAAAGAAACATCATAAGATATCACTAATACACGGAATGTAACCTTGGCTACACAGGAACTGAATTACAAAACAGAACAGGGTCTCAAATTTAGAAACCCAACTTATGCTTGCTTAAGGGGAAAGGTGAGTTGGGGTGCTGCATAAAACCAGAGATTGAAATGAGCACAGATAAAGTTCCTTAAGCCAAATATGGAATAGACAAGAGCTACTCCTTGCTCAACGAAATGGACTCAACACCCCATATTAAATGCCTAAGAGTGTACCTGACTAGGAAGTATCTTAAAACCTATGGATTGCTATGTCTCTGAAAGAGAATCAAGTGTGTGTACAGGGGCATAAACGCAGCAGTGATAGGATTGGAGAGGTTCGGTGAGCAAATGAAGACCCTTTGAAGTCATATTGCATGGTACCCATTCCACGGGTCTCAACTCTCCAGGTTTAAGGTATTCTTCCTTCAGCTAAAACATGCATGTGGAACCCAGAGTATGATCAACCGTGTGATCGGGAGACGTGTTCCAATATGTGTCAGTTTTCGTCCCCTGGTACTCGGGTGCAACATTCCAGACGCTTTACTAACACTCTCCCGACTTGGAGAGTCAGTGCCTTTAACCTCCTGTTTGGCCCAGTTTGCAATTTCTGCGGAAGATGAACAGGAATAGGGAGAACCAATGACAGACTAGCTGGAGGTGTCTGGACGGGCAAATTTAACTCTCATTTCCCACCAGGAAGAGGAATTAACCAAAGGCTCAGCGTGCCGTGCCGGAGCCAGATTAGGGCCTGAAGCCATCCTGCGGTGTTGCGGCCAGCTCACGAGAAAGCGACTTGAAGAAAGGAGCTCAGGGGCACTGTAATTCACAAACCTGCAGAGTTATAAATGACAGCTATCGTCCAAAAATATACTGAAGTAAGGCTGCCAAGAGGACTTGAAAGCGGGGCAGAATTGCAGGAAACCGATTTCAGGAGGTAGACTGGAATTGCATTTAAAGCATAGGAAAAGAGGCAGAACGTCCACAATGATGCACTTGGCCAAAAAGGGCGTATGCGTTTTTTCCTGAATATATTCAGGAAAAAACGCATACGCCCTTTTTGGCCAACCAAGCAAGCTTGCAAAGGAAATCTGCACTACAATGAAGTCTCACTTCCCCCCGGTCAAAAGGGCCATCTGAAAAAAGTGTAAAATCCAGAAAGGCAGGACAGGCCATGGAGAACTGGGAGCCTTGTTATGCTGATGGGCGGGATGTCAATTGCCAACAGCCACTCGGGAGAAGTGTATGGTGTTTCCTGAAACATCTAAAAAACAAAGCAACAGAGCCTAGGGCACTTCCACTTATGGTCCTATAGCTTAGGGAAATTAAAATCAAAAAGACACAGCCACCCCAAAGGTTGGGACGGCTCTGTTTACAAGAACCTGGTTTACGGTACAAGTTCAATATCGCAGAAAGTGAAAAATGGATAAAGAAGTTGTGGTACTTACGTACAATGCAGTATCACTCAGCAATGAAATCTATGTCATCAGGCCCGTAGCAGCATAATGAGTGGATTCAGGTACGATGATTCTAACTGAAATAAGTCACACAGGAAAAGAAACATCATAAGATATCACTAATACACGGAATGTAACCTTGGCTACACAGGAACTGAATTACAAAACAGAACAGGGTCTCAAATTTAGAAACCCAACTTATGCTTGCTTAAGGGGAAAGGTGAGTTGGGGTGCTGCATAAAACCAGAGATTGAAATGAGCACAGATAAAGTTCCTTAAGCCAAATATGGAATAGACAAGAGCTACTCCTTGCTCAACGAAATGGACTCAACACCCCATATTAAATGCCTAAGAGTGTACCTGACTAGGAAGTATCTTAAAACCTATGGATTGCTATGTCTCTGAAAGAGAATCAAGTGTGTGTACAGGGGCATAAACGCAGCAGTGATAGGATTGGAGAGGTTCGGTGAGCAAATGAAGACCCTTTGAAGTCATATTGCATGGTACCCATTCCACGGGTCTCAACTCTCCAGGTTTAAGGTATTCTTCCTTCAGCTAAAACATGCATGTGGAACCCAGAGTATGATCAACCGTGTGATCGGGAGACGTGTTCCAATATGTGTCAGTTTTCGTCCCCTGGTACTCGGGTGCAACATTCCAGACGCTTTACTAACACTCTCCCGACTTGGAGAGTCAGTGCCTTTAACCTCCTGTTTGGCCCAGTTTGCAATTTCTGCGGAAGATGAACAGGAATAGGGAGAACCAATGACAGACTAGCTGGAGGTGTCTGGACGGGCAAATTTAACTCTCATTTCCCACCAGGAAGAGGAATTAACCAAAGGCTCAGCGTGCCGTGCCGGAACCAGATTAGGGCCTGAAGCCATCCTGCGGTGTTGCGGCCAGCTCACGAGAAAGCGAGTTGAAGAAAGGAGCTCAGGGGCACTGTAATTCACAAACCTGCAGAGTTATAAATGACAGCTATCGTCCAAACATATACTGAAGTAAGGCTGCCAAGAGGACTTGAAAGCGGGGCAGAATTGCAGGAAACCGATTTCAGGAGGTAGACTGGAATTGCATTTAAAGCATAGGAAAAGAGGCAGAACGTCCACAATGATGCACTTGGCCAAAAAGGGCGTATGCGTTTTTTCCTGAATATATTCAGGAAAAAACGCATACGCCCTTTTTGGCCAACCAAGCAAGGTTGCAAAGGAAATCTGCACTACAATGAAGTCTCACTTCCCCCCAGTCAAAAGGGCCATCTGAAAAAAGTGTAAAATCCAGAAAGGCAGGACAGGCCATGGAGAACTGGGAGCCTTGTTATGCTGATGGGCGGGATGTAAATTGCCAACAGCCACTCGGGAGAAGTGTATGGTGTTTCCTGAAACATCTAAAAAACAAAGCAACAGAGCCTAGGGCACTTCCACTTATGGTCCTATAGCTTAGGGAAATTAAAATCAAAAAGACACAGCCACCCCAAAGGTTGGGACGGCTCTGTTTACAAGAACCTGGTTTACGGTACAAGTTCAATATCGCAGAAAGTGAAAAATGGATAAAGAAGTTGTGGTACTTACGTACAATGCAGTATCACTCAGCAATGAAATCTATGTCATCAGGCCCGTAGCAGCATAATGAGTGGATTCAGGTACGATGATTCTAACTGAAATAAGTCACACAGAAAAAGAAACATCATAAGATATCACTAATACACGGAATGTAACCTTGGCTACACAGGAACTGAATTACAAAACAGAACAGGGTCTCAAATTTAGAAACCCAACTTATGCTTGCTTAAGGGGAAAGGTGAGTTGGGGTGCTGCATAAAACCAGAGATTGAAATGAGCACAGATAAAGTTCCTTAAGCCAAATATGGAATAGACAAGAGCTACTCCTTGCTCAACGAAATGGACTCAACACCCCATATTAAATGCCTAAGAGTGTACCTGACTAGGAAGTATCTTAAAACCTATGGATTGCTATGTCTCTGAAAGAGAATCAAGTGTGTGTACAGGGGCATAAACGCAGCAGTGATAGGATTGGAGAGGTTCGGTGAGCAAATGAAGACCCTTTGAAGTCATATTGCATGGTACCCATTCCACGGGTCTCAACTCTCCAGGTTTAAGGTATTCTTCCTTCAGCTAAAACATGCATGTGGAACCCAGAGTATGATCAACCGTGTGATCGGGAGACGTGTTCCAATATGTGTCAGTTTTCGTCCCCTGGTACTCGGGTGCAACATTCCAGACGCTTTACTAACACTCTCCCGACTTGGAGAGTCAGTGCCTTTAACCTCCTGTTTGGCCCAGTTTGCAATTTCTGCGGAAGATGAACAGGAATAGGGAGAACCAATGACAGACTAGCTGGAGGTGTCTGGACGGGCAAATTTAACTCTCATTTCCCACCAGGAAGAGGAATTAACCAAAGGCTCAGCGTGCCGTGCCGGAGCCAGATTAGGGCCTGAAGCCATCCTGCGGTGTTGCGGCCAGCTCACGAGAAAGCGACTTGAAGAAAGGAGCTCAGGGGCACTGTAATTCACAAACCTGCAGAGTTATAAATGACAGCTATCGTCCAAAAATATACTGAAGTAAGGCTGCCAAGAGGACTTGAAAGCGGGGCAGAATTGCAGGAAACCGATTTCAGGAGGTAGACTGGAATTGCATTTAAAGCATAGGAAAAGAGGCAGAACGTCCACAATGATGCACTTGGCCAAAAAGGGCGTATGCGTTTTTTCCTGAATATATTCAGGAAAAAACGCATACGCCCTTTTTGGCCAACCAAGCAAGCTTGCAAAGGAAATCTGCACTACAATGAAGTCTCACTTCCCCCCGGTCAAAAGGGCCATCTGAAAAAAGTGTAAAATCCAGAAAGGCAGGACAGGCCATGGAGAACTGGGAGCCTTGTTATGCTGATGGGCGGGATGTCAATTGCCAACAGCCACTCGGGAGAAGTGTATGGTGTTTCCTGAAACATCTAAAAAACAAAGCAACAGAGCCTAGGGCACTTCCACTTATGGTCCTATAGCTTAGGGAAATTAAAATCAAAAAGACACAGCCACCCCAAAGGTTGGGACGGCTCTGTTTACAAGAACCTGGTTTACGGTACAAGTTCAATATCGCAGAAAGTGAAAAATGGATAAAGAAGTTGTGGTACTTACGTACAATGCAGTATCACTCAGCAATGAAATCTATGTCATCAGGCCCGTAGCAGCATAATGAGTGGATTCAGGTACGATGATTCTAACTGAAATAAGTCACACAGGAAAAGAAACATCATAAGATATCACTAATACACGGAATGTAACCTTGGCTACACAGGAACTGAATTACAAAACAGAACAGGGTCTCAAATTTAGAAACCAAACTTATGCTTGCTTAAGGGGAAAGGTGAGTTGGGGTGCTGCATAAAACCAGAGATTGAAATGAGCACAGATAAAGTTCCTTAAGCCAAATATGGAATAGACAAGAGCTACTCCTTGCTCAACGAAATGGACTCAACACCCCATATTAAATGCCTAAGAGTGTACCTGACTAGGAAGTATCTTAAAACCTATGGATTGCTATGTCTCCGAAAGAGAATCAAGCGTGTGTGCAGGGGCATAAACGCAGCAGTGATAGGATTGGAGAGGTTCAGTGAGCAAATGAAGACCCTTTGAAGTCATATTGCATGGTACCCATTCCACGGGTCTCAACTCTCCAGGTTTAAGGTATTCTTCCTTCAGCTAAAACATGCATGTGGAACCCAGAGTATGATCAACCGTGTGATCGGGAGACGTGTTCCAATATGTCTCAGTTTTCGTCCCCTGGTACTCGGGTGCAACATTCCAGACGCTTTACTAACACTCTCCCGACTTGGAGAGTCAGTGCCTTTAACCTCCTGTTTGGCCCAGTTTGCAATTTCTGCGGAAGATGAACAGGAATAGGGAGAACCAATGACAGACTAGCTGGAGGTGTCTGGACGGGCAAATTTAACTCTCATTTCCCACCAGGAAGAGGAATTAACCAAAGGCTCAGCGTGCCGTGCCGGAACCAGATTAGGGCCTGAAGCGATCCTGCGGTGTTGCGGCCAGCTCACGAGAAAGCGAGTTGAAGAAAGGAGCTCAGGGGCACTGTAATTCACAAACCTGCAGAGTTATAAATGACAGCTATCGTCCAAAAATATACTGAAGTAAGGCTGCCAAGAGGACTTGAAAGCGGGGCAGAATTGCAGGAAACCGATTTCAGGAGGTAGACTGGAATTGCATTTAAAGCATAGGAAAAGAGGCAGAACGTCCACAATGATGCACTTGGCCAAAAAGGGCGTATGCGTTTTTTCCTGAATATATTCAGGAAAAAACGCATACGCCCTATTTGGCCAACCAAGCAAGCTTGCAAAGGAAATCTGCACTACAATGAAGTCTCACTTCCCCCCGGTCAAAAGGGCCATCTGAAAAAAGTGTAAAATCCAGAAAGGCAGGACAGGCCATGGAGAACTGGGAGCCTTGTTATGCTGATGGGCGGGATGTAAATTGCCAACAGCCACTCGGGAGAAGTGTATGGTGTTTCCTGAAACATCTAAAAAACAAAGCAACAGAGCCTAGGGCACTTCCACTTATGGTCCTATAGCTTAGGGAAATTAAAATCAAAAAGACACAGCCACCCCAAAGGTTGGGACGGCTCTGTTTACAAGAACCTGGTTTACCTTACAAGTTCAATATCGCAGAAAGTGAAAAATGGATAAAGAAGTTGTGGTACTTACGTACAATGCAGTATCACTCAGCAATGAAATCTATGTCATCAGGCCCGTAGCAGCATAATGAGTGGATTCAGGTACGATGATTCTAACTGAAATAAGTCACACAGGAAAAGAAACATCATAAGATATCACTAATACACGGAATGTAACCTTGGCTACACAGGAACTGAATTACAAAACAGAACAGGGTCTCAAATTTAGAAACCCAACTTATGCTTGCTTAAGGGGAAAGGTGAGTTGGGGTGCTGCATAAAACCAGAGATTGAAATGAGCACAGATAAAGTTCCTTAAGCCAAATATGGAATAGACAAGAGCTACTCCTTGCTCAACGAAATGGACTCAACACCCCATATTAAATGCCTAAGAGTGTACCTGACTAGGAAGTATCTTAAAACCTATGGATTGCTATGTCTCTGAAAGAGAATCAAGTGTGTGTACAGGGGCATAAACGCAGCAGTGATAGGATTGGAGAGGTTCGGTGAGCAAATGAAGACGCTTTGAAGTCATATTGCATGGTACCCATTCCACGGGTCTCAACTCTCCAGGTTTAACGTATTCTTCCTTCAGCTAAAACATGCATGTGGAACCCAGAGTATGATCAACCGTGTGATCGGGAGACGTGTTCCAATATGTCTCAGTTTTCGTCCCCTGGTACTCGGGTGCAACATTCCAGACGCTTTACTAACACTCTCCCGACTTGGAGAGTCAGTGCCTTTAACCTCCTGTTTGGCCCAGTTTGCAATTTCTGTGGAAGATGAACAGGAATAGGGAGAACCAATGACAGACTAGCTGGAGGTGTCTGGACGGGCAAATTTAACTCTCATTTCCCACCAGGAAGAGGAATTAACCAAAGGCTCAGCGTGCCGTGCCGGAACCAGATTAGGGCCTGAAGCCATCCTGCGGTGTTGCGGCCAGCTCACGAGAAAGCGACTTGAAGAAAGGAGCTCAGGGGCACTGTAATTCACAAACCTGCAGAGTTATAAATGACAGCTATCGTCCAAAAATATACTGAAGTAAGGCTGCCAAGAGGACTTGAAAGCGGGGCAGAATTGCAGGAAACCGATTTCAGGAGGTAGACTGGAATTGCATTTAAAGCATAGGAAAAGAGGCAGAACGTCCACAATGATGCACTTGGCCAAAAAGGGCGTATGCGTTTTTTCCTGAGTATATTCAGGAAAAAACGCATACGCCCTTTTTGGCCAACCAAGCAAGCTTGCAAAGGAAATCTGCACTACAATGAAGTCTCACTTCCCCCCGGTCAAAAGGGCCATCTGAAAAAAGTGTAAAATCCAGAAAGGCAGGACAGGCCATGGAGAACTGGGAGCCTTGTTATGCTGATGGGCGGGATGTAAATTGCCAACAGCCACTCGGGAGAAGTGTATGGTGTTTCCTGAAACATCTAAAAAACAAAGCAACAGAGCCTAGGGCACTTCCACTTATGGTCCTATAGCTTAGGGAAATTAAAATCAAAAAGACACAGCCACCCCAAAGGTTGGGACGGCTCTGTTTACAAGAACCTGGTTTACGGTACAAGTTCAATATCGCAGAAAGTGAAAAATGGATAAAGAAGTTGTGGTACTTACGTACAATGCAGTATCACTCAGCAATGAAATCTATGTCATCAGGCCCGTAGCAGCATAATGAGTGGTTTCAGGTACGATGATTCTAACTGAAATAAGTCACACAGGAAAAGAAACATCATAAGATATCACTAATACACGGAATGTAACCTTGGCTACACAGGAACTGAATTACAAAACAGAACAGGGTCTCACATTTAGAAACCCAACTTATGCTTGCTTAAGGAGAAAGGTGAGTTGGGGTGCTGCATAAAACCAGAGATTGAAATGAGCACAGATAAAGTTCCTTAAGCCAAATATGGAATAGACAAGAGCTACTCCTTGCTCAACGAAATGGACTCAACACCCCATATTAAATGCCTAAGAGTGTACCTGACTAGGAAGTATCTTAAATCCTATGGATTGCTATGTCTCTGAAAGAGAATCAAGTGTGTGTACAGGGGCATAAACGCAGCAGTGATAGGATTGGAGAGGTTCGGTGAGCAAATGAAGAGCCTTTGAAGTCGTATTGCATGGTACCCATTCCACGGGTCTCAACTCTCCAGGTTTAACGTATTCTTCCTTCAGCTAAAACATGCATGTGGAACCCAGAGTATGATCAACCGTGTGATCGGGAGACGTGTTCCAATATGTCTCAGTTTTCGTCCCCTGGTACTCGGGTGCAACATTCCAGACGCTTTACTAACACTCTCCCGACTTGGAGAGTCAGTGCCTTTAACCTCCTGTTTGGCCCAGTTTGCAATTTCTGCGGAAGATGAACAGGAATAGGGAGAACCAATGACAGACTAGCTGGAGGTGTCTGGACGGGCAAATTTAACTCTCATTTCCCACCAGGAAGAGGAATTAACCAAAGGCTCAGCATGCCGTGCCGGAACCAGATTAGGGCCTGAAGCCATCCTGCGGTGTTGCGGCCAGCTCACGAGAAAGCGAGTTGAAGAAAGGAGCTCAGGGGCACTGTAATTCACAAACCTGCAGAGTTATAAATGACAGCTATCGTCCAAAAATATACTGAAGTAAGGCTGCCAAGAGGACTTGAAAGCGGGGCAGAATTGCAGGAAACCGATTTCAGGAGGTAGACTGGAATTGCATTGAAAGCATAGGAAAAGAGGCAGAACGTCCACAATGATGCACTTGGCCAAAAAGGGCGTATGCGTTTTTTCCTGAATATATTCAGGAAAAAACGCATACGCCCTTTTTGGCCAACCAAGCAAGCTTGCAAAGGAAATCTGCACTACAATGAAGTCTCACTTCTCCCCGGTCAAAAGGGCCATCTGAAAAAAGTGTAAAATCCAGAAAGGCAGGACAGGCCATGGAGAACTGGGAGCCTTGTTATGCTGATGGGCGGGATGTAAATTGCCAACAGCCACTCGGGAGAAGTGTATGGTGTTTCCTGAAACATCTAAAAAACAAAGCAACAGAGCCTAGGGCACTTCCACTTATGGTCCTATTGCTTAGTTAATTTAAAATCTAAAAGACACAGCCACCCCAAAGGTTGGGACGGTTCTTTTTACTGGAATCTCTTCTACGGCACAAGTTAAATATCCCAGAGAGCAAATAATGGATAAAGAAGTTGCGGTACTTATGTACAACAGAATACCACTCAGCAATGAAATCTATGTCACCAGGCCCGTACCAGCATAATGATTGGATTGAGGCACGATGATTCTAAGTGAAATAAGTCACACAGAAAAAGAAACATCATAAGGTATCACTAATACACGGAATGTGAACTTGGCTACACATGAACTGAATTACAAAACAGAACAGGGTCTCAAGTTTAGAAAACTAACTTATGCTTGCTTAAGGGGGAAGGTGAGTTGGGGTGCTGCATTAAACCAGAGTTTGAAATTAGCACAGATACCGTTCCATAAGCCAAATATGGAATAGACAAGACCTACCCCTTGCTCAACGAAATGGATTCAACAATGAGGTATCACCTCACACCTGGTAGAATAGGCATCATAGAAAATCTACAAGCAAAAAATGCTGGAAAGGGTGTGGAGAAAAGGAACCCTCTTCCACTATTGTTGGGAATATAAATTGATACAGTCACTATGGAGAACAATATGGAATTTCTTAAGAAACTAACAATAGAATTACCATATGATACAGCAATCCCACTACTGGACATATACCCAGACAAAACCATAAATCAAAAAGAGACATTCACCACAATGTTCATTGCATCACTATTTACAATATCGAGGTAATGGAAGCAACCTAAATGCCCACAGACAGACGAATGCATAAAGCCGTGGTACATATATAAAATGGAATATTACTAAGCCATGAAAAGGAATGAAATTGGGTCATTTGTAGAGACGTCGATGCATCTAGAGACTGTCATACAGAGTGAAGTAAGTCAGAAAGAGAAAAACAAATCTTGTATATTCATGCATATATGTGGAACCTAGAAAACCTGTACAGATTAACCATTTTGCAAGGCATAAATAGAGCAACAGATGTAGACAACAAACGTATGGACAACAAGGGGGGAAAGCTGTTGGGGGGGGTGGTGGGAGGAGTTGAGAGACTGGGATTGGCATGTATACATTTATATGTATAAAATAGATAACCAATAAGAACCTGCTGTATAAAAATATAAAATAAAATTCAAAATTAAAAAGAAATAAAATTTAAAAAATAGAAAAAACAATTATTCCCTTCACATACATGTATTTATATGAATAAATTATTTCCATGCTTATATCTGTAAATACAAAAAAGAGGAATAAAATCTACCTTGAACCCAAAACGAAAAAGAGAAAAAAAACACAGAACCCACCAGTTCCACAGAGGAAAACCGTATCAGGGCACTTGCTCCAGTTGTAAACAATTCTGAAGTTGGTCAGTGGTGGGGAATCGTCTCCCATTCAGCCAGCAGCCCCCACGCAACAAGCGTCCTCATTGCAAAGCTGGGGCACCGTGCCGAGGCATCTGTGAGTAAACGTGAGCTGAGCCCCAGGCCAGTTGCTGCTGAACTATTCCCACCCATCCCAGGTAAAACACCTGAATATATACAAGGACTTGAAAGCCTAGAGGGAGGGCCATAGAGCCACACGAGTGACAGCATGCCGGCCGACTTGGTGCCTGCAGGCCAGCCAGGATGGTCCTGGCCCTGGGTGCTCTTCTGGAAGATGTCCATTTCCCTGCCTGAGATACCCGTCCTGTCCCTGCCCCCACTGCTTTTTTCCTTCCTCACCTCTGCCCAGGGAGAAATTCCAGCAGCAGGTATGGGTGACACATCTTCTTCTTTAGCAGGTGGCAGCCTGGCAACTGCTGCAGAAAGTCCAGCAGAGCCCCACTCACACTGGGCCACCCACAAAGCCGTGGCCTCTCACTCCCTCCCACCAGCCCAGCCCCGAGACTGCTGACAGGGCAGAGAAAATGGCGTCAGGCACGGCTGCAGGGGCTCTTGCTGCCTGGAGTGGTATTTATAGTGATCTCAACCCAGGCACACCTGGGGAGGGCTGGCCGGCACGGTAAGGCTGCCCAGGTCAGCCAATCATCACCCCTCAGGGGCTCACAGTTGCAGAAAATGGAACTTGCTGAACCGGCCAGGTCCAAGGAACAGGTGTGGGCTCCTGAGAGTCAGGATAGACAAGGGGCTGCAGCTTTGGCTTGTTTTCTAATCATTTTATCTGGCCCATGAGTGGGAGACAACTTCAAGAAAACCCTCTCCTAATGAGAGGAACCCAGGAGTCAGGGAGAGGAGGGGTGGGTGGTGGTTGGAGACAGAGGCCTGGTGCCCCGGGTGCAGTGGAAGTCTCTGGAAGACCAGGTGGAGGGAGGCCTCACGGAGTGATGCCCAGGGTCACAGACGTGTCGCAGCTGCTGTTTGTTAGTTCAAGTCCTGCTCTGAGGTGCTCTGTGTCAGCTCTGAGCGACAGGTGAGCTGGGGGTGCTCTGCAATGAGGGCTATGTGCACGGTTCCTGTGTGCCCAGCCCTGCCACGGTACCTGCAAGGGTAGCTCTGTATCCTGGGAGGGGCCTGACCACGAGAGCCCTGTGGGCTGGGGTGGGGGTGGGGTACCTGCCCAGGTGAGCTCCATATTCTGGGATTGGTCTGACCACGAGAGCCCCATGGGCTGCTGGGGACCTGGTAAAGGATGTCAGGACAGTCAGTGAAGCCACCGAGGATATACCTCCAGTTGCTCCTAATTCCTACACCCTGCTGGTCATTCTACCAACCACCAGGACATGGTATTCTGTATTAGTCTTCAATGATGCCTTCTTTTGTATTCCATTAGTCCCAGAGTCACAAGAAATTTTGGCTTGTGAGTGGCAGGACTCAACATACAACTAAAACAATACTTCCGGGCCGTCTGGCCCCAAGGGTGCAAAAATTCCCACACCATCTTTGGGGAAAGCTTAGCTAAAGACCTAAAAGTTCTACCTCTGGAAAAGGAAACCCTCCTTCAATATGCAGACGACATTCTGATCGCCAGCCCTACTAAGGAGGCCTCTGAACTACCAAGCCAATAAAGGATAGAAGTTGTCCAAGAAAAAGCTCAAATATCACAGACTGCCGTGACCTGCCTGGGCTTCATTCTCACAGAAGGTTGGAGAAGTCCATCCCAGGAAAGGGAAGAAACCATTTTCAGCCTTACCCCTTTCTAAAACTAGAAGACAGCTTAGGGGTTCCTGGGGAGGCCAGGGTTTGCTGCTTCTGGATCCCTAACTACAGTCTACTAGCTGGGCCTCTATATGAAACACTGAAAGGAAAAGATGATGATCCTTTTGAATAGAATCCAGAAGTGGCCTTTCAAGAATGGAAAGAGCAGTCAATTCAGACCCTTGCCCTGGAACTCCCTAATTTAGCTAAACCCTTTGACCTTTACATTCCCGGTGAAAGGTGAATCGCCATTGGAGAATTAGTGCAAAACCTGGGACCACTTGAAATGGAACAATGCAAGAATGCCATCCAGGTAGGATAAACTATGGTCACCAAGGGGCTTGGCCCACTGCCACATCTGGCCAAGATACTGGCGGTATCTAAAACCCTGGAAATCAGCAGCCCAAAAGGCCACCTCCCTCCTAAGGGAAAAGGACCCCACGTGGTGATCCTAACCACCAACCATGCCCTGAAGTTGCAGGGTTCGCTCCGTGGGCACACCGACCTCGAGTGAGGAGGCCCTCCAACTCCAACATCCAGAGAGATAACCGGGGGCAACAGGGCACCATGACGACTCGTGTGAACATCACTTGACCTGGAGTTTCTCTCATAAAACAACAAGAGTGTGTCCCAAAAGAGTAGACTACTGCTTGCCGGACTTACTGCACCCAGAGGGGAGCTAATAATCTTGGCGGGGGAACCGTATATCACACTGTCACCATAGAAAAGCCTACAGACACCGTGATGATGGTGGCCAGTAAGACCGGCTGGACTCTTGTTTACTTCAAAAGGCTGTTGGCTCAGTGGCCATCATGGTCCTTGATCACCACTGACCCTGGACTGTCTGGGAGTTGAGCGGGCAGGGCTCTGACACCTGGTGCTGTTTGTACGTTAATTCAGGGGCCTAATTGAAGAAAGCACAGACTACTGGTCAGAGCATCTAGGCTGGCAGAAACGGTCGGCCTAAGGTGGCCGAACAAATGTGGGGCGGGGTGAAACCGGCCCCCACAGCGTCTCTGCACATCTCTTTCCTGGACCCTTGAAGGTCATTAGAATCTATAACACTTCCAATGCTGGTGCTCAGGTGGACGAGCAGGGAGGCAGGGGGCCTGGGGACAATCAACGTCACCTGGAGGCTGCTGGGGAGAAGCTCTGACCCTCGCCCCAGGGTATGAGGGCTCCCAACTCAGCACTCAGCAGTTACAGAAGAAGGGTCTGCACCCTCAGCACTCCAAGAATGAGGAACGGGACAAAAGGCAGAGGGGGGGTTTGTCCCCAGCAAAGCCCATTAAAAATCCCTGGGAGATAAAAATAGAATCTGGGCAATAAAGTCAAGTCTAACCTTTTTTATCCTTTGTGCTTTGTCTAATTTCACGTGCTCCTAGGGTCCCGCATGCAGAGGTTCCACACCCGGCACTTCAGACCAGATTTCCTAGTGCAGAATGGCTGGGTCGACACCTCAGCTCCTGGGGCCCAGTGCAGACTCCGCGATATAGAGCCTGAGCTACAGCCAACCCGGCCCTCGAGAGCTCCGCCCCCTCCCTCCCACTGACTCTGACAGGATCTCTACACAGCAGCCCAGCCCACAGCCCACGGGGTAGTACATGCTCTCACCTCTCCATTCTCTGATCAAAATATAAAGTTTCCTTTGCTTGTGAACCAAACTCAGTCTCGATCTGTTGGCCCCAATGACACTGGGCAGGGGGACACTTGTTGGGGTCCACTCTGGAGGATCAGTAACAGAAATTGAGACTATTGTAACCTCAATGAACAGATGTGTGAGCCAAAGTGTAGTTAACATAGAACAGTGCATAAGGCTCGGGTAAAATAAGATGTTTCTAACACTTCCATTGGATATTTCCATCACTTTATTATAAGCAAGTTCAGTGAAAAGGTTTGTCTTATTTGTCAGCTCAATATTAGAGAAATGAAGTGATTTCTTTCCAAGGATGTACATCTAATAATCTTGGTTAAACCTTCAATCTTGTTTTAAATGCTTTTCCATTGAAAATGATACCTCTCTTTCAGCTCCCCCAATTCTGAGAAGTATAAAATCTTATAATTTATTATTACCAAAGGGGAAAGGTGGGAGGAGGGATAAATTAACAGTTTGGGATTAACACATACACACTGCTATGTATAAAATAGATCATCAACAAGGAACTACTGTATAGCACAGGGAACTACACTCAACATTTTGCAATAACCTATAAGGGGAAATAATCTGAAAAAGAATAGATATTTTTATTGACATCATCTATCAATGACAGTTAAAGTGTAACCTAAGGGAAGCTGGTGGTGAGTGCTTCTGACCCTGAAGACTTCAATCATCTAAAGTTTGGACTCTGCCTACTTCCCAAGGCCCTTAATGAACATATGTGTAGCCGTAGCTTAAAAAATTCCCCAGTTTGGGTTTCGGGGAGACACTGATTTTGAAAAAGCCCTGGTGTTCTCCTTACATGAATGGGACTCTTCCTACTGCTAAAACATGTCTGTCACACCCAGAGGATGGTATACCGTCTGATCGGGAAGAGTTTGGAAAAGGCATCTCATCTCCTCATCTCCTGGTGCTCGGGTTCACCCCTCCAGCGTCTTTACTAACAGTCTCCCCACTTGGAGATGTCAGCACTGTCAACATCCTGTTGCGTACAGTTTGGAATTTGTCCAGAGGATGAAGCGGAAGGATGAGGAACAATGAGAGACAAGTCCTACGTGTTCAGACAGGCACATGTCACTCTAATTTCCAATCAGGAAGACGAATTGACCAAAGGCTAGGGTTGCCCATGGAAACAGTATAGAGCTTGAGGAAATCCCGCTGCTTTGTGGCCAGTTCCCATAAACACAAGTTGAACAATAGAACTCAGGGGCAGTAAAATTCACAAAACTGCAGAGTTGAAAATATCCATCACTGAAAAATGTCTTGAGGAAAGTCAGAGAAAAGGACTTGTAAGCAAGGGAGAATGGCAGGAAAGGGATTTGAGGAGGTAGAAAGGACTCGCCATTAAGCACAAGAAAAGGAGCTGAACATTGCCAACATTGCAGTTGGCCAAAAAGGGTGTATGCGTTTTTTTGTGTATATATTCAAGAAAAGAGCGTACACCTTTTTAGCCAACCAAACAGGTGGGCACTGGAAGTCAATACTACAAAAGACATCACTTCGCATCAGTCAGAAGAGCCATCCTCATAAAGCGTAAACAACAGAAATGCAGGACAGGGCAAGGAGAAGAGGGAGCCCTGTGAGACTTATAGTGGAAATGTATATTGCCAACGGCCATTCTGGAGAAGTGTATTGTGTTTACTAAAGCATCTAAACAATGAGCTACAGAGCATAGGGCACTTGCACTCATGGGCGTATATCTTGGGAAAAACAAAAATCGAGAGGACACAGGCACCCCAATGTTTACCCCCTCTCTGTTTAAAAGATCCTCGACTAGGATATAACTTAAATGTCTCTGGAGGGAAAAAATGGATAGAGATGTGGTACTTAGGTAGAGTGGAATATTATTCAGCCTGGAAATCAATGAAATATGGCCAGCTGTAACAACTCCGGAGGAGTTACGTATGATCATTCTAAGTGACAGAATTCAAAAAGAAGAAGACACATATCATAAGATATCACTTAAAGGTGGAATCCAAAATGGCTACACATGAAATAAATTACAAAACAAAAACATAGTCAAATATGTAGAAAACACGCATAAGGCTGCTAAACGGGAAAGGTGGGGAGGGGTGAGGCATCATCCAGGAGGTTGAAATTAGCAAAGATACCATTCCAAATACCAAACTGATAATCAACAAGGCCTACACGGTAGCTAAAAGAACTGCACTCAGCACACTCAAGTCACCGGAAAAGAATATATACGACTGGTAAGAATCTGAAAAAGAATTTATTGATGTCTCTCTGTACGTGAATCAAGTGGATGTACAGCAGCAAGAAACAGAGCTTTGAAAATCAGCTGTAACCAATATAGTAATAAATTGAAAAAAATAAACGACAGAGAGACAGAGAAAACCTCTTACAACTTTTCCTCAGGGACGGTGATGCAACATGGATTGAACACATCTAGACCCACAGCAGGATGAGACATAAGGCTGGAAACTGTTTGCGCTAAGAGAAATGTGAGGTTGGGTGAGGAAATGCACACCCTTTAAAGTAATACTACCTGGTACCCATTCAATGGGTCCCAAATCTGCAGGTTCAAGGGATCTTCCTACAGCTAAAACATGCATGGAAAACCCAGAGGACTGTACACCATGTGATCGGGAGATGTGTCTAAAATGCACCTCATTTATCCTCTCCTGGTGCTCCTGTTCACCATTCCAGCCACGTTACTTAGAAGCTCCCCACTTGGAGAATCAGTACATTTAAACTTCTGTTTCACACATTTTGCAAATTGTGAGGAGGATGAACGGGAAGAGGGGGAACCAATGAGAGAAGAGTTGTAGGGGTTTGGACGGGCACATATCACTCTAATTTCCCATTAAGAATAAGAATTAAAAAAAGGCTCAGCCTGCCTCGCCGGAGCCAAAATAGGGCCTGAAGCAATCCTGCGGGTTTGAGGCCAGCTCACAAAAGAGCAACTTAAAACATGGAGCTCAGGGTCACTGCAATTCACAAACCTGCAGAGTTATAAATGAAAACTAACGTCCAAAAATATGTTGAGGTAAGGCAAAGAAGAGGATCTGAATGCAAGACAGAATTGCAAGAAACAGATTTCAAGAGATAGATTGGACTCGCCTTTAACGCACATGAAAAGCGGCAGAATTTCGACAATGATGCAGTTGGCCCAAAAGGGCGTATGCGAGTTTTCCTGATTATATCCAGGAAAAAACGCATACGCACTTTATGGGCAACGAAGCAAGCAAGCAATGCAAATGTGCACAACAAAGAAGTCTCATTTCCCACCGGTCAAAAGGGCCATCCTAAAAAATTGTAAAAACCAGAAATGCAGGACAGGCCATGGAGAACAGGGAGCCTTTATACGCTGATGGGCAGTGTGTGAACTGCCGAGAGCCACTCTGGAGAAGTGTATGGTGGTTCCTAAATCATCTAAAAACAGAGCTACAGAGCATAGCACACTTCCAATCATGGGAGTATATCTAGGGAAGTCTAAAAATCAACAAGACACAAGCACACCACAGTTTAGGGCTACTCTGTTTACAAGAACCTCAACTTCAGTACACCTTAAATATCCCAGGAAAGAGAACAATGGATAAAGAAGATGTGGTACTTATGTACAATGGAATATCTCTTCACCATGAAATCAATGTAATAAGGCTAGTAGAAGGATAAAGAGTGGATTTAGGTCCGATAATACTACTTGAAATAAGTCAAACAGAAAAAGAAACATATCATAAGATATCACTTATAGAGGGAGGGTAAATATGGCTGCACAAGAAATGAATTACAGAACAGAACAGTGTCTCACATTTAGAAAACACACTTATGTCAGCTTAAGGGGAAAGGAGAGGTGGGGTGATGCATAAAACCAGAGTTTGAAATTAGCACAGATACCGTTCAAGAAACCAAATAGGTATTAGACAAGATCTACACCTTGCTCAATGAACTGGCCTCAACACACCCTATACACCGCAGAGAAATATATCTGAGTAATAAGAATCTTAAAACCCATGTATTGATATATCTCCATAAGGGAATCAAGTGTGTGCAGAGCGGCACAAACACAGCAGTGAAAATGAGCTAAACCCCATTATAGAAATAAATTTTAAAAACAAAACGCAGAAACAATGAAAGAGAGAAAAATTCTTACAAAATTCGCTCAGGGGCTGTGATGCAACCTGGATTGACCACATATAAACCCACAGCTGGATAAGACATAAGGCTGGACACTTGGGGCTGAGAGGATTGGTGAGCTTCGGTGAGCAACTGCCGAAAGTTTAATGCAATACTTCATGCTACTCATTCCAAGGGTCCCAACACTCCAGGTTGAAGGGAATCTTCCTACAGCTAAACCATGCTTGGGAAACCCAGCGACTGGTATACCATATGATCGGGAAAGGTTTCTAAAACACACCACATTTTTCCTCTCCTGGGGCTCCGGATCGACATTCCAGCCGCTTTACTAACAACATCCCCACATGGAGAGTCAATGCCTTTAAGTTCTGGTATCGCACAGTCTTCAGTTAGTGCGGAGGATGAATGGGAATAGGGGGAACCAGTGAGAAACTAGCTGTAGCGGTTTCAATGGGCACATGTCACTCTAATTTCACATCAGTAAGAAGAATGAAGCAAAGGCACAGCAAGGTGTCCCAGAAGAAGAATAGGGCTTCAAGGAATCCTGTGGTTATGGGGCAAGATCACAAAACTAAGAGCTGAAAAATGGAGCTAAGGGCCACTGCAATTCAAAAACCTGACTTGCCCAAAAAGGGCGTATGTGTTTTTTCCTGAATATATTCAGGAAAAAACGCATACGCCCTTTTTGGCCAACCAAGCAAGCTTGCAAAGGAAATCTGCACTACAATGAAGTCTCAATTCCCCCTGGTCAAAAGGGCCATCTGAAAAAAGTGTAAAATCCATAAAGGCATGACAGGCCATGGAGAACTGGGAGCCATCTTATGCTGATGGGCAGGATGTAAATTGCCAACAGCCACTCTGGAGAAGTGTTTGGTGTTTCCTGAAACATCTAAAAAACAAAGCAACAGAGCCTAGGGCACTTCCACTTATGGTACTATAGTTTAGGGCAATTAAAATCAAAAAGACACAGCCACCCCAAAGTTTGGGATGGCTCTGTTTACAAGAACCTCATATACGGTACAAGTTCAATATCGCAGAAAGTGAAAAATGGATAAAGAAGTTGTGGTACTTACGTACAATGCAATATCACTCAGCAATGAAATCTATGTCATCAGGCCCGTAGCAGCATAATGAGTGGACTAAGTACGATGAATCTAACTGAAATAAGTCACACAGAAAAAGAAACATCATAAGGTATCACTAATACACGGAATGTAAACTTGGCTACACAGGAACTGAATTCCAAAACAGAACAGGGTCTCAAATTTAGAAAACCAACTTATGCTTGCTTAAGGGGAAAGGTGAGTTGGGGTGCTGCATAAAACCAGAGATTGAAATGAGCACAGATAAAGTTCCTTAAGCCAAATATGGAATAGACAAGAGCTACTCCTTGCTCAACGAAATGGACTCAACACCCCATATTCAACGCCTAGGAATATACCTGACTAGTAAGAATCATAAAACCTATGGATTTATATATCTCTGTAAGAGAATCAAGAGTGTGTACAGCTGCATTAAAGCAGTGAAAATCAGGTAAATACCATAATAAAAATAAATTTCTTAAACAAAACACAATGACAGTGAAATAGAGAGAAATACTTAAGTAATCATTCAAGGCTTCTGATGCAACCTGCATTTACCACATCTACACCCAGAGCTGGGTGACACATAAGGCTGGACACTTGGGGCTTATAAGATTGGTGAGGTTCGGTGAGCAAATGAAGACCTTTGAAGTCATATTGCATGGTACCCATTCCATGGGTCTCAACTCTCCAGGTTTAAGGGATACTTCCTTCAGCTAAAACATGCATGTGGAACCCAGAGAATGATCAACCGTGTGATCGGGAGACGTGTTCCAATATGTGTCAGTTTTCGTCCCCTGGTACTCGGGTGCAACATGCCAGACGCTTTACTAACACTCTCCCGACTTGGAGAGTCAGTGCCTTTAACCTCCTGTTTGGCCCAGTTTGCAATTTCTGCGGAAGATGAACAGGAATAGGGAGAACCAATGACAGACTAGCTGGAGGTGTCTGGACGGGCAAATTTAACTCTCATTTCCCACCAGGAAGAGGAATTAACCAAAGGCTCAGCGTGCCATGCCGGAACCAGATTAGGGCCTGAAGCCATCCTGCGGTGTTGCGGCCAGCTCACGAGAAAGCGAGTTGAAGAAAGGAGCTCAGGGGCACTGTAATTCACAAACCTGCAGAGTTATAAATGACAGCTATCGTCCAAAAATATACTGAAGTAAGGCTGCCAAGAGGACTTGAAAGCGGGGCAGAATTGCAGGAAACCGATTTCAGGAGGTAGACTGGAATTGCATTTAAAGCATAGGAAAAGAGGCAGAACGTCCACAATGATGCACTTGGCCAAAAAGGGCATATGCGTTTTTTCCTGAATATATTCAGGAAAAAACGCATACGCCCTTTTTGGCCAACCAAGCAAGCTTGCAAAGGAAATCTGCACTACAATGAAGTCTCACTTCCCCCCGGTCAAAAGGGCCATCTGAAAAAAGTGTAAAATCCAGAAAGGCAGGACAGGCCATGGAGAACTGGGAGCCTTGTTATGCTGATGGGCGGGATGTAAATTGCCAACAGCCACTCGGGAGAAGTGTATGGTGTTTCCTGAAACATCTAAAAAACAAAGCAACAGAGCCTAGGGCACTTCCACTTATGGTCCTATAGCTTAGGGAAATTAAAATCAAAAAGACACAGCCACCCCAAAGGTTGGGACGGCTCTGTTTACAAGAACCTGGTTTACGGTACAAGTTCAATATCGCAGAAAGTGAAAAATGGATAAAGAAGTTGTGGTACTTACGTACAATGCAGTATCACTCAGCAATGAAATCTATGTCATCAGGCCCGTAGCAGCATAATGAGTGGTTTCAGGTACGATGATTCTAACTGAAATAAGTCACACAGGAAAAGAAACATCATAAGATATCACTAATACACGGAATGTAACCTTGGCTACACAGGAACTGAATTACAAAACAGAACAGGGTCTCAAATTTAGAAACCCAACTTATGCTTGCTTAAGGGGAAAGGTGAGTTGGGGTGCTGCATAAAACCAGAGATTGAAATGAGCACAGATAAAGTTCCTTAAGCCAAATATGGAATAGACAAGAGCTACTCCTTGCTCAACGAAATGGACTCAACACCCCATATTAAATGCCTAAGAGTGTACCTGACTAGGAAGTATCTTAAAACCTATGGATTGCTATGTCTCTGAAAGAGAATCAAGTGTGTGTACAGGGGCATAAACGCAGCAGTGATAGGATTGGAGAGGTTCGGTGAGCAAATGAAGACCCTTTGAAGTCGTATTGCATGGTACCCATTCCACGGGTCTCAACTCTCCAGGTTTAACGTATTCTTCCTTCAGCTAAAACATGCATGTGGAACCCAGAGTATGATCAACCGTGTGATCGGGAGACGTGTTCCAATATGTCTCAGTTTTCGTCCCCTGGTACTCGGGTGCAACATTCCAGACGCTTTACTAACACTCTCCCGACTTGGAGAGTCAGTGCCTTTAACCTCCTGTTTGGCCCAGTTTGCAATTTCTGCAGAAGATGAACAGGAATAGGGAGAACCAATGACAGACTAGCTGGAGGTGTCTGGACGGGCAAATTTAACTCTCATTTCCCACCAGGAAGAGGAATTAACCAAAGGCTCAGCATGCCGTGCCGGAACCAGATTAGGGCCTGAAGCCATCCTGCGGTGTTGCGGCCAGCTCACGAGAAAGCGAGTTGAAGAAAGGAGCTCAGGGGCACTGTAATTCACAAACCTGCAGAGTTATAAATGACAGCTATCGTCCAAAAATATACTGAAGTAAGGCTGCCAAGAGGACTTGAAAGCGGGACAGAATTGCAGGAAACCGATTTCAGGAGGTAGACTGGAATTGCATTGAAAGCATAGGAAAAGAGGCAGAACGTCCACAATGATGCACTTGGCCAAAAAGGGCGTATGCGTTTTTTCCTGAATATATTCAGGAAAAAACGCATACGCCCTTTTTGGCCAACCAAGCAAGCTTGCAAAGGAAATCTGCACTACAATGAAGTCTCACTTCCCCCCGGTCAAAAGGGCCATCTGAAAAAAGTGTAAAATCCAGAAAGGCAGGACAGGCCATGGAGAACTGGGAGCCTTGTTATGCTGATGGGCGGGATGTAAATTGCCAACAGCCACTCGGGAGAAGTGTATGGTGTTTCCTGAAACATCTAAAAAACAAAGCAACAGAGCCTAGGGCACTTCCACTTATGGTCCTATTGCTTAGTTAATTTAAAATCTAAAAGACACAGCCACCCCAAAGGTTGGGACGGTTCTTTTTACTGGAATCTCTTCTACGGCACAAGTTAAATATCCCAGAGAGCAAATAATGGATAAAGAAGTTGCGGTACTTATGTACAACAGAATACCACTCAGCAATGAAATCTATGTCACCAGGCCCGTACCAGCATAATGATTGGATTGAGGCACGCTGATTCTAAGTGAAATAAGTCACACAGAAAAAGAAACATCATAAGGTATCACTAATACACGGAATGTGAACTTGGCTACACATGAACTGAATTACAAAACAGAACAGGGTCTCAAGTTTAGAAAACTAACTTATGCTTGCTTAAGGGGGAAGGTGAGTTGGGGTGCTGCATTAAACCAGAGTTTGAAATTAGCACAGATACCGTTCCATAAGCCAAATATGGAATAGACAAGACCTACCCCTTGCTCAACGAAATGGATTCAACAATGAGGTATCACCTCACACCTGGTAGAATAGGCATCATAGAAAATCTACAAGCAAAAAATGCTGGAAAGGGTGTGGAGAAAAGGAACCCTCTTCCACTATTGTTGGGAATATAAATTGATACAGTCACTATGGAGAACAATATGGAATTTCTTAAGAAACTAACAATAGAATTACCATATGATACAGCAATCCCACTACTGGACATATACCCAGACAAAACCATAAATCAAAAAGAGACATTCACCACAATGTTCATTGCATCACTATTTACAATATCGAGGTAATGGAAGCAACCTAAATGCCCACAGACAGACGAATGCATAAAGCCGTGGTACATATATAAAATGGAATATTACTAAGCCATGAAAAGGAATGAAATTGGGTCATTTGTAGAGACGTCGATGCATCTAGAGACTGTCATACAGAGTGAAGTAAGTCAGAAAGAGAAAAACAAATCTTGTATATTCATGCATATATGTGGAACCTAGAAAACCTGTACAGATTAACCATTTTGCAAGGCATAAATAGAGCAACAGATGTAGACAACAAACGTATGGACAACAAGGGGGGAAAGCTGTTGGGGGGGGTGGTGGGAGGAGTTGAGAGACTGGGATTGGCATGTATACATTTATATGTATAAAATAGATAACCAATAAGAACCTGCTGTATAAAAATATAAAATAAAATTCAAAATTAAAAAGAAATAAAATTTAAAAAATAGAAAAAACAATTATTCCCTTCACATACATGTATTTATATGAATAAATTATTTCCATGCTTATATCTGTAAATACAAAAAAGAGGAATAAAATCTACCTTGAACCCAAAACGAAAAAGAGAAAAAAAACACAGAACCCACCAGTTCCACAGAGGAAAACCGTATCAGGGCACTTGCTCCAGTTGTAAACAATTCTGAAGTTGGTCAGTGGTGGGGAATCGTCTCCCATTCAGCCAGCAGCCCCCACGCAACAAGCGTCCTCATTGCAAAGCTGGGGCACCGTGCCGAGGCATCTGTGAGTAAACGTGAGCTGAGCCCCAGGCCAGTTGCTGCTGAACTATTCCCACCCATCCCAGGTAAAACACCTGAATATATACAAGGACTTGAAAGCCTAGAGGGAGGGCCATAGAGCCACACGAGTGACAGCATGCCGGCCGACTTGGTGCCTGCAGGCCAGCCAGGATGGTCCTGGCCCTGGGTGCTCTTCTGGAAGATGTCCATTTCCCTGCCTGAGATACCCGTCCTGTCCCTGCCCCCACTGCTTTTTTCCTTCCTCACCTCTGCCCAGGGAGAAATTCCAGCAGCAGGTATGGGTGACACATCTTCTTCTTTAGCAGGTGGCAGCCTGGCAACTGCTGCAGAAAGTCCAGCAGAGCCCCACTCACACTGGGCCACCCACAAAGCCGTGGCCTCTCACTCCCTCCCACCAGCCCAGCCCCGAGACTGCTGACAGGGCAGAGAAAATGGCGTCAGGCACGGCTGCAGGGGCTCTTGCTGCCTGGAGTGGTATTTATAGTGATCTCAACCCAGGCACACCTGGGGAGGGCTGGCCGGCACGGTAAGGCTGCCCAGGTCAGCCAATCATCACCCCTCAGGGGCTCACAGTTGCAGAAAATGGAACTTGCTGAACCGGCCAGGTCCAAGGAACAGGTGTGGGCTCCTGAGAGTCAGGATAGACAAGGGGCTGCAGCTTTGGCTTGTTTTCTAATCATTTTATCTGGCCCATGAGTGGGAGACAACTTCAAGAAAACCCTCTCCTAATGAGAGGAACCCAGGAGTCAGGGAGAGGAGGGGTGGGTGGTGGTTGGAGACAGAGGCCTGGTGCCCCGGGTGCAGTGGAAGTCTCTGGAAGACCAGGTGGAGGGAGGCCTCACGGAGTGATGCCCAGGGTCACAGACGTGTCGCAGCTGCTGTTTGTTAGTTCAAGTCCTGCTCTGAGGTGCTCTGTGTCAGCTCTGAGCGACAGGTGAGCTGGGGGTGCTCTGCAATGAGGGCTATGTGCACGGTTCCTGTGTGCCCAGCCCTGCCACGGTACCTGCAAGGGTAGCTCTGTATCCTGGGAGGGGCCTGACCACGAGAGCCCTGTGGGCTGGGGTGGGGGTGGGGTACCTGCCCAGGTGAGCTCCATATTCTGGGATTGGTCTGACCACGAGAGCCCCATGGGCTGCTGGGGACCTGGTAAAGGATGTCAGGACAGTCAGTGAAGCCACCGAGGATATACCTCCAGTTGCTCCTAATTCCTACACCCTGCTGGTCATTCTACCAACCACCAGGACATGGTATTCTGTATTAGTCTTCAATGATGCCTTCTTTTGTATTCCATTAGTCCCAGAGTCACAAGAAATTTTGGCTTGTGAGTGGCAGGACTCAACATACAACTAAAACAATACTTCCGGGCCGTCTGGCCCCAAGGGTGCAAAAATTCCCACACCATCTTTGGGGAAAGCTTAGCTAAAGACCTAAAAGTTCTACCTCTGGAAAAGGAAACCCTCCTTCAATATGCAGACGACATTCTGATCGCCAGCCCTACTAAGGAGGCCTCTGAACTACCAAGCCAATAAAGGATAGAAGTTGTCCAAGAAAAAGCTCAAATATCACAGACTGCCGTGACCTGCCTGGGCTTCATTCTCACAGAAGGTTGGAGAAGTCCATCCCAGGAAAGGGAAGAAACCATTTTCAGCCTTACCCCTTTCTAAAACTAGAAGACAGCTTAGGGGTTCCTGGGGAGGCCAGGGTTTGCTGCTTCTGGATCCCTAACTACAGTCTACTAGCTGGGCCTCTATATGAAACACTGAAAGGAAAAGATGATGATCCTTTTGAATAGAATCCAGAAGTGGCCTTTCAAGAATGGAAAGAGCAGTCAATTCAGACCCTTGCCCTGGAACTCCCTAATTTAGCTAAACCCTTTGACCTTTACATTCCCGGTGAAAGGTGAATCGCCATTGGAGAATTAGTGCAAAACCTGGGACCACTTGAAATGGAACAATGCAAGAATGCCATCCAGGTAGGATAAACTATGGTCACCAAGGGGCTTGGCCCACTGCCACATCTGGCCAAGATACTGGCGGTATCTAAAACCCTGGAAATCAGCAGCCCAAAAGGCCACCTCCCTCCTAAGGGAAAAGGACCCCACGTGGTGATCCTAACCACCAACCATGCCCTGAAGTTGCAGGGTTCGCTCCGTGGGCACACCGACCTCGAGTGAGGAGGCCCTCCAACTCCAACATCCAGAGAGATAACCGGGGGCAACAGGGCACCATGACGACTCGTGTGAACATCACTTGACCTGGAGTTTCTCTCATAAAACAACAAGAGTGTGTCCCAAAAGAGTAGACTACTGCTTGCCGGACTTACTGCACCCAGAGGGGAGCTAATAATCTTGGCGGGGGAACCGTATATCACACTGTCACCATAGAAAAGCCTACAGACACCGTGATGATGGTGGCCAGTAAGACCGGCTGGACTCTTGTTTACTTCAAAAGGCTGTTGGCTCAGTGGCCATCATGGTCCTTGATCACCACTGACCCTGGACTGTCTGGGAGTTGAGCGGGCAGGGCTCTGACACCTGGTGCTGTTTGTACGTTAATTCAGGGGCCTAATTGAAGAAAGCGCAGACTACTGGTCAGAGCATCTAGGCTGGCAGAAACGGTCGGCCTAAGGTGGCCGAACAAATGTGGGGCGGGGTGAAACCGGCCCCCACAGCGTCTCTGCACATCTCTTTCCTGGACCCTTGAAGGTCATTAGAATCTATAACACTTCCAATGCTGGTGCTCAGGTGGACGAGCAGGGAGGCAGGGGGCCTGGGGACAATCAACGTCACCTGGAGGCTGCTGGGGAGAAGCTCTGACCCTCGCCCCAGGGTATGAGGGCTCCCAACTCAGCACTCAGCAGTTACAGAAGAAGGGTCTGCACCCTCAGCACTCCAAGAATGAGGAACGGGACAAAAGGCAGAGGGGGGGTTTGTCCCCAGCAAAGCCCATTAAAAATCCCTGGGAGATAAAAATAGAATCTGGGCAATAAAGTCAAGTCTAACCTTTTTTATCCTTTGTGCTTTGTCTAATTTCACGTGCTCCTAGGGTCCCGCATGCAGAGGTTCCACACCCGGCACTTCAGACCAGATTTCCTAGTGCAGAATGGCTGGGTCGACACCTCAGCTCCTGGGGCCCAGTGCAGACTCCGCGATATAGAGCCTGAGCTACAGCCAACCCGGCCCTCGAGAGCTCCGCCCCCTCCCTCCCACTGACTCTGACAGGATCTCTACACAGCAGCCCAGCCCACAGCCCACGGGGTAGTACATGCTCTCACCTCTCCATTCTCTGATCAAAATATAAAGTTTCCTTTGCTTGTGAACCAAACTCAGTCTCGATCTGTTGGCCCCAATGACACTGGGCAGGGGGACACTTGTTGGGGTCCACTCTGGAGGATCAGTAACAGAAATTGAGACTATTGTAACCTCAATGAACAGATGTGTGAGCCAAAGTGTAGTTAACATAGAACAGTGCATAAGGCTCGGGTAAAATAAGATGTTTCTAACACTTCCATTGGATATTTCCATCACTTTATTATAAGCAAGTTCAGTGAAAAGGTTTGTCTTATTTGTCAGCTCAATATTAGAGAAATGAAGTGATTTCTTTCCAAGGATGTACATCTAATAATCTTGGTTAAACCTTCAATCTTGTTTTAAATGCTTTTCCATTGAAAATGATACCTCTCTTTCAGCTCCCCCATTTCTGAGAAGTATAAAATCTTATAATTTATTATTACCAAAGGGGAAAGGTGGGAGGAGGGATAAATTAACAGTTTGGGATTAACACATACACACTGCTATGTATAAAATAGATCATCAACAAGGAACTACTGTATAGCACAGGGAACTACACTCAACATTTTGCAATAACCTATAAGGGGAAATAATCTGAAAAAGAATAGATATTTTTATTGACATCATCTATCAATGACAGTTAAAGTGTAACCTAAGGGAAGCTGGTGGTGAGTGCTTCTGACCCTGAAGACTTCAATCATCTAAAGTTTGGACTCTGCCTACTTCCCAAGGCCCTTAATGAACATATGTGTAGCCGTAGCTTAAAAAATTCCCCAGTTTGGGTTTCGGGGAGACACTGATTTTGAAAAAGCCCTGGTGTTCTCCTTACATGAATGGGACTCTTCCTACTGCTAAAACATGTCTGTCACACCCAGAGGATGGTATACCGTCTGATCGGGAAGAGTTTGGAAAAGGCATCTCATCTCCTCATCTCCTGGTGCTCGGGTTCACCCCTCCAGCGTCTTTACTAACAGTCTCCCCACTTGGAGATGTCAGCACTGTCAACATCCTGTTGCGTACAGTTTGGAATTTGTCCAGAGGATGAAGCGGAAGGATGAGGAACAATGAGAGACAAGTCCTACGTGTTCAGACAGGCACATGTCACTCTAATTTCCAATCAGGAAGACGAATTGACCAAAGGCTAGGGTTGCCCATGGAAACAGTATAGAGCTTGAGGAAATCCCGCTGCTTTGTGGCCAGTTCCCATAAACACAAGTTGAACAATAGAACTCAGGGGCAGTAAAATTCACAAAACTGCAGAGTTGAAAATATCCATCACTGAAAAATGTCTTGAGGAAAGTCAGAGAAAAGGACTTGTAAGCAAGGGAGAATGGCAGGAAAGGGATTTGAGGAGGTAGAAAGGACTCGCCATTAAGCACAAGAAAAGGAGCTGAACATTGCCAACATTGCAGTTGGCCAAAAAGGGTGTATGCGTTTTTTTGTGTATATATTCAAGAAAAGAGCGTACACCTTTTTAGCCAACCAAACAGGTGGGCACTGGAAGTCAATACTACAAAAGACATCACTTCGCATCAGTCAGAAGAGCCATCCTCATAAAGCGTAAACAACAGAAATGCAGGACAGGGCAAGGAGAAGAGGGAGCCCTGTGAGACTTATAGTGGAAATGTATATTGCCAACGGCCATTCTGGAGAAGTGTATTGTGTTTACTAAAGCATCTAAACAATGAGCTACAGAGCATAGGGCACTTGCACTCATGGGCGTATATCTTGGGAAAAACAAAAATCGAGAGGACACAGGCACCCCAATGTTTACCCCCTCTCTGTTTAAAAGATCCTCGACTAGGATATAACTTAAATGTCTCTGGAGGGAAAAAATGGATAGAGATGTGGTACTTAGGTAGAGTGGAATATTATTCAGCCTGGAAATCAATGAAATATGGCCAGCTGTAACAACTCCGGAGGAGTTACGTATGATCATTCTAAGTGACAGAATTCAAAAAGAAGAAGACACATATCATAAGATATCACTTAAAGGTGGAATCCAAAATGGCTACACATGAAATAAATTACAAAACAAAAACATAGTCAAATATGTAGAAAACACGCATAAGGCTGCTAAACGGGAAAGGTGGGGAGGGGTGAGGCATCATCCAGGAGGTTGAAATTAGCAAAGATACCATTCCAAATACCAAACTGATAATCAACAAGGCCTACACGGTAGCTAAAAGAACTGCACTCAGCACACTCAAGTCACCGGAAAAGAATATATACGACTGGTAAGAATCTGAAAAAGAATTTATTGATGTCTCTCTGTACGTGAATCAAGTGGATGTACAGCAGCAAGAAACAGAGCTTTGAAAATCAGCTGTAACCAATATAGTAATAAATTGAAAAAAATAAACGACAGAGAGACAGAGAAAACCTCTTACAACTTTTCCTCAGGGACGGTGATGCAACATGGATTGAACACATCTAGACCCACAGCAGGATGAGACATAAGGCTGGAAACTGTTTGCGCTAAGAGAAATGTGAGGTTGGGTGAGGAAATGCACACCCTTTAAAGTAATACTACCTGGTACCCATTCAATGGGTCCCAAATCTGCAGGTTCAAGGGATCTTC
This sequence comes from Lagenorhynchus albirostris, assembly GCF_949774975.1. Classification (NCBI taxonomy): domain Eukaryota; kingdom Metazoa; phylum Chordata; class Mammalia; order Artiodactyla; family Delphinidae; genus Lagenorhynchus; species Lagenorhynchus albirostris. Next base: position 1,382,673 of record NW_026783505.1, on the reverse strand, counting down.
CTACAGCTAAAACATGCATGGAAAACCCAGAGGACTGTACACCATGTGATCGGGAGATGTGTCTAAAATGCACCTCATTTATCCTCTCCTGGTGCTCCTGTTCACCATTCCAGCCACGTTACTTAGAAGCTCCCCACTTGGAGAATCAGTACATTTAAACTTCTGTTTCACACATTTTGCAAATTGTGAGGAGGATGAACGGGAAGAGGGGGAACCAATGAGAGAAGAGTTGTAGGGGTTTGGACGGGCACATATCACTCTAATTTCCCATTAAGAATAAGAATTAAAAAAAGGCTCAGCCTGCCTCGCCGGAGCCAAAATAGGGCCTGAAGCAATCCTGCGGGTTTGAGGCCAGCTCACAAAAGAGCAACTTAAAACATGGAGCTCAGGGTCACTGCAATTCACAAACCTGCAGAGTTATAAATGAAAACTAACGTCCAAAAATATGTTGAGGTAAGGCAAAGAAGAGGATCTGAATGCAAGACAGAATTGCAAGAAACAGATTTCAAGAGATAGATTGGACTCGTCTTTAACGCACATGAAAAGCGGCAGAATTTCGACAATGATGCAGTTGGCCCAAAAGGGCGTATGCGAGTTTTCCTGATTATATCCAGGAAAAAACGCATACGCACTTTATGGGCAACGAAGCAAGCAAGCAATGCAAATGTGCACAACAAAGAAGTCTCATTTCCCACCGGTCAAAAGGGCCATCCTAAAAAATTGTAAAAACCAGAAATGCAGGACAGGCCATGGAGAACAGGGAGCCTTTATACGCTGATGGGCAGTGTGTGAACTGCCGAGAGCCACTCTGGAGAAGTGTATGGTGGTTCCTAAATCATCTAAAAACAGAGCTACAGAGCATAGGACACTTCCAATCATGGGAGTATATCTAGGGAAGTCTAAAAATCAACAAGACACAAGCACACCACAGTTTAGGGCTACTCTGTTTACAAGAACCTCAACTTCAGTACACCTTAAATATCCCAGGAAAGAGAACAATGGATAAAGAAGATGTGGTACTTATGTACAATGGAATATCTCTTCACCATGAAATCAATGTAATAAGGCTAGTAGAAGGATAAAGAGTGGATTTAGGTCCGATAATACTACTTGAAATAAGTCAAACAGAAAAAGAAACATATCATAAGATATCACTTATAGAGGGAGGGTAAATATGGCTGCACAAGAAATGAATTACAGAACAGAACAGTGTCTCACATTTAGAAAACACACTTATGTCAGCTTAAGGGGAAAGGAGAGGTGGGGTGATGCATAAAACCAGAGTTTGAAATTAGCACAGATACCGTTCAAGAAACCAAATAGGTATTAGACAAGATCTACACCTTGCTCAATGAACTGGCCTCAACACACCCTATACACCGCAGAGAAATATATCTGAGTAATAAGAATCTTAAAACCCATGTATTGATATATCTCCATAAGGGAATCAAGTGTGTGCAGAGCGGCACAAACACAGCAGTGAAAATGAGCTAAACCCCATTATAGAAATAAATTTTAAAAACAAAACGCAGAAACAATGAAAGAGAGAAAAATTCTTACAAAATTCGCTCAGGGGCTGTGATGCAACCTGGATTGACCACATATAAACCCACAGCTGGATAAGACATAAGGCTGGACACTTGGGGCTGAGAGGATTGGTGAGCTTCGGTGAGCAACTGCCGAAAGTTTAATGCAATACTTCATGCTACTCATTCCAAGGGTCCCAACACTCCAGGTTGAAGGGAATCTTCCTACAGCTAAACCATGCTTGGGAAACCCAGCGACTGGTATACCATATGATCGGGAAAGGTTTCTAAAACGCACCACATTTTTCCTCTCCTGGGGCTCCGGATCGACATTCCAGCCGCTTTACTAACAACATCCCCACATGGAGAGTCAATGCCTTTAAGTTCTGGTATCGCACAGTCTTCAGTTAGTGCGGAGGATGAATGGGAATAGGGGGAACCAGTGAGAAACTAGCTGTAGCGGTTTCAATGGGCACATGTCACTCTAATTTCACATCAGTAAGAAGAATGAAGCAAAGGCACAGCAAGGTGTCCCAGAAGAAGAATAGGGCTTCAAGGAATCCTGTGGTTATGGGGCAAGATCACAAAACTAAGAGCTGAAAAATGGAGCTAAGGGCCACTGCAATTCAAAAACCTGACTTGCCCAAAAAGGGCGTATGTGTTTTTTCCTGAATATATTCAGGAAAAAACGCATACGCCCTTTTTGGCCAACCAAGCAAGCTTGCAAAGGAAATCTGCACTACAATGAAGTCTGAATTCCCCCTGGTCAAAAGGGCCATCTGAAAAAAGTGTAAAATCCATAAAGGCATGACAGGCCATGGAGAACTGGGAGCCATCTTATGCTGATGGGCAGGATGTAAATTGCCAACAGCCACTCTGGAGAAGTGTTTGGTGTTTCCTGAAACATCTAAAAAACAAAGCAACAGAGCCTAGGGCACTTCCACTTATGGTACTATAGTTTAGGGCAATTAAAATCAAAAAGACACAGCCACCCCAAAGTTTGGGATGGCTCTGTTTACAAGAACCTCATATACGGTACAAGTTCAATATCGCAGAAAGTGAAAAATGGATAAAGAAGTTGTGGTACTTACGTACAATGCAATATCACTCAGCAATGAAATCTATGTCATCAGGCCCGTAGCAGCATAATGAGTGGACTAAGTACGATGAATCTAACTGAAATAAGTCACACAGAAAAAGAAACATCATAAGGTATCACTAATACACGGAATGTAAACTTGGCTACACAGGAACTGAATTCCAAAACAGAACAGGGTCTCAAATTTAGAAAACCAACTTATGCTTGCTTAAGGGGAAAGGTGAGTTGGGGTGCTGCATAAAACCAGAGATTGAAATGAGCACAGATAAAGTTCCTTAAGCCAAATATGGAATAGACAAGAGCTACTCCTTGCTCAACGAAATGGACTCAACACCCCATATTCAACGGCTAGGAATATACCTGACTAGTAAGAATCATAAAACCTATGGATTTATATATCTCTGTAGGAGAATCAAGAGTGTGTACAGCTGCATTAAAGCAGTGAAAATCAGGTAAATACCATAATAAAAATAAATTTCTTAAACAAAACACAATGACAGTGAAATAGAGAGAAATACTTAAGTAATCATTCAAGGCTTCTGATGCAACCTGCATTTACCACATCTACACCCAGAGCTGCGTGACACATAAGGCTGGACACTTGGGGCTCATAAGATTGGTGAGGTTCGGTGAGCAAATGAAGACCTTTGAAGTCATATTGCATGGTACCCATTCCATGGGTCTCAACTCTCCAGGTTTAAGGGATACTTCCTTCAGCTAAAACATGCATGTGGAACCCAGAGAATGATCAACCGTGTGATCGGGAGACGTGTTCCAATATGTGTCAGTTTTCGTCCCCTGGTACTCGGGTGCAACATGCCAGACGCTTTACTAACACTCTCCCGACTTGGAGAGTCAGTGCCTTTAACCTCCTGTTTGGCCCAGTTTGCAATTTCTGCGGAAGATGAACAGGAATAGGGAGAACCAATGACAGACTAGCTGGAGGTGTCTGGACGGGCAAATTTAACTCTCATTTCCCACCAGGAAGAGGAATTAACCAAAGGCTCAGCGTGCCGTGCCGGAACCAGATTAGGGCCTGAAGCCATCCTGCGGTGTTGCGGCCAGCTCACGAGAAAGCGAGTTGAAGAAAGGAGCTCAGGGGCACTGTAATTCACAAACTTGCAGAGTTATAAATGACAGCTATCGTCCAAAAATATACTGAAGTAAGGCTGCCAAGAGGACTTGAAAGCGGGGCAGAATTGCAGGAAACCGATTTCAGGAGGTAGACTGGAATTGCATTTAAAGCATAGGAAAAGAGGCAGAACGTCCACAATGATGCACTTGGCCAAAAAGGGCGTATGCGTTTTTTCCTGAATATATTCAGGAAAAAACGCATACGCCCTATTTGGCCAACCAAGCAAGCTTGCAAAGGAAATCTGCACTACAATGAAGTCTCACTTCCCCCCGGTCAAAAGGGCCATCTGAAAAAAGTGTAAAATCCAGAAAGGCAGGACAGGCCATGGAGAACTGGGAGCCTTGTTATGCTGATGGGCGGGATGTCAATTGCCAACAGCCACTCGGGAGAAGTGTATGGTGTTTCCTGAAACATCTAAAAAACAAAGCAACAGAGCCTAGGGCACTTCCACTTATGGTCCTATAGCTTAGGGAAATTAAAATCAAAAAGACACAGCCACCCCAAAGTTTGGGACAGCTCTGTTTACAAGAACCTGGTTTACGGTACAAGTTCAATATCGCAGAAAGTGAAAAATGGATAAAGAAGTTGTGGTACTTACGTACAATGCAGTATCACTCAGCAATGAAATCTATGTCATCAGGCCCGTAGCAGCATAATGAGTGGATTCAGGTACGATGATTCTAACTGAAATAAGTCACACAGGAAAAGAAACATCATAAGATATCACTAATACACCGAATGTAACCTTGGCTACACAGGAACTGAATTACAAAACAGAACAGGGTCTCAAATTTAGAAAACCAACTTATGCTTGCTTAAGGGGAAAGGTGAGTTGGGGTGCTGCATAAAACCAGAGATTGAAATGAGCACAGATAAAGTTCCTTAAGCCAAATATGGAATAGACAAGAGCTACTCCTTGCTCAACGAAATGGACTCAACACCCCATATTAAATGCCTAAGAGTGTACCTGACTAGGAAGTATCTTAAAACCTATGGATTGCTATGTCTCTGAAAGAGAATCAAGTGTGTGTACAGGGGCATAAACGCAGCAGTGATAGGATTGGAGAGGTTCGGTGAGCAAATGAAGACCCTTTGAAGTCATATTGCATGGTACCCATTCCACGGGTCTCAACTCTCCAGGTTTAAGGTATTCTTCCTTCAGCTAAAACATGCATGTGGAACCCAGAGTATGATCAACCATGTGATCGGGAGACGTGTTCCAATATGTGTCAGTTTTCGTCCCCTGGTACTCGGGTGCAACATTCCAGACGCTTTACTAACACTCTCCCGACTTGGAGAGTCAGTGCCTTTAACCTCCTGTTTGGCCCAGTTTGCAATTTCTGTGGAAGATGAACAGGAATAGGGAGAACCAATGACAGACTAGCTGGAGGTGTCTGGACGGGCAAATTTAACTCTCATTTCCCACCAGGAAGAGGAATTAACCAAAGGCTCAGCGTGCCGTGCCGGAACCAGATTAGGGCCTGAAGCGATCCTGCGGTGTTGCGGCCAGCTCACGAGAAAGCGACTTGAAGAAAGGAGCTCAGGGGCACTGTAATTCACAAACCTGCAGAGTTATAAATGACAGCTATCGTCCAAAAATATACTGAAGTAAGGCTGCCAAGAGGACTTGAAAGCGGGGCAGAATTGCAGGAAACCGATTTCAGGAGGTAGACTGGAATTGCATTTAAAGCATAGGAAAAGAGGCAGAACGTCCACAATGATGCACTTGGCCAAAAAGGGCGTATGCGTTTTTTCCTGAATATATTCAGGAAAAAACGCATACGCCCTTTTTGGCCAACCAAGCAAGCTTGCAAAGGAAATCTGCACTACAATGAAGTCTCACATCCCCCCGGTCAAAAGGGCCATCTGAAAAAAGTGTAAAATCCAGAAAGGCAGGACAGGCCATGGAGAACTGGGAGCCTTGTTATGCTGATGGGCGGGATGTCAATTGCCAACAGCCACTCGGGAGAAGTGTATGGTGTTTCCTGAAACATCTAAAAAACAAAGCAACAGAGCCTAGGGCACTTCCACTTATGGTCCTATAGCTTAGGGAAATTAAAATCAAAAGACACAGCCACCCCAAAGGTTGGGACGGCTCTGTTTACAAGAACCTGGTTTACGGTACAAGTTCAATATCGCAGAAAGTGAAAAATGGATAAAGAAGTTGTGGTACTTACGTACAATGCAGTATCACTCAGCAATGAAATCTATGTCATCAGGCCCGTAGCAGCATAATGAGTGGATTCAGGTACGATGATTCTAACTGAAATAAGTCACACAGAAAAAGAAACATCATAAGATATCACTAATACACGGAATGTAACCTTGGCTACACAGGAACTGAATTACAAAACAGAACAGGGTCTCAAATTTAGAAACCCAACTTATGCTTGCTTAAGGGGAAAGGTGAGTTGGGTTGCTGCATAAAACCAGAGATTGAAATGAGCACAGATAAAGTTCCTTAAGCCAAATATGGAATAGACAAGAGCTACTCCTTGCTCAACGAAATGGACTCAACACCCCATATTAAATGCCTAAGAGTGTACCTGACTAGGAAGTTTCTTAAAACCTATGGATTGCTATGTCTCTGAAAGAGAATCAAGTGTGTGTACAGGGGCATAAACGCAGCAGTGATAGGATTGGAGAGGTTCGGTGAGCAAATGAAGACCCTTTGAAGTCATATTGCATGGTACCCATTCCACGGGTCTCAACTCTCCAGGTTTAACGTATTCTTCCTTCAGCTAAAACATGCATGTGGAACCCAGAGTATGATCAACCGTGTGATCGGGAGACGTGTTCCAATATGTGTCAGTTTTCGTCCCCTGGTACTCGGGTGCAACATTCCAGACGCTTTACTAACACTCTCCCGACTTGGAGAGTCAGTGCCTTTAACCTCCTGTTTGGCCCAGTTTGCAATTTCTGCGGAAGATGAACAGGAATAGGGAGAACCAATGACAGACTAGCTGGAGGTGTCTGGACGGGCAAATTTAACTCTCATTTCCCACCAGGAAGAGGAATTAACCAAAGGCTCAGCGTGCCGTGCCGGAACCAGATTAGGGCCTGAAGCCATCCTGCGGTGTTGCGGCCAGCTCACGAGAAAGCGAGTTGAAGAAAGGAGCTCAGGGGCACTGTAATTCACAAACCTGCAGAGTTATAAATGACAGCTATCGTCCAAAAATATACTGAAGTAAGGCTGCCAAGAGGACTTGAAAGCGGGGCAGAATTGCAGGAAACCGATTTCAGGAGGTAGACTGGAATTGCATTGAAAGCATAGGAAAAGAGGCAGAACGTCCACAATGATGCACTTGGCCAAAAAGGGCGTATGTGTTTTTTCCTGAATATATTCAGGAAAAAACGCATACGCCCTTTTTGGCCAACCAAGCAAGCTTGCAAAGGAAATCTGCACTACAATGAAGTCTCACTTCCCCCCGGTCAAAAGGGCCATCTGAAAAAAGTGTAAAATCCAGAAAGGCAGGACAGGCCATGGAGAACTGGGAGCCTTGTTATGCTGATGGGCGGGATGTCAATTGCCAACAGCCACTCGGGAGAAGTGTGTGGTGTTTCCTGAAACATCTAAAAAACAAAGCAACAGAGCCTAGGGCACTTCCACTTATGGTCCTATAGCTTAGGGAAATTAAAATCAAAAAGACACAGCCACCCCAAAGGTTGGGACGGCTCTGTTTACAAGAACCTGGTTTACGGTACAAGTTCAATATCGCAGAAAGTGAAAAATGGATAAAGAAGTTGTGGTACTTACGTACAATGCAGTATCACTCAGCAATGAAATCTATGTCATCAGGCCCGTAGCAGCATAATGAGTGGATTCAGGTACGATGATTCTAACTGAAATAAGTCACACAGAAAAAGAAACATCATAAGATATCACTAATACACGGAATGTAAACTTGGCTACACAGGAACTGAATTACAAAACAGAACAGGGTCTCAAATTTAGAAAACCAACTTATGCTTGCTTAAGGGGAAAGGTGAGTTGGGGTGCTGCATAAAACCAGAGATTGAAATGAGCACAGATAAAGTTCCTTAAGCCAAATATGGAATAGACAAGAGCTACTCCTTGCTCAACGAAATGGACTCAACACCCCATATTAAATGCCTAAGAGTGTACCTGACTAGGAAGTATCTTAAAACCTATGGATTGCTATGTCTCCGAAAGAGAATCAAGCGTGTGTGCAGGGGCATAAACGCAGCAGTGATAGGATTGGAGAGGTTCGGTGAGCAAATGAAGACCCTTTGAAGTCATATTGCATGGTACCCATTCCACGGGTCTCAACTCTCCAGGTTTAAGGTATTCTTCCTTCAGCTAAAACATGCATGTGGAACCCAGAGTATGATCAACCGTGTGATCGGGAGACGTGTTCCAATATGTGTCAGTTTTCGTCCCCTGGTACTCGGGTGCAACATTCCAGATGCTTTACTAACACTCTCCCGACTTGGAGAGTCAGTGCCTTTAACCTCCTGTTTGGCCCAGTTTGCAATTTCTGCGGAAGATGAACAGGAATAGGGAGAACCAATGACAGACTAGCTGGAGGTGTCTGGACGGGCAAATTTAACTCTCATTTCCCACCAGGAAGAGGAATTAACCAAAGGCTCAGCGTGCCATGCCGGAACCAGATTAGGGCCTGAAGCCATCCTGCGGTGTTGCGGCCAGCTCACGAGAAAGCGAGTTGAAGAAAGGAGCTCAGGGGCACTGTAATTCACAAACCTGCAGAGTTATAAATGACAGCTATCGTCCAAAAATATACTGAAGTAAGGCTGCCAAGAGGACTTGAAAGCGGGGCAGAATTGCAGGAAACCGATTTCAGGAGGTAGACTGGAATTGCATTTAAAGCATAGGAAAAGAGGCAGAACGTCCACAATGATGCACTTGGCCAAAAAGGGCGTATGCGTTTTTTCCTGAATATATTCAGGAAAAAACGCATACGCCCTATTTGGCCAACCAAGCAAGCTTGCAAAGGAAATCTGCACTACAATGAAGTCTCACTTCCCCCCGGTCAAAAGGGCCATCTGAAAAAAGTGTAAAATCCAGAAAGGCAGGACAGGCCATGGAGAACTGGGAGCCTTGTTATGCTGATGGGCGGGATGTAAATTGCCAACAGCCACTGGGGAGAAGTGTATGGTGTTTCCTGAAACATCTAAAAAACAAAGCAACAGAGCCTAGGGCACTTCCACTTATGGTCCTATAGCTTAGGGAAATTAAAATCAAAAAGACACAGCCACCCCAAAGGTTGGGACGGCTCTGTTTACAAGAACCTGGTTTACGGTACAAGTTCAATATCGCAGAAAGTGAAAAATGGATAAAGAAGTTGTGGTACTTACGTACAATGCAGTATCACTCAGCAATGAAATCTATGTCATCAGGCCCGTAGCAGCATAATGAGTGGATTCAGGTATGATGATTCTAACTGAAATAAGTTACACAGGAAAAGAAACATCATAAGATATCACTAATACACGGAATGTAACCTTGGCTACACAGGAACTGAATTACAAAACAGAACAGGGTCTCAAATTTAGAAACCCAACTTATGCTTGCTTAAGGGGAAAGGTGAGTTGGGGTGCTGCATAAAACCAGAGATTGAAATGAGCACAGATAAAGTTCCTTAAGCCAAATATGGAATAGACAAGAGCTACTCCTTGCTCAACGAAATGGACTCAACACCCCATATTAAATGCCTAAGAGTGTACCTGACTAGGAAGTATCTTAAAACCTATGGATTGCTATGTCTCTGAAAGAGAATCAAGTGTGTGTACAGGGGCATAAACGCAGCAGTGATAGGATTGGAGAGGTTCGGTGAGCAAATGAAGACGCTTTGAAGTCATATTGCATGGTACCCATTCCACGGGTCTCAACTCTCCAGGTTTAAGGTATTCTTCCTTCAGCTAAAACATGCATGTGGAACCCAGAGTATGATCAACCGTGTGATCGGGAGACGTGTTCCAATATGTCTCAGTTTTCGTCCCCTGGTACTCGGGTGCAACATTCCAGACGCTTTACTAACACTCTCCCGACTTGGAGAGTCAGTGCCTTTAACCTCCTGTTTGGCCCAGTTTGCAATTTCTGCGGAAGATGAACAGGAATAGGGAGAACCAATGACAGACTAGCTGGAGGTGTCTGGACGGGCAAATTTAACTCTCATTTCCCACCAGGAAGAGGAATTAACCAAAGGCTCAGCGTGCCGTGCCGGAACCAGATTAGGGCCTGAAGCCATCCTGCGGTGTTGCGGCCAGCTCACGAGAAAGCGAGTTGAAGAAAGGAGCTCAGGGGCACTGTAATTCACAAACCTGCAGAGTTATAAATGACAGCTATCGTCCAAAAATATACTGAAGTAAGGCTGCCAAGAGGACTTGAAAGCGGGGCAGAATTGCAGGAAACCGATTTCAGGAGGTAGACTGGAATTGCATTTAAAGCATAGGAAAAGAGGCAGAACGTCCACAATGATGCACTTGGCCAAAAAGGGCGTATGCGTTTTTTCCTGAGTATATTCAGGAAAAAACGCATACGCCCTTTTTGGCCAACCAAGCAAGCTTGCAAAGGAAATCTGCACTACAATGAAGTCTCACTTCCCCCCGGTCAAAAGGGCCATCTGAAAAAAGTGTAAAATCCAGAAAGGCAGGACAGGCCATGGAGAACTGGGAGCCTTGTTATGCTGATGGGCGGGATGTAAATTGCCAACAGCCACTCGGGAGAAGTGTATGGTGTTTCCTGAAACATCTAAAAAACAAAGCAACAGAGCCTAGGGCACTTCCACTTATGGTCCTATAGCTTAGGGAAATTAAAATCAAAAAGACACAGCCACCCCAAAGGTTGGGACGGCTCTGTTTACAAGAACCTGGTTTACGGTACAAGTTCAATATCGCAGAAAGTGAAAAATGGATAAAGAAGTTGTGGTACTTACGTACAATGCAGTATCACTCAGCAATGAAATCTATGTCATCAGGCCCGTAGCAGCATAATGAGTGGTTTCAGGTACGATGATTCTAACTGAAATAAGTCACACAGGAAAAGAAACATCATAAGATATCACTAATACACGGAATGTAACCTTGGCTACACAGGAACTGAATTACAAAACAGAACAGGGTCTCAAATTTAGAAACCCAACTTATGCTTGCTTAAGGGGAAAGGTGAGTTGGGGTGCTGCATAAAACCAGAGATTGAAATGAGCACAGATAAAGTTCCTTAAGCCAAATATGGAATAGACAAGAGCTACTCCTTGCTCAACGAAATGGACTCAACACCCCATATTAAATGCCTAACAGTGTACCTGACTAGGAAGTATCTTAAAACCTATGGATTGCTATGTCTCTGAAAGAGAATCAAGTGTGTGTACAGGGGCATAAACGCAGCAGTGATAGGATTGGAGAGGTTCGGTGAGCAAATGAAGACCCTTTGAAGTCGTATTGCATGGTACCCATTCCACGGGTCTCAACTCTCCAGGTTTAACGTATTCTTCCTTCAGCTAAAACATGCATGTGGAACCCAGAGTATGATCAACCGTGTGATCGGGAGACGTGTTCCAATATGTCTCAGTTTTCGTCCCCTGGTACTCGGGTGCAACATTCCAGACGCTTTACTAACACTCTCCCGACTTGGAGAGTCAGTGCCTTTAACCTCCTGTTTGGCCCAGTTTGCAATTTCTGCGGAAGATGAACAGGAATAGGGAGAACCAATGACAGACTAGCTGGAGGTGTCTGGACGGGCAAATTTAACTCTCATTTCCCACCAGGAAGAGGAATTAACCAAAGGCTCAGCGTGCCGTGCCGGAACCAGATTAGGGCCTGAAGCCATCCTGCGGTGTTGCGGCCAGCTCACGAGAAAGCGACTTGAAGAAAGGAGCTCAGGGGCACTGTAATTCACAAACCTGCAGAGTTATAAATGACAGCTATCGTCCAAAAATATACTGAAGTAAGGCTGCCAAGAGGACTTGAAAGCGGGGCAGAATTGCAGGAAACCGATTTCAGGAGGTAGACTGGAATTGCATTGAAAGCATAGGAAAAGAGGCAGAACGTCCACAATGATGCACTTGGCCAAAAAGGGCGTATGCGTTTTTTCCTGAATATATTCAGGAAAAAACGCATACGCCCTTTTTGGCCAACCAAGCAAGCTTGCAAAGGAAATCTGCACTACAATGAAGTCTCACTTCCCCCCGGTCAAAAGGGCCATCTGAAAAAAGTGTAAAATCCAGAAAGGCAGGACAGGCCATGGAGAACTGGGAGCCTTGTTATGCTGATGGGCGGGATGTAAATTGCCAACAGCCACTCGGGAGAAGTGTATGGTGTTTCCTGAAACATCTAAAAAACAAAGCAACAGAGCCTAGGGCACTTCCACTTATGGTCCTATTGCTTAGTTAATTTAAAATCTAAAAGACACAGCCACCCCAAAGGTTGGGACGGTTCTTTTTACTGGAATCTCTTCTACGGCACAAGTTAAATATCCCAGAGAGCAAATAATGGATAAAGAAGTTGCGGTACTTATGTACAACAGAATACCACTCAGCAATGAAATCTATGTCACCAGGCCCGTACCAGCATAATGATTGGATTGAGGCACGCTGATTCTAAGTGAAATAAGTCACACAGAAAAAGAAACATCATAAGGTATCACTAATACACGGAATGTGAACTTGGCTACACATGAACTGAATTACAAAACAGAACAGGGTCTCAAGTTTAGAAAACTAACTTATGCTTGCTTAAGGGGGAAGGTGAGTTGGGGTGCTGCATTAAACCAGAGTTTGAAATTAGCACAGATACCATTCCATAAGCCAAATATGGAATAGACAAGACCTACCCCTTGCTCAACGAAATGGATTCAACAATGAGGTATCACCTCACACCTGGTAGAATAGGCATCATAGAAAATCTACAAGCAAAAAATGCTGGAAAGGGTGTGGAGAAAAGGAACCCTCTTCCACTATTGTTGGGAATGTAAATTGATACAGTCACTATGGAGAACAATATGGAATTTCTTAAGAAACTAACAATAGAATTACCATATGATACAGCAATCCCACTACTGGACATATACCCAGACAAAACCATAAATCAAAAAGAGACATTCACCACAATGTTCATTGCATCACTATTTACAATATCGAGGTAATGGAAGCAACCTAAATGCCCACAGACAGACGAATGCATAAAGCCGTGGTACATATATAAAATGGAATATTACTAAGCCATGAAAAGGAATGAAATTGGGTCATTTGTAGAGACGTCGATGCATCTAGAGACTGTCATACAGAGTGAAGTAAGTCAGAAAGAGAAAAACAAATCTTGTATATTCATGCATATATGTGGCACCTAGAAAACCTGTACAGATTAACCATTTTGCAAGGCATAAATAGAGCAACAGATGTAGACAACAAACGTATGGACAACAAGGGGGGAAAGCTGTTGGGGGGGGTGGTGGGAGGAGTTGAGAGACTGGGATTGGCATGTATACATTTATATGTATAAAATAGATAACCAATAAGAACCTGCTGTATAAAAATATAAAATAAAATTCAAAATTAAAAAGAAATAAAATTTAAAAAATAGAAAAAACAATTATTCCCTTCACATACATGTATTTATATGAATAAATTATTTCCATGCTTATATCTGTAAATACAAAAAAGAGGAATAAAATCTACCTTGAACCCAAAACGAAAAAGAGAAAAAAAACACAGAACCCACCAGTTCCACAGAGGAAAACCGTATCAGGGCACTTGCTCCAGTTGTAAACAATTCTGAAGTTGGTCAGTGGTGGGGAATCGTCTCCCATTCAGCCAGCAGCCCCCACGCAACAAGCGTCCTCATTGCAAAGCTGGGGCACCGTGCCGAGGCATCTGTGAGTAAACGTGAGCTGAGCCCCAGGCCAGTTGCTGCTGAACTATTCCCACCCATCCCAGGTAAAACACCTGAATATATACAAGGACTTGAAAGCCTAGAGGGAGGGCCATAGAGCCACACGAGTGACAGCATGCCGGCCGACTTGGTGCCTGCAGGCCAGCCAGGATGGTCCTGGCCCTGGGTGCTCTTCTGGAAGATGTCCATTTCCCTGCCTGAGATACCCGTCCTGTCCCTGCCCCCACTGCTTGTTTCCTTCCTCACCTCTGCCCAGGGAGAAATTCCAGCAGCAGGTATGGGTGACACATCTTCTTCTTTAGCAGGTGGCAGCCTGGCAACTGCTGCAGAAAGTCCAGCAGAGCCCCACTCACACTGGGCCACCCACAAAGCCGTGGCCTCTCACTCCCTCCCACCAGCCCAGCCCCGAGACTGCTGACAGGGCAGAGAAAATGGCGTCAGGCACGGCTGCAGGGGCTCTTGCTGCCTGGAGTGGTATTTATAGTGATCTCAACCCAGGCACACCTGGGGAGGGCTGGCCGGCACGGTAAGGCTGCCCAGGTCAGCCAATCATCACCCCTCAGGGGCTCACAGTTGCAGAAAATGGAACTTGCTGAACCGGCCAGGTCCAAGGAACAGGTGTGGGCTCCTGAGAGTCAGGATAGACAAGGGGCTGCAGCTTTGGCTTGTTTTCTAATCATTTTATCTGGCCCATGAGTGGGAGACAACTTCAAGAAAACCCTCTCCTAATGAGAGGAACCCAGGAGTCAGGGAGAGGAGGGGTGGGTGGTGGTTGGAGACAGAGGCCTGGTGCCCCGGGTGCAGTGGAAGTCTCTGGAAGACCAGGTGGAGGGAGGCCTCACGGAGTGATGCCCAGGGTCACAGACGTGTCGCAGCTGCTGTTTGTTAGTTCAAGTCCTGCTCTGAGGTGCTCTGTGTCAGCTCTGAGCGACAGGTGAGCTGGGGGTGCTCTGCAATGAGGGCTATGTGCACGGTTCCTGTGTGCCCAGCCCTGCCACGGTACCTGCAAGGGTAGCTCTGTATCCTGGGAGGGGCCTGACCACGAGAGCCCTGTGGGCTGGGGTGGGGGTGGGGTACCTGCCCAGGTGAGCTCCATATTCTGGGATTGGTCTGACCACGAGAGCCCCATGGGCTGCTGGGGACCTGGTAAAGGATGTCAGGACAGTCAGTGAAGCCACCGAGGATATACCTCCAGTTGCTCCTAATTCCTACACCCTGCTGGTCATTCTACCAACCACCAGGACATGGTATTCTGTATTAGTCTTCAATGATGCCTTCTTTTGTATTCCATTAGTCCCAGAGTCACAAGAAATTTTGGCTTGTGAGTGGCAGGACTCAACATACAACGAAAACAATACTTCCGGGCCGTCTGGCCCCAAGGGTGCAAAAATTCCCACACCATCTTTGGGGAAAGCTTAGCTAAAGACCTAAAAGTTCTACCTCTGGAAAAGGAAACCCTCCTTCAATATGCAGACGACATTCTGATCGCCAGCCCTACTAAGGAGGCCTCTGAACTACCAAGCCAATAAAGGATAGAAGTTGTCCAAGAAAAAGCTCAAATATCACAGACTGCCGTGACCTGCCTGGGCTTCATTCTCACAGAAGGTTGGAGAAGTCCATCCCAGGAAAGGGAAGAAACCATTTTCAGCCTTACCCCTTTCTAAAACTAGAAGACAGCTTAGGGGTTCCTGGGGAGGCCAGGGTTTGCTGCTTCTGGATCCCTAACTACAGTCTACTAGCTGGGCCTCTATATGAAACACTGAAAGGAAAAGATGATGATCCTTTTGAATAGAATCCAGAAGTGGCCTTTCAAGAATGGAAAGAGCAGTCAATTCAGACCCTTGCCCTGGAACTCCCTAATTTAGCTAAACCCTTTGACCTTTACATTCCCGGTGAAAGGTGAATCGCCATTGGAGAATTAGTGCAAAACCTGGGACCACTTGAAATGGAACAATGTAAGAATGCCATCCAGGTAGGATAAACTATGGTCACCAAGGGGCTTGGCCCACTGCCACATCTGGCCAAGATACTGGCGGTATCTAAAACCCTGGAAATCAGCAGCCCAAAAGGCCACCTCCCTCCTAAGGGAAAAGGACCCCACGTGGTGATCCTAACCACCAACCATGCCCTGAAGTTGCAGGGTTCGCTCCGTGGGCACACCGACCTCGAGTGAGGAGGCCCTCCAACTCCAACATCCAGAGAGATAACCGGGGGCAACAGGGCACCATGACGACTCGTGTGAACATCACTTGACCTGGAGTTTCTCTCATAAAACAACAAGAGTGTGTCCCAAAAGAGTAGACTACTGCTTGCCGGACTTACTGCACCCAGAGGGGAGCTAATAATCTTGGCGGGGGAACCGTATATCACACTGTCACCATAGAAAAGCCTACAGACACCGTGATGATGGTGGCCAGTAAGACCGGCTGGACTCTTGTTTACTTCAAAAGGCTGTTGGCTCAGTGGCCATCATGGTCCTTGATCACCACTGACCCTGGACTGTCTGGGAGTTGAGCGGGCAGGGCTCTGACACCTGGTGCTGTTTGTACGTTAATTCAGGGGCCTAATTGAAGAAAGCGCAGACTACTGGTCAGAGCATCTAGGCTGGCAGAAACGGTCGGCCTAAGGTGGCCGAACAAATGTGGGGCGGGGTGAAACCGGCCCCCACAGCGTCTCTGCACATCTCTTTCCTGGACCCTTGAAGGTCATTAGAATCTATAACACTTCCAATGCTGGTGCTCAGGTGGACGAGCAGGGAGGCAGGGGGCCTGGGGACAATCAACGTCACCTGGAGGCTGCTGGGGAGAAGCTCTGACCCTCGCCCCAGGGTATGAGGGCTCCCAACTCAGCACTCAGCAGTTACAGAAGAAGGGTCTGCACCCTCAGCACTCCAAGAATGAGGAACGGGACAAAAGGCAGAGGGGGGGTTTGTCCCCAGCAAAGCCCATTAAAAATCCCTGGGAGATAAAAATAGAATCTGGGCAATAAAGTCAAGTCTAACCTTTTTTATCCTTTGTGCTTTGTCTAATTTCACGTGCTCCTAGGGTCCCGCATGCAGAGGTTCCACACCCGGCACTTCAGACCAGATTTCCTAGTGCAGAATGGCTGGGTCGACACCTCAGCTCCTGGGGCCCAGTGCAGACTCCGCGATATAGAGCCTGAGCTACAGCCAACCCGGCCCTCGAGAGCTCCGCCCCCTCCCTCCCACTGACTCTGACAGGATCTCTACACAGCAGCCCAGCCCACAGCCCACGGGGTAGTACATGCTCTCACCTCTCCATTCTCTGATCAAAATATAAAGTTTCCTTTGCTTGTGAACCAAACTCAGTCTCGATCTGTTGGCCCCAATGACACTGGGCAGGGGGACACTTGTTGGGGTCCACTCTGGAGGATCAGTAACAGAAATTGAGACTATTGTAACCTCAATGAACAGATGTGTGAGCCAAAGTGTAGTTAACATAGAACAGTGCATAAGGCTCGGGTAAAATAAGATGTTTCTAACACTTCCATTGGATATTTCCATCACTTTATTATAAGCAAGTTCAGTGAAAAGGTTTGTCTTATTTGTCAGCTCAATATTAGAGAAATGAAGTGATTTCTTTCCAAGGATGTACATCTAATAATCTTGGTTAAACCTTCAATCTTGTTTTAAATGCTTTTCCATTGAAAATGATACCTCTCTTTCAGCTCCCCCATTTCTGAGAAGTATAAAATCTTATAATTTATTATTACCAAAGGGGAAAGGTGGGAGGAGGGATAAATTAACAGTTTGGGATTAACACATACACACTGCTATGTATAAAATAGATCATCAACAAGGAACTACTGTATAGCACAGGGAACTACACTCAACATTTTGCAATAACCTATAAGGGGAAATAATCTGAAAAAGAATAGATATTTTTATTGACATCATCTATCAATGACAGTTAAAGTGTAACCTAAGGGAAGCTGGTGGTGAGTGCTTCTGACCCTGAAGACTTCAATCATCTAAAGTTTGGACTCTGCCTACTTCCCAAGGCCCTTAATGAACATATGTGTAGCCGTAGCTTAAAAAATTCCCCAGTTTGGGTTTCGGGGAGACACTGATTTTGAAAAAGCCCTGGTGTTCTCCTTACATGAATGGGACTCTTCCTACTGCTAAAACATGTCTGTCACACCCAGAGGATGGTATACCGTCTGATCGGGAAGAGTTTGGAAAAGGCATCTCATCTCCTCATCTCCTGGTGCTCGGGTTCACCCCTCCAGCGTCTTTACTAACAGTCTCCCCACTTGGAGATGTCAGCACTGTCAACATCCTGTTGCGTACAGTTTGGAATTTGTCCAGAGGATGAAGCGGAAGGATGAGGAACAATGAGAGACAAGTCCTACGTGTTCAGACAGGCACATGTCACTCTAATTTCCAATCAGGAAGACGAATTGACCAAAGGCTAGGGTTGCCCATGGAAACAGTATAGAGCTTGAGGAAATCCCGCTGCTTTGTGGCCAGTTCCCATAAACACAAGTTGAACAATAGAACTCAGGGGCAGTAAAATTCACAAAACTGCAGAGTTGAAAATATCCATCACTGAAAAATGTCTTGAGGAAAGTCAGAGAAAAGGACTTGTAAGCAAGGGAGAATGGCAGGAAAGGGATTTGAGGAGGTAGAAAGGACTCGCCATTAAGCACAAGAAAAGGAGCTGAACATTGCCAACATTGCAGTTGGCCAAAAAGGGTGTATGCGTTTTTTTGTGTATATATTCAAGAAAAGAGCATACACCTTTTTAGCCAACCAAACAGGTGGGCACTGGAAGTCAATACTACAAAAGACATCACTTCGCATCAGTCAGAAGAGCCATCCTCATAAAGCGTAAACAACAGAAATGCAGGACAGGGCAAGGAGAAGAGGGAGCCCTGTGAGACTTATAGTGGAAATGTATATTGCCAACGGCCATTCTGGAGAAGTGTATTGTGTTTACTAAAGCATCTAAACAATGAGCTACAGAGCATAGGGCACTTGCACTCATGGGCGTATATCTTGGGAAAAACAAAAATCGAGAGGACACAGGCACCCCAATGTTTACCCCCTCTCTGTTTAAAAGATCCTCGACTAGGATATAACTTAAATGTCTCTGGAGGGAAAAAATGGATAGAGATGTGGTACTTAGGTAGAGTGGAATATTATTCAGCCTGGAAATCAATGAAATATGGCCAGCTGTAACAACTCCGGAGGAGTTACGTATGATCATTCTAAGTGACAGAATTCAAAAAGAAGAAGACACATATCATAAGATATCACTTAAAGGTGGAATCCAAAATGGCTACACATGAAATAAATTACAAAACAAAAACATAGTCAAATATGTAGAAAACACGCATAAGGCTGCTAAACGGGAAAGGTGGGGAGGGGTGAGGCATCATCCAGGAGGTTGAAATTAGCAAAGATACCATTCCAAATACCAAACTGATAATCAACAAGGCCTACACGGTAGCTAAAAGAACTGCACTCAGCACACTCAAGTCACCGGAAAAGAATATATACGACTGGTAAGAATCTGAAAAAGAATTTATTGATGTCTCTCTGTACGTGAATCAAGTGGATGTACAGCAGCAAGAAACAGAGCTTTGAAAATCAGCTGTAACCAATATAGTAATAAATTGAAAAAAATAAACGACAGAGAGACAGAGAAAACCTCTTACAACTTTTCCTCAGGGACGGTGATGCAACATGGATTGAACACATCTAGACCCACAGCAGGATGAGACATAAGGCTGGAAACTGTTTGCGCTAAGAGAAATGTGAGGTTGGGTGAGGAAATGCACACCCTTTAAAGTAATACTACCTGGTACCCATTCAATGGGTCCCAAATCTGCAGGTTCAAGGGATCTTCCTACAGCTAAAACATGCATGGAAAACCCAGAGGACTGTACACCATGTGATCGGGAGATGTGTCTAAAATGCACCTCATTTATCCTCTCCTGGTGCTCCTGTTCACCATTCCAGCCACGTTACTTAGAAGCTCCCCACTTGGAGAATCAGTACATTTAAACTTCTGTTTCACACATTTTGCAAATTGTGAGGAGGATGAACGGGAAGAGGGGGAACCAATGAGAGAAGAGTTGTAGGGGTTTGGACGGGCACATATCACTCTAATTTCCCATTAAGAATAAGAATTAAAAAAAGGCTCAGCCTGCCTCGCCGGAGCCAAAATAGGGCCTGAAGCAATCCTGCGGGTTTGAGGCCAGCTCACAAAAGAGCAACTTAAAACATGGAGCTCAGGGTCACTGCAATTCACAAACCTGCAGAGTTATAAATGAAAACTAACGTCCAAAAATATGTTGAGGTAAGGCAAAGAAGAGGATCTGAATGCAAGACAGAATTGCAAGAAACAGATTTCAAGAGATAGATTGGACTCGCCTTTAACGCACATGAAAAGCGGCAGAATTTCGACAATGATGCAGTTGGCCCAAAAGGGCGTATGCGAGTTTTCCTGATTATATCCAGGAAAAAACGCATACGCACTTTATGGGCAACGAAGCAAGCAAGCAATGCAAATGTGCACAACAAAGAAGTCTCATTTCCCACCGGTCAAAAGGGCCATCCTAAAAAATTGTAAAAACCAGAAATGCAGGACAGGCCATGGAGAACAGGGAGCCTTTATACGCTGATGGGCAGTGTGTGAACTGCCGAGAGCCACTCTGGAGAAGTGTATGGTGGTTCCTAAATCATCTAAAAACAGAGCTACAGAGCATAGGACACTTCCAATCATGGGAGTATATCTAGGGAAGTCTAAAAATCAACAAGACACAAGCACACCACAGTTTAGGGCTACTCTGTTTACAAGAACCTCAACTTCAGTACACCTTAAATATCCCAGGAAAGAGAACAATGGATAAAGAAGATGTGGTACTTATGTACAATGGAATATCTCTTCACCATGAAATCAATGTAATAAGGCTAGTAGAAGGATAAAGAGTGGATTTAGGTCCGATAATACTACTTGAAATAAGTCAAACAGAAAAAGAAACATATCATAAGATATCACTTATAGAGGGAGGGTAAATATGGCTGCACAAGAAATGAATTACAGAACAGAACAGTGTCTCACATTTAGAAAACACACTTATGTCAGCTTAAGGGGAAAGGAGAGGTGGGGTGATGCATAAAACCAGAGTTTGAAATTAGCACAGATACCGTTCAAGAAACCAAATAGGTATTAGACAAGATCTACACCTTGCTCAATGAACTGGCCTCAACACACCCTATACACCGCAGAGAAATATATCTGAGTAATAAGAATCTTAAAACCCATGTATTGATATATCTCCATAAGGGAATCAAGTGTGTGCAGAGCGGCACAAACACAGCAGTGAAAATGAGCTAAACCCCATTATAGAAATAAATTTTAAAAACAAAACGCAGAAACAATGAAAGAGAGAAAAATTCTTACAAAATTCGCTCAGGGGCTGTGATGCAACCTGGATTGACCACATATAAACCCACAGCTGGATAAGACATAAGGCTGGACACTTGGGGCTGAGAGGATTGGTGAGCTTCGGTGAGCAACTGCCGAAAGTTTAATGCAATACTTCATGCTACTCATTCCAAGGGTCCCAACACTCCAGGTTGAAGGGAATCTTCCTACAGCTAAACCATGCTTGGGAAACCCAGCGACTGGTATACCATATGATCGGGAAAGGTTTCTAAAACACACCACATTTTTCCTCTCCTGGGGCTCCGGATCGACATTCCAGCCGCTTTACTAACAACATCCCCACATGGAGAGTCAATGCCTTTAAGTTCTGGTATCGCACAGTCTTCAGTTAGTGCGGAGGATGAATGGGAATAGGGGGAACCAGTGAGAAACTAGCTGTAGCGGTTTCAATGGGCACATGTCACTCTAATTTCACATCAGTAAGAAGAATGAAGCAAAGGCACAGCAAGGTGTCCCAGAAGAAGAATAGGGCTTCAAGGAATCCTGTGGTTATGGGGCAAGATCACAAAACTAAGAGCTGAAAAATGGAGCTAAGGGCCACTGCAATTCAAAAACCTGACTTGCCCAAAAAGGGCGTATGTGTTTTTTCCTGAATATATTCAGGAAAAAACGCATACGCCCTTTTTGGCCAACCAAGCAAGCTTGCAAAGGAAATCTGCACTACAATGAAGTCTCAATTCCCCCTGGTCAAAAGGGCCATCTGAAAAAAGTGTAAAATCCATAAAGGCATGACAGGCCATGGAGAACTGGGAGCCATCTTATGCTGATGGGCAGGATGTAAATTGCCAACAGCCACTCTGGAGAAGTGTTTGGTGTTTCCTGAAACATCTAAAAAACAAAGCAACAGAGCCTAGGGCACTTCCACTTATGGTACTATAGTTTAGGGCAATTAAAATCAAAAAGACACAGCCACCCCAAAGTTTGGGATGGCTCTGTTTACAAGAACCTCATATACGGTACAAGTTCAATATCGCAGAAAGTGAAAAATGGATAAAGAAGTTGTGGTACTTACGTACAATGCAATATCACTCAGCAATGAAATCTATGTCATCAGGCCCGTAGCAGCATAATGAGTGGACTAAGTACGATGAATCTAACTGAAATAAGTCACACAGAAAAAGAAACATCATAAGGTATCACTAATACACGGAATGTAAACTTGGCTACACAGGAACTGAATTCCAAAACAGAACAGGGTCTCAAATTTAGAAAACCAACTTATGCTTGCTTAAGGGGAAAGGTGAGTTGGGGTGCTGCATAAAACCAGAGATTGAAATGAGCACAGATAAAGTTCCTTAAGCCAAATATGGAATAGACAAGAGCTACTCCTTGCTCAACGAAATGGACTCAACACCCCATATTCAACGCCTAGGAATATACCTGACTAGTAAGAATCATAAAACCTATGGATTTATATATCTCTGTAAGAGAATCAAGAGTGTGTACAGCTGCATTAAAGCAGTGAAAATCAGGTAAATACCATAATAAAAATAAATTTCTTAAACAAAACACAATGACAGTGAAATAGAGAGAAATACTTAAGTAATCATTCAAGGCTTCTGATGCAACCTGCATTTACCACATCTACACCCAGAGCTGGGTGACACATAAGGCTGGACACTTGGGGCTCATAAGATTGGTGAGGTTCGGTGAGCAAATGAAGACCTTTGAAGTCATATTGCATGGTACCCATTCCATGGGTCTCAACTCTCCAGGTTTAAGGGATACTTCCTTCAGCTAAAACATGCATGTGGAACCCAGAGAATGATCAACCGTGTGATCGGGAGACGTGTTCCAATATGTGTCAGTTTTCGTCCCCTGGTACTCGGGTGCAACATGCCAGACGCTTTACTAACACTCTCCCGACTTGGAGAGTCAGTGCCTTTAACCTCCTGTTTGGCCCAGTTTGCAATTTCTGCGGAAGATGAACAGGAATAGGGAGAACCAATGACAGACTAGCTGGAGGTGTCTGGACGGGCAAATTTAACTCTCATTTCCCACCAGGAAGAGGAATTAACCAAAGGCTCAGCGTGCCATGCCGGAACCAGATTAGGGCCTGAAGCCATCCTGCGGTGTTGCGGCCAGCTCACGAGAAAGCGAGTTGAAGAAAGGAGCTCAGGGGCACTGTAATTCACAAACCTGCAGAGTTATAAATGACAGCTATCGTCCAAAAATATACTGAAGTAAGGCTGCCAAGAGGACTTGAAAGCGGGGCAGAATTGCAGGAAACCGATTTCAGGAGGTAGACTGGAATTGCATTTAAAGCATAGGAAAAGAGGCAGAACGTCCACAATGATGCACTTGGCCAAAAAGGGCGTATGCGTTTTTTCCTGAATATATTCAGGAAAAAACGCATACGCCCTTTTTGGCCAACCAAGCAAGCTTGCAAAGGAAATCTGCACTACAATGAAGTCTCACTTCCCCCCGGTCAAAAGGGCCATCTGAAAAAAGTGTAAAATCCAGAAAGGCAGGACAGGCCATGGAGAACTGGGAGCCTTGTTATGCTGATGGGCGGGATGTAAATTGCCAACAGCCACTCGGGAGAAGTGTATGGTGTTTCCTGAAACATCTAAAAAACAAAGCAACAGAGCCTAGGGCACTTCCACTTATGGTCCTATAGCTTAGGGAAATTAAAATCAAAAAGACACAGCCACCCCAAAGGTTGGGACGGCTCTGTTTACAAGAACCTGGTTTACGGTACAAGTTCAATATCGCAGAAAGTGAAAAATGGATAAAGAAGTTGTGGTACTTACGTACAATGCAGTATCACTCAGCAATGAAATCTATGTCATCAGGCCCGTAGCAGCATAATGAGTGGTTTCAGGTACGATGATTCTAACTGAAATAAGTCACACAGGAAAAGAAACATCATAAGATATCACTAATACACCGAATGTAACCTTGGCTACACAGGAACTGAATTACAAAACAGAACAGGGTCTCAAATTTAGAAACCCAACTTATGCTTGCTTAAGGGGAAAGGTGAGTTGGGGTGCTGCATAAAACCAGAGATTGAAATGAGCACAGATAAAGTTCCTTAAGCCAAATATGGAATAGACAAGAGCTACTCCTTGCTCAACGAAATGGACTCAACACCCCATATTAAATGCCTAAGAGTGTACCTGACTAGGAAGTATCTTAAAACCTATGGATTGCTATGTCTCTGAAAGAGAATCAAGTGTGTGTACAGGGGCATAAACGCAGCAGTGATAGGATTGGAGAGGTTCGGTGAGCAAATGAAGACCCTTTGAAGTCGTATTGCATGGTACCCATTCCACGGGTCTCAACTCTCCAGGTTTAAGGTATTCTTCCTTCAGCTAAAACATGCATGTGGAACCCAGAGTATGATCAACCGTGTGATCGGGAGACGTGTTCCAATATGTCTCAGTTTTCGTCCCCTGGTACTCGGGTGCAACATTCCAGACGCTTTACTAACACTCTCCCGACTTGGAGAGTCAGTGCCTTTAACCTCTTGTTTGGCCCAGTTTGCAATTTCTGCGGAAGATGAACAGGAATAGGGAGAACCAATGACAGACTAGCTGGAGGTGTCTGGACGGGCAAATTTAACTCTCATTTCCCACCAGGAAGAGGAATTAACCAAAGGCTCAGCATGCCGTGCCGGAACCAGATTAGGGCCTGAAGCCATCCTGCGGTGTTGCGGCCAGCTCACGAGAAAGCGAGTTGAAGAAAGGAGCTCAGGGGCACTGTAATTCACAAACCTGCAGAGTTATAAATGACAGCTATCGTCCAAAAATATACTGAAGTAAGGCTGCCAAGAGGACTTGAAAGCGGGACAGAATTGCAGGAAACCGATTTCAGGAGGTAGACTGGAATTGCATTGAAAGCATAGGAAAAGAGGCAGAACGTCCACAATGATGCACTTGGCCAAAAAGGGCGTATGCGTTTTTTCCTGAATATATTCAGGAAAAAACGCATACGCCCTTTTTGGCCAACCAAGCAAGCTTGCAAAGGAAATCTGCACTACAATGAAGTCTCACTTCCCCCAGGTCAAAAGGGCCATCTGAAAAAAGTGTAAAATCCAGAAAGGCAGGACAGGCCATGGAGAACTGGGAGCCTTGTTATGCTGATGGGCGGGATGTAAATTGCCAACAGCCACTCGGGAGAAGTGTATGGTGTTTCCTGAAACATCTAAAAAACAAAGCAACAGAGCCTAGGGCACTTCCACTTATGGTCCTATAGCTTAGGGAAATTAAAATCAAAAAGACACAGCCACCCCAAAGGTTGGGACGGCTCTGTTTACAAGAACCTGGTTTACGGTACAAGTTCAATATCGCAGAAAGTGAAAAATGGATAAAGAAGTTGTGGTACTTACGTACAATGCAGTATCACTCAGCAATGAAATCTATGTCATCAGGCCCGTAGCAGCATAATGAGTGGATTCAGGTACGATGATTCTAACTGAAATAAGTCACACAGAAAAAGAAACATCATAAGATATCACTAATACACGGAATGTAAACTTGGCTACACAGGAACTGAATTACAAAACAGAACAGGGTCTCAAATTTAGAAAACCAACTTATGCTTGCTTAAGGGGAAAGGTGAGTTGGGGTGCTGCATAAAACCAGAGATTGAAATGAGCACAGATAAAGTTCCTTAAGCCAAATATGGAATAGACAAGAGCTACTCCTTGCTCAACGAAATGGATTCAACACCCCATATTAAATGCCTAAGAGTGTACCTGACTAGGAAGTATCTTAAAACCTATGGATTGCTATGTCTCCGAAAGAGAATCAAGCGTGTGTGCAGGGGCATAAACGCAGCAGTGATAGGATTGGAGAGGTTCGGTGAGCAAATGAAGACCCTTTGAAGTCATATTGCATGGTACCCATTCCACGGGTCTCAACTCTCCAGGTTTAAGGTATTCTTCCTTCAGCTAAAACATGCATGTGGAACCCAGAGTATGATCAACCGTGTGATCGGGAGACGTGTTCCAATATGTGTCAGTTTTCGTCCCCTGGTACTCGGGTGCAACATTCCAGACGCTTTACTAACACTCTCCCGACTTGGAGAGTCAGTGCCTTTAACCTCCTGTTTGGCCCAGTTTGCAATTTCTGCGGAAGATGAACAGGAATAGGGAGAACCAATGACAGACTAGCTGGAGGTGTCTGGACGGGCAAATTTAACTCTCATTTCCCACCAGGAAGAGGAATTAACCAAAGGCTCAGCGTGCCGTGCCGGAACCAGATTAGGGCCTGAAGCCATCCTGCGGTGTTGCGGCCAGCTCACGAGAAAGCGAGTTGAAGAAAGGAGCTCAGGGGCACTGTAATTCACAAACCTGCAGAGTTATAAATGACAGCTATCGTCCAAAAATATACTGAAGTAAGGCTGCCAAGAGGACTTGAAAGCGGGGCAGAATTGCAGGAAACCGATTTCAGGAGGTAGACTGGAATTGCATTTAAAGCATAGGAAAAGAGGCAGAACGTCCACAATGATGCACTTGGCCAAAAAGGGCGTATGCGTTTTTTCCTGAATATATTCAGGAAAAAACGCATACGCCCTATTTGGCCAACCAAGCAAGCTTGCAAAGGAAATCTGCACTACAATGAAGTCTCACTTCCCCCCGGTCAAAAGGGCCATCTGAAAAAAGTGTAAAATCCAGAAAGGCAGGACAGGCCATGGAGAACTGGGAGCCTTGTTATGCTGATGGGCGGGATGTCAATTGCCAACAGCCACTCGGGAGAAGTGTGTGGTGTTTCCTGAAACATCTAAAAAACAAAGCAACAGAGCCTAGGGCACTTCCACTTATGGTCCTATAGCTTAGGGAAATTAAAATCAAAAAGACACAGCCACCCCAAAGGTTGGGACGGCTCTGTTTACAAGAACCTGGTTTACGGTACAAGTTCAATATCGCAGAAAGTGAAAAATGGATAAAGAAGTTGTGGTACTTACGTACAATGCAGTATCACTCAGCAATGAAATCTATGTCATCAGGCCCGTAGCAGCATAATGAGTGGATTCAGGTACGATGATTCTAACTGAAATAAGTCACACAGGAAAAGAAACATCATAAGATATCACTAATACACGGAATGTAAACTTGGCTACACAGGAACTGAATTACAAAACAGAACAGGTTCTCAAATTTAGAAAACCAACTTATGCTTGCTTAAGGGGAAAGGTGAGTTGGGGTGCTGCATAAAACCAGAGATTGAAATGAGCACAGATAAAGTTCCTTAAGCCAAATATGGAATAGACAAGAGCTACTCCTTGCTCAACGAAATGGACTCAACACCCCATATTAAATGCCTAAGAGTGTACCTGACTAGGAAGTATCTTAAAACCTATGGATTGCTATGTCTCTGAAAGAGAATCAAGTGTGTGTACAGGGGCATAAACGCAGCAGTGATAGGATTGGAGAGGTTCGGTGAGCAAATGAAGACGCTTTGAAGTCACATTGCATGGTACCCATTCCACGGGTCTCAACTCTCCAGGTTTAACGTATTCTTCCTTCAGCTAAAACATGCATGTGGAACCCAGAGTATGATCAACCGTGTGATCGGGAGACGTGTTCCAATATGTGTCAGTTTTCGTCCCCTGGTACTCGGGTGCAACATTCCAGACGCTTTACTAACACTCTCCCGACTTGGAGAGTCAGTGCCTTTAACCTCCTGTTTGGCCCAGTTTGCAATTTCTGCGGAAGATGAACAGGAATAGGGAGAACCAATGACAGACTAGCTGGAGGTGTCTGGACGGGCAAATTTAACTCTCATTTCCCACCAGGAAGAGGAATTAACCAAAGGCTCAGCATGCCGTGCCGGAACCAGATTAGGGCCTGAAGCCATCCTGCGGTGTTGCGGCCAGCTCACGAGAAA
The DNA here is from genome assembly GCF_949774975.1 of Lagenorhynchus albirostris. Taxonomy (NCBI): domain Eukaryota; kingdom Metazoa; phylum Chordata; class Mammalia; order Artiodactyla; family Delphinidae; genus Lagenorhynchus; species Lagenorhynchus albirostris. The sequence goes on along the minus strand of NW_026783505.1, from coordinate 1,354,732 downwards.
GCGAGTTGAAGAAAGGAGCTCAGGGGCACTGTAATTCACAAACCTGCAGAGTTATAAATGACAGCTATCGTCCAAAAATATACTGAAGTAAGGCTGCCAAGAGGACTTGAAAGCGGGGCAGAATTGCAGGAAACCGATTTCAGGAGGTAGACTGGAATTGCATTTAAAGCATAGGAAAAGAGGCAGAACGTCCACAATGATGCACTTGGCCAAAAAGGGCGTATGCGTTTTTTCCTGAATATATTCAGGAAAAAACGCATACGCCCTTTTTGGCCAACCAAGCAAGCTTGCAAAGGAAATCTGCACTACAATGAAGTCTCACTTCCCCCCGGTCAAAAGGGCCATCTGAAAAAAGTGTAAAATCCAGAAAGGCAGGACAGGCCATGGAGAACTGGGAGCCTTGTTATGCTGATGGGCGGGATGTAAATTGCCAACAGCCACTCGGGAGAAGTGTATGGTGTTTCCTGAAACATCTAAAAAACAAAGCAACAGAGCCTAGGGCACTTCCACTTATGGTCCTATTGCTTAGTTAATTTAAAATCTAAAAGACACAGCCACCCCAAAGGTTGGGACGGTTCTTTTTACTGGAATCTCTTCTACGGCACAAGTTAAATATCCCAGAGAGCAAATAATGGATAAAGAAGTTGCGGTACTTATGTACAACAGAATACCACTCAGCAATGAAATCTATGTCACCAGGCCCGTACCAGCATAATGATTGGATTGAGGCACGCTGATTCTAAGTGAAATAAGTCACACAGAAAAAGAAACATCATAAGGTATCACTAATACACGGAATGTGAACTTGGCTACACATGAACTGAATTACAAAACAGAACAGGGTCTCAAGTTTAGAAAACTAACTTATGCTTGCTTAAGGGGGAAGGTGAGTTGGGGTAATGCATAAAACCAGAGATTGAAATTAGCACAGATACCGTTCCATAAGCCAAATATGGAATAGACAAGACCTACCCCTTGCTCAACGAAATGGATTCAACAATGAGGTATCACCTCACACCTGGTAGAATAGGCATCATAGAAAATCTACAAGCAAAAAATGCTGGAAAGGGTGTGGAGAAAAGGAACCCTCTTCCACTATTGTTGGGAATATAAATTGATACAGTCACTATGGAGAACAATATGGAATTTCTTAAGAAACTAACAATAGAATTACCATATGATACAGCAATCCCACTACTGGACATATACCCAGACAAAACCATAAATCAAAAAGAGACATTCACCACAATGTTCATTGCATCACTATTTACAATATCGAGGTAATGGAAGCAACCTAAATGCCCACAGACAGACGAATGCATAAAGCCGTGGTACATATATAAAATGGAATATTACTAAGCCATGAAAAGGAATGAAATTGGGTCATTTGTAGAGACGTCGATGCATCTAGAGACTGTCATACAGAGTGAAGTAAGTCAGAAAGAGAAAAACAAATCTTGTATATTCATGCATATATGTGGAACCTAGAAAACCTGTACAGATTAACCATTTTGCAAGGCATAAATAGAGCAACAGATGTAGACAACAAACGTATGGACAACAAGGGGGGAAAGCTGTTGGGGGTGGTGGTGGGAGGAGTTGAGAGACTGGGATTGGCATGTATACATTTATATGTATAAAATAGATAACCAATAAGAACCTGCTGTATAAAAATATAAAATAAAATTAAAAATTAAAAAGAAATAAAATTTAAACAATAGAAAAAACAATTATTCCCTTCACATACATGTATTTATATGAATAAATTATTTCCATGCTTATATCTGTAAATACAAAAAAGAGGAATAAAATCTACCTTGAACCCAAAACGAAAAAGAGAAAAAAAACACAGAACCCACCAGTTCCACAGAGGAAAACCGTATCAGGGCACTTGCTCCAGTTGTAAACAATTCTGAAGTTGGTCAGTGGTGGGGAATCGTCTCCCATTCAGCCAGCAGCCCCCACGCAACAAGCGTCCTCATTGCAAAGCTGGGGCACCGTGCCGAGGCATCTGTGAGTAAACGTGAGCTGAGCCCCAGGCCAGTTGCTGCTGAACTATTCCCACCCATCCCAGGTAAAACACCTGAATATATACAAGGACTTGAAAGCCTAGAGGGAGGGCCATAGAGCCACACGAGTGACAGCATGCCGGCCGACTTGGTGCCTGCAGGCCAGCCAGGATGGTCCTGGCCCTGGGTGCTCTTCTGGAAGATTTCCATTTCCCTGCCTGAGATACCCGTCCTGTCCCTGCCCCCACTGCTTTTTTCCTTCCTCACCTCTGCCCAGGGAGAAATTCCAGCAGCAGGTATGGGTGACACATCTTCTTCTTTAGCAGGTGGCAGCCTGGCAACTGCTGCAGAAAGTCCAGCAGAGCCCCACTCACACTGGGCCACCCACAAAGCCGTGGCCTCTCACTCCCTCCCACCAGCCCAGCCCCGAGACTGCTGACAGGGCAGAGAAAATGGCGTCAGGCACGGCTGCAGGGGCTCTTGCTGCCTGGAGTGGTATTTATAGTGATCTCAACCCAGGCACACCTGGGGAGGGCTGGCCGGCACGGTAAGGCTGCCCAGGTCAGCCAATCATCACCCCTCAGGGGCTCACAGTTGCAGAAAATGGAACTTGCTGAACCGGCCAGGTCCAAGGAACAGGTGTGGGCTCCTGAGAGTCAGGATAGACAAGGGGCTGCAGCTTTGGCTTGTTTTCTAATCATTTTATCTGGCCCATGAGTGGGAGACAACTTCAAGAAAACCCTCTCCTAATGAGAGGAACCCAGGAGTCAGGGAGAGGAGGGGTGGGTGGTGGTTGGAGACAGAGGCCTGGTGCCCCGGGTGCAGTGGAAGTCTCTGGAAGACCAGGTGGAGGGAGGCCTCACGGAGTGATGCCCAGGGTCACAGACGTGTCGCAGCTGCTGTTTGTTAGTTCAAGTCCTGCTCTGAGGTGCTCTGTGTCAGCTCTGAGCGACAGGTGAGCTGGGGGTGCTCTGCAATGAGGGCTATGTGCACGGTTCCTGTGTGCCCAGCCCTGCCACGGTACCTGCAAGGGTAGCTCTGTATCCTGGGAGGGGCCTGACCACGAGAGCCCTGTGGGCTGGGGTGGGGGTGGGGTACCTGCCCAGGTGAGCTCCATATTCTGGGATTGGTCTGACCACGAGAGCCCCATGGGCTGCTGGGGACCTGGTAAAGGATGTCAGGACAGTCAGTGAAGCCACCGAGGATATACCTCCAGTTGCTCCTAATTCCTACACCCTGCTGGTCATTCTACCAACCACCAGGACATGGTATTCTGTATTAGTCTTCAATGATGCCTTCTTTTGTATTCCATTAGTCCCAGAGTCACAAGAAATTTTGGCTTGTGAGTGGCAGGACTCAACATACAACGAAAACAATACTTCCGGGCCGTCTGGCCCCAAGGGTGCAAAAATTCCCACACCATCTTTGGGGAAAGCTTAGCTAAAGACCTAAAAGTTCTACCTCTGGAAAAGGAAACCCTCCTTCAATATGCAGACGACATTCTGATCGCCAGCCCTACTAAGGAGGCCTCTGAACTACCAAGCCAATAAAGGATAGAAGTTGTCCAAGAAAAAGCTCAAATATCACAGACTGCCGTGACCTGCCTGGGCTTCATTCTCACAGAAGGTTGGAGAAGTCCATCCCAGGAAAGGGAAGAAACCATTTTCAGCCTTACCCCTTTCTAAAACTAGAAGACAGCTTAGGGGTTCCTGGGGAGGCCAGGGTTTGCTGCTTCTGGATCCCTAACTACAGTCTACTAGCTGGGCCTCTATATGAAACACTGAAAGGAAAAGATGATGATCCTTTTGAATAGAATCCAGAAGTGGCCTTTCAAGAATGGAAAGAGCAGTCAATTCAGACCCTTGCCCTGGAACTCCCTAATTTAGCTAAACCCTTTGACCTTTACATTCCCGGTGAAAGGTGAATCGCCATTGGAGAATTAGTGCAAAACCTGGGACCACTTGAAATGGAACAATGCAAGAATGCCATCCAGGTAGGATAAACTATGGTCACCAAGGGGCTTGGCCCACTGCCACATCTGGCCAAGATACTGGCGGTATCTAAAACCCTGGAAATCAGCAGCCCAAAAGGCCACCTCCCTCCTAAGGGAAAAGGACCCCACGTGGTGATCCTAACCACCAACCATGCCCTGAAGTTGCAGGGTTCGCTCCGTGGGCACACCGACCTCGAGTGAGGAGGCCCTCCAACTCCAACATCCAGAGAGATAACCGGGGGCAACAGGGCACCATGACGACTCGTGTGAACATCACTTGACCTGGAGTTTCTCTCATAAAACAACAAGAGTGTGTCCCAAAAGAGTAGACTACTGCTTGCCGGACTTACTGCACCCAGAGGGGAGCTAATAATCTTGGCGGGGGAACCGTATATCACACTGTCACCATAGAAAAGCCTACAGACACCGTGATGATGGTGGCCAGTAAGACCGGCTGGACTCTTGTTTACTTCAAAAGGCTGTTGGCTCAGTGGCCATCATGGTCCTTGATCACCACTGACCCTGGACTGTCTGGGAGTTGAGCGGGCAGGGCTCTGACACCTGGTGCTGTTTGTACGTTAATTCAGGGGCCTAATTGAAGAAAGCGCAGACTACTGGTCAGAGCATCTAGGCTGGCAGAAACGGTCGGCCTAAGGTGGCCGAACAAATGTGGGGCGGGGTGAAACCGGCCCCCACAGCGTCTCTGCACATCTCTTTCCTGGACCCTTGAAGGTCATTAGAATCTATAACACTTCCAATGCTGGTGCTCAGGTGGACGAGCAGGGAGGCAGGGGGCCTGGGGACAATCAACGTCACCTGGAGGCTGCTGGGGAGAAGCTCTGACCCTCGCCCCAGGGTATGAGGGCTCCCAACTCAGCACTCAGCAGTTACAGAAGAAGGGTCTGCACCCTCAGCACTCCAAGAATGAGGAACGGGACAAAAGGCAGAGGGGGGGTTTGTCCCCAGCAAAGCCCATTAAAAATCCCTGGGAGATAAAAATAGAATCTGGGCAATAAAGTCAAGTCTAACCTTTTTTATCCTTTGTGCTTTGTCTAATTTCACGTGCTCCTAGGGTCCCGCATGCAGAGGTTCCACACCCGGCACTTCAGACCAGATTTCCTAGTGCAGAATGGCTGGGTCGACACCTCAGCTCCTGGGGCCCAGTGCAGACTCCGCGATATAGAGCCTGAGCTACAGCCAACCCGGCCCTCGAGAGCTCCGCCCCCTCCCTCCCACTGACTCTGACAGGATCTCTACACAGCAGCCCAGCCCACAGCCCACGGGGTAGTACATGCTCTCACCTCTCCATTCTCTGATCAAAATATAAAGTTTCCTTTGCTTGTGAACCAAACTCAGTCTCGATCTGTTGGCCCCAATGACACTGGGCAGGGGGACACTTGTTGGGGTCCACTCTGGAGGATCAGTAACAGAAATTGAGACTATTGTAACCTCAATGAACAGATGTGTGAGCCAAAGTGTAGTTAACATAGAACAGTGCATAAGGCTCGGGTAAAATAAGATGTTTCTAACACTTCCATTGGATATTTCCATCACTTTATTATAAGCAAGTTCAGTGAAAAGGTTTGTCTTATTTGTCAGCTCAATATTAGAGAAATGAAGTGATTTCTTTCCAAGGATGTACATCTAATAATCTTGGTTAAACCTTCAATCTTGTTTTAAATGCTTTTCCATTGAAAATGATACCTCTCTTTCAGCTCCCCCATTTCTGAGAAGTATAAAATCTTATAATTTATTATTACCAAAGGGGAAAGGTGGGAGGAGGGATAAATTAACAGTTTGGGATTAACACATACACACTGCTATGTATAAAATAGATCATCAACAAGGAACTACTGTATAGCACAGGGAACTACACTCAACATTTTGCAATAACCTATAAGGGGAAATAATCTGAAAAAGAATAGATATTTTTATTGACATCATCTATCAATGACAGTTAAAGTGTAACCTAAGGGAAGCTGGTGGTGAGTGCTTCTGACCCTGAAGACTTCAATCATCTAAAGTTTGGACTCTGCCTACTTCCCAAGGCCCTTAATGAACATATGTGTAGCCGTAGCTTAAAAAATTCCCCAGTTTGGGTTTCGGGGAGACACTGATTTTGAAAAAGCCCTGGTGTTCTCCTTACATGAATGGGACTCTTCCTACTGCTAAAACATGTCTGTCACACCCAGAGGATGGTATACCGTCTGATCGGGAAGAGTTTGGAAAAGGCATCTCATCTCCTCATCTCCTGGTGCTCGGGTTCACCCCTCCAGCGTCTTTACTAACAGTCTCCCCACTTGGAGATGTCAGCACTGTCAACATCCTGTTGCGTACAGTTTGGAATTTGTCCAGAGGATGAAGCGGAAGGATGAGGAACAATGAGAGACAAGTCCTACGTGTTCAGACAGGCACATGTCACTCTAATTTCCAATCAGGAAGACGAATTGACCAAAGGCTAGGGTTGCCCATGGAAACAGTATAGAGCTTGAGGAAATCCCGCTGCTTTGTGGCCAGTTCCCATAAACACAAGTTGAACAATAGAACTCAGGGGCAGTAAAATTCACAAAACTGCAGAGTTGAAAATATCCATCACTGAAAAATGTCTTGAGGAAAGTCAGAGAAAAGGACTTGTAAGCAAGGGAGAATGGCAGGAAAGGGATTTGAGGAGGTAGAAAGGACTCGCCATTAAGCACAAGAAAAGGAGCTGAACATTGCCAACATTGCAGTTGGCCAAAAAGGGTGTATGCGTTTTTTTTGTGTATATATTCAAGAAAAGAGCGTACACCTTTTTAGCCAACCAAACAGGTGGGCACTGGAAGTCAATACTACAAAAGACATCACTTCGCATCAGTCAGAAGAGCCATCCTCATAAAGCGTAAACAACAGAAATGCAGGACAGGGCAAGGAGAAGAGGGAGCCCTGTGAGACTTATAGTGGAAATGTATATTGCCAACGGCCATTCTGGAGAAGTGTATTGTGTTTACTAAAGCATCTAAACAATGAGCTACAGAGCATAGGGCACTTGCACCCATGGGCGTATATCTTGGGAAAAACAAAAATCGAGAGGACACAGGCACCCCAATGTTTACCCCCTCTCTGTTTAAAAGATCCTCGACTAGGATATAACTTAAATGTCTCTGGAGGGAAAAAATGGATAGAGATGTGGTACTTAGGTAGAGTGGAATATTATTCAGCCTGGAAATCAATGAAATATGGCCAGCTGTAACAACTCCGGAGGAGTTACGTATGATCATTCTAAGTGACAGAATTCAAAAAGAAGAAGACACATATCATAAGATATCACTTAAAGGTGGAATCCAAAATGGCTACACATGAAATAAATTACAAAACAAAAACATAGTCAAATATGTAGAAAACACGCATAAGGCTGCTAAACGGGAAAGGTGGGGAGGGGTGAGGCATCATCCAGGAGGTTGAAATTAGCAAAGATACCATTCCAAATACCAAACTGATAATCAACAAGGCCTACACGGTAGCTAAAAGAACTGCACTCAGCACACTCAAGTCACCGGAAAAGAATATATACGACTGGTAAGAATCTGAAAAAGAATTTATTGATGTCTCTCTGTACGTGAATCAAGTGGATGTACAGCAGCAAGAAACAGAGCTTTGAAAATCAGCTGTAACCAATATAGTAATAAATTGAAAAAAATAAACGACAGAGAGACAGAGAAAACCTCTTACAACTTTTCCTCAGGGACGGTGATGCAACATGGATTGAACACATCTAGACCCACAGCAGGATGAGACATAAGGCTGGAAACTGTTTGCGCTAAGAGAAATGTGAGGTTGGGTGAGGAAATGCACACCCTTTAAAGTAATACTACCTGGTACCCATTCAATGGGTCCCAAATCTGCAGGTTCAAGGGATCTTCCTACAGCTAAAACATGCATGGAAAACCCAGAGGACTGTACACCATGTGATCGGGAGATGTGTCTAAAATGCACCTCATTTATCCTCTCCTGGTGCTCCTGTTCACCATTCCAGCCACGTTACTTAGAAGCTCCCCACTTGGAGAATCAGCACATTTAAACTTCTGTTTCACACATTTTGCAAATTGTGAGGAGGATGAACGGGAAGAGGGGGAACCAATGAGAGAAGAGTTGTAGGGGTTTGGACGGGCACATATCACTCTAATTTCCCATTAAGAATAAGAATTAAAAAAAGGCTCAGCCTGCCTCGCCGGAGCCAAAATAGGGCCTGAAGCAATCCTGCGGGTTTGAGGCCAGCTCACAAAAGAGCAACTTAAAACATGGAGCTCAGGGTCACTGCAATTCACAAACCTGCAGAGTTATAAATGAAAACTAACGTCCAAAAATATGTTGAGGTAAGGCAAAGAAGAGGATCTGAATGCAAGACAGAATTGCAAGAAACAGATTTCAAGAGATAGATTGGACTCGTCTTTAACGCACATGAAAAGCGGCAGAATTTCGACAATGATGCAGTTGGCCCAAAAGGGCGTATGCGAGTTTTCCTGATTATATCCAGGAAAAAACGCATACGCACTTTATGGGCAACGAAGCAAGCAAGCAATGCAAATGTGCACAACAAAGAAGTCTCATTTCCCACCGGTCAAAAGGGCCATCCTAAAAAATTGTAAAAACCAGAAATGCAGGACAGGCCATGGAGAACAGGGAGCCTTTATACGCTGATGGGCAGTGTGTGAACTGCCGAGAGCCACTCTGGAGAAGTGTATGGTGGTTCCTAAATCATCTAAAAACAGAGCTACAGAGCATAGGACACTTCCAATCATGGGAGTATATCTAGGGAAGTCTAAAAATCAACAAGACACAAGCACACCACAGTTTAGGGCTACTCTGTTTACAAGAACCTCAACTTCAGTACACCTTAAATATCCCAGGAAAGAGAACAATGGATAAAGAAGATGTGGTACTTATGTACAATGGAATATCTCTTCACCATGAAATCAATGTAATAAGGCTAGTAGAAGGATAAAGAGTGGATTTAGGTCCGATAATACTACTTGAAATAAGTCAAACAGAAAAAGAAACATATCATAAGATATCACTTATAGAGGGAGGGTAAATATGGCTGTACAAGAAATGAATTACAGAACAGAACAGTGTCTCACATTTAGAAAACACACTTATGTCAGCTTAAGGGGAAAGGAGAGGTGGGGTGATGCATAAAACCAGAGTTTGAAATTAGCACAGATACCGTTCAAGAAACCAAATAGGTATTAGACAAGATCTACACCTTGCTCAATGAACTGGCCTCAACACACCCTATACACCGCAGAGAAATATATCTGAGTAATAAGAATCTTAAAACCCATGTATTGATATATCTCCATAAGGGAATCAAGTGTGTGCAGAGCGGCACAAACACAGCAGTGAAAATGAGCTAAACCCCATTATAGAAATAAATTTTAAAAACAAAACGCAGAAACAATGAAAGAGAGAAAAATTCTTACAAAATTCGCTCAGGGGCTGTGATGCAACCTGGATTGACCACATATAAACCCACAGCTGGATAAGACATAAGGCTGGACACTTGGGGCTGAGAGGATTGGTGAGCTTCGGTGAGCAACTGCCGAAAGTTTAATGCAATACTTCGTGCTACTCATTCCAAGGGTCCCAACACTCCAGGTTGAAGGGAATCTTCCTACAGCTAAACCATGCTTGGGAAACCCAGCGACTGATCGGGAAAGGTTTCTAAAACGCACCACATTTTTCCTCTCCTGGGGCTCCGGATCGACATTCCAGCCGCTTTACTAACAACATCCCCACATGGAGAGTCAATGCCTTTAAGTTCTGGTATCGCACAGTCTTCAGTTAGTGCGGAGGATGAATGGGAATAGGGGGAACCAGTGAGAAACTAGCTGTAGCGGTTTCAATGGGCACATGTCACTCTAATTTCACATCAGTAAGAAGAATGAACCAAAGGCACAGCAAGGTGCCCCAGAAGAAGAATAGGGCTTCAAGGAATCCTGTGGTTATGGGGCAAGATCACAAAATTAAGAGCTGAAAAATGGAGCTAAGGGCCACTGCAATTCAAAAACCTGACTTGCCCAAAAAGGGCGTATGTGTTTTTTCCTGAATATATTCAGGAAAAAACGCATACGCCCTTTTTGGCCAACCAAGCAAGCTTGCAAAAGAAATCTGCACTACAATGAAGTCTCAATTCCCCCTGGTCAAAAGGGCCATCTGAAAAAAGTGTAAAAGCTGGAGGTGTCTGGACGGGCAAATTTAACTCTCATTTCCCACCAGGAAGAGGAATTAACCAAAGGCTCAGCATGCCGTGCCGGAACCAGATTAGGGCCTGAAGCCATCCTGCGGTGTTGCGGCCAGCTCATGATAAAGCGAGTTGAAGAAAGGAGCTCAGGGGCACTGTAATTCACAAACCTGCAGAGTTATAAATGACAGCTATCGTCCAAAAATATACTGAAGTAAGGCTGCCAAGAGGACTTGAAAGCGGGGCAGAATTGCAGGAAACCGATTTCAGGAGGTAGACTGGAATTGCATTTAAAGCATAGGAAAAGAGGCAGAACGTCCACAATGATGCACTTGGCCAAAAAGGGCGTATGCGTTTTTTCCTGAATATATTCAGGAAATATATTTTCCTGAATATATTTTCCTGAATATATTCAGGAAAGAACGCATACGCCCTTTTTGGCCAACCAAGCAAGCTTGCAAAGGAAATCTGCACTACAATGAAGTCTCACTTCCCCCCGGTCAAAAGGGCCATCTGAAAAAAGTGTAAAATCCAGAAAGGCAGGACAGGCCATGGAGAACTGGGAGCCTTGTTATGCTGATGGGCGGGATGTAAATTGCCAACAGCCACTCGGGAGAAGTGTATGGTGTTTCCTGAAACATCTAAAAAACAAAGCAACAGAGCCTAGGGCACTTCCACTTATGGTCCTATAGCTTAGGGAAATTAAAATCAAAAAGACACAGCCACCCCAAAGGTTGGGACGGCTCTGTTTACAAGAACCTGGTTTACAGTACAAGTTCAATATCGCAGAAAGTGAAAAATGGATAAAGAAGTTGTGGTACTTACGTACAATGCAGTATCACTCAGCAATGAAATCTATGTCATCAGGCCCATAGCAGCATAATGAGTGGATTCAGGTATGATGATTCTAACTGAAATAAGTCACAGAGGAAAAGAAACATCATAAGATATCACTAATACACGGAATGTAAACTTGGCTACACAGGAACTGAATTACAAAACAGAACAGGGTCTCAAATTTAGAAACCCAACTTATGCTTGCTTAAGGGGAAAGGTGAGTTGGGGTGCTGCATAAAACCAGAGATTGAAATGAGCACAGATAAAGTTCCTTAAGCCAAATATGGAATAGACAAGAGCTACTCCTTGCTCAATGAAATTGACTCAACACCCCATATTAAATGCCTAAGAGTGTACCTGACTAGGAAGTATCTTAAAACCTATGGATTGCTATGTCTCCGAAAGAGAATCAAGCATGTGTACAGGGGCATAAACGCAGCAGTGATAGGATTGGAGAGGTTCGGTGAGCAAATGAAGACCCTTTGAAGTCATATTGCATGGTACCCATTCCACGGGTCTCAACTCTCCAGGTTTAAGGTATTCTTCCTTCAGCTAAAACATGCATGTGGAACCCAGAGTATGATCAACCGTGTGATCGGGAGACGTGTTCCAATATGTCTCAGTTTTCGTCCCCTGGTACTCGGGTGCAACATTCCAGACGCTTTACTAACACTCTCTCAACTTGGAGAGTCAGTGCCTTTAACCTCCTATTTGGCCCAGTTTGCAATTTCTGCGGAAGATGAACAGGAATAGGGAGAACCAATGACAGATTAGATGGAGGTGTCTGGATGGACAATTTAACTCTCATTTCACACCAGGAAGAGGAATTAACCAAAGGCTCAGCGTGCCGTGCCGGAACCAGATTAAGGCCTGAAGCAATCCTGCGGTGTTGCGGCCAGCTCACGAGAAAGTGAGTTGAAGAAAGGAGCTCAGGGGCACTGTAATTCACAAACCTGCAGAGTTATAAATGACAGCTATCGTCCAAAAATATACTGAAGTAAGGCTGCCAAGAGGACTTGAAAGCGGGGCAGAATTGCAGGAAACCGATTTCAGGAGGTAGACTGGAATTGCATTTAAAGCATAGGAAAAGAGGCAGAACGTCCACAATGATGCACTTGGCCAAAAAGGGCGTATGCGTTTTTTCCTGAATATATTCAGGAAAAAACGCATACGCCCTTTTTGGCCAACCAAGCAAGCTTGCAAAGGAAATCTGCACTACAATGAAGTCTCACTTCCCCCCGGTCAAAAGGGCCATCTGAAAAAAGTGTAAAATCCAGAAAGGCAGGACAGGCCATGGAGAACTGGGAGCCTTGTTATGCTGATGGGCGGGATGTCAATTGCCAACAGCCACTCGGGAGAAGTGTATGGTGTTTCCTGAAACATCTAAAAAACAAAGCAACAGAGACTAGGGCACTTCCACTTATGGTCCTATAGCTTAGGGAAATTAAAATCAAAAAGACACAGCCACCCCAAAAGTTGGGACGGCTCTGTTTACAAGAACCTGGTTTACGGTACAAGTTCAATATCACAGAAAGTGAAAAATGGATAAAGAAGTTGTGGTACTTACGTACAATGCAGTATCACTCAGCAATGAAATCTATGTCATCAGGCCCGTAGCGGCATAATGAGTGGATTCAGGTATGATGATTCTAACTGAAATAAGTCACACAGGAAAAGAAACATCATAAGATATCACTAATACACGGAATGTAAACTTGGCTACATAGGAACTGAATTACAAAACAGAACAGGGTCTCCAATTTAGAAAACCAACTTATGCTTGCTTAAGGGGAAAGGTGAGTTGGGGTGCTGCATAAAACCAGAGATTGAAATGAGCACAGATAAAGTTCCTTAAGCCAAATATGGAATAGACAAGAGCTACTCCTTGCTCAACGAAATGGACTCAACACCCCATATTAAATGCCTAAGAGTGTACCTGACTAGGAAGTATCTTAAAACCTATGGATTGCTATGTCTCCGAAAGAGAATCAAGCGTGTGTGCAGGGGCATAAACGCAGCAGTGATAGGATTGGAGAGGTTCGGTGAGCAAATGAAGACCCTTTGAAGTCATATTGCATGGTACCCATTCCACGGGTCTCAACTCTCCAGGTTTAAGGTATTCTTCCTTCAGCTAAAACATGCATGTGGAACCCAGAGTATGATCAACCGTGTGATCGGGAGACGTGTTCCAATATGTGTCAGTTTTCATCCCCTGGTACTCGGGTGCAACATTCCAGACGCTTTACTAACACTCTCCCGACTTGCACAGTCAGTGCCTTTAACCTCCTGTTTGGCCCAGTTTGCAATTTCTGCGGAAGATGAACAGGAATAGGGAGAACCAATGACAGACCAGCTGGAGGTGTCTGGACGGGCAAATTTAACTCTCATTTCCCACCAGGAAGAGGAATTAACCAAAGGCTCAACGTGCCGTGCCAGAACCAGATTAGGGCCTGAAGCCATCCTGCGGTGTTGCGGCCAGCTCACAAGAAAGCGACTTGAAGAAAGGACCTCAGGGGCACTGTAATTCACAAACATGCAGAGTTATAAATGACAGCTATCGTCCAAAAATATACTGAAGTAAGGCTGCCAAGAGGACTTGAAAGTGGGGCAGAATTGCAGGAAACCGATTTCAGGAGGTAGACTGGAATTGCATTTAAAGCATAGGAAAAGAGGCAGAACGTCCACAATGATGCACTTGGCCAAAAAGGGCGTATGCGTTTTTCCTGAATATATTCAGGAAAAACGCATACGCCCTTTTTGGCCAACCAAGCAAGCTTGCAAAGGAAATCTGCACTACAATGAAGTCTCACTTCCCCCCGGTCAAAAGGGCCATCTGAAAAAAGTGTAAAATCCAGAAAGGCAGGACAGGCCATGGAGAACTGGGAGCCTTGTTATGCTGATGGGCGGGATGTAAATTGCCTACAGCCACTCGGGAGAAGTGTATGGTGTTTCCTGAAACATCTAAAAAACAAAGCAACAGAGCCTAGGGCACTTCCACTTATGGTCCTATAGCTTAGGGAAATTAAAATCAAAAAGACACAGCCACCCCAAAGTTGGGACGGCTCTTTTCCAAGAACCTGGTTTACGGTACAAGTTCAATATCGCAGAAAGTGAAAAATGGATAAAGATGTTGTGGTACTTACGTACAATGCAATATCACTCAGCAATGAAATCTATGTCATCAGGCCCATAGCAGCATAATGAGTGGATTCAGGTATGATGATTCTAACTGAAATAAGTCACACAGAAAAGGAAACATCATAAGATATCACTAATACACGGAATGTAAACTTGGCTACATAGGAACTGAATTACAAAACAGAACAGGGTCTCAAATTTAGAAAACCAACTTATGCTTGCTTAAGGGGAAAGGTGAGTTGGGGTGCTGCATAAAACCAGAGATTGAAATGAGCACAGATAAAGTTCCTTAAGCCAAATATGGAATAGACAAGAGCTACTCCTTGCTCAACGAAATGGATTCAACACCCCATATTAAACACCTAAGAATATACCTGACTAGGAAGTATCTTAAAACCTATGGATTGCTATGTCTCCAAAAGAGAATCAAGCGTGTGTGCAGGGGCATAAATGCAGCAGTGATAGGATTGGAGAGGTTTGGTGAGCAAATGAAGACCCTTTGAAGTCATATTGCATGGTACCCATTCCACGGGTCTCAACTCTCCAGGTTTAAGGTATTCTTCCTTCAGCTAAAACATGCATGTGGAACCCAGAGTATGATCAACCGTGTGATCGGGAGACGTGTTCCAATATGTGTCAGTTTTCGTCCCCTGGTACTCGGGTGCAACATTCCAGACGCTTTACTAACACTCTCCCGACTTGCACAGTCAGTGCCTTTAACCTCCTGTTTGGCCCAGTTTGCAATTTCTGCGGAAGATGAACAGGAATAGGGAGAACCAATGACAGACCAGCTGGAGGTGTCTGGACGGGCAAATTTAACTCTCATTTCCCACCAGGAAGAGGAATTAACCAAAGGCTCAGCGTGCCGTGCCAGAACCAGATTAGGGCCTGAAGCCATCCTGCGGTGTTGCGGCCAGCTCACAAGAAAGCGACTTGAAGAAAGGACCTCAGGGGCACTGTAATTCACAAACATGCAGAGTTATAAATGACAGCTATCGTCCAAAAATATACTGAAGTAAGGCTGCCAAGAGGACTTGAAAGTGGGGCAGAATTGCAGGAAACCGATTTCAGGAGGTAGACTGGAATTGCATTTAAAGCATAGGAAAAGAGGCAGAACGTCCACAATGATGCACTTGGCCAAAAAGGGCGTATGCGTTTTTCCTGAATATATTCAGGAAAAACGCATACGCCCTTTTTGGCCAACCAAGCAAGCTTGCAAAGGAAATCTGCACTACAATGAAGTCTCACTTCCCCCCCGGTCAAAAGGGCCATCTGAAAAAAGTGTAAAATCCAGAAAGGCAGGACAGGCCATGGAGAACTGGGAGCCTTGTTATGCTGCTGGGCGGGATGTAAATTGCCAACAGCCACTCGGGAGAAGTGTATGGTGTTTCCTGAAACATCTAAAAAACAAAGCAACAGAGCCTAGGGCACTTCCACTTATGGTCCTATAGCTTAGGGAAATTAAAATCAAAAAGACAGAGCCACCCAAAAGGTTGGGACGGCTCTGTTTATAAGAAACTCATTTACGGTACAAGTTCAATATCGCAGAAAGTGAAAAATGGATAAAGAAGTTGTGGTACTTACGTACAATGCAATATCACTCAGCAATGAAATCTATGTCATCAGGCCCGTAGCAGCATAATGAGTGGATTCAGGTATGATGATTCTAACTGAAATAAGTCACACAGAAAAAGAAACATCATAGGATATCACTAATACACGGAATGTAAACTTGGCTACACAGGAACTGAATTACAAAACAGAACAGGGTCTCAAATTTAGAAAACCAACTTATGCTTCCTTAAGGGGAAAGGTGAGTTGGGGTAATGCATAAAACCAGAGATTGAAATGAGCACAGATAAAGTTCCTTAAGCCAAATATGGAATAGACAAGAGCTACTCCTTGCTCAACGAAATGGACTCAACACCCCATATTAAATGCCTAAGAGTGTACCTGACTAGGAAGTATCTTAAAACCTATGGATTGCTATGTCTCCGAAAGAGAATCAAGCGTGTGTGCAGGGGCATAAACGCAGCAGTGATAGGATTGGAGAGGTTCGGTGAGGAAATGAAGACCCTTTGAAGTCATATTGCATGGTACCCATTCCACGGGTCTCAACTCTCCAGGTTTAAGGTATTCTTCCTTCAGCTAAAACATGCATGTGGAACCCAGAGTATGATCAACCGTGTGATCGGGAGACGTGTTCCAATATGTGTCAGTTTTCGTCCCCTGGTACTCGGGTGCAACATTCCAGACGCTTTACTAACACTCTCCCGACTTGCACAGTCAGTGCCTTTAACCTCCTGTTTGGCCCAGTTTGCAATTTCTGCGGAAGATGAACAGGAATAGGGAGAACCAATGACAGACCAGCTGGAGGTGTCTGGACGGGCAAATTTAACTCTCATTTCCCACCAGGAAGAGGAATTAACCAAAGGCTCAGCGTGCCGTGCCAGAACCAGATTAGGGCCTGAAGCCATCCTGCGGTGTTGCGGCCAGCTCACAAGAAAGCGACTTGAAGAAAGGACCTCAGGGGCACTGTAATTCACAAACATGCAGAGTTATAAATGACAGCTATCGTCCAAAAATATACTGAAGTAAGGCTGCCAAGAGGACTTGAAAGCGGGGCAGAATTGCAGGAAACTGATTTCAGGAGGTAGACTGGAATTGCATTTAAAGCATAGGAAAAGAGGCAGAACGTCCACAATGATGCACTTGGCCAAAAAGGGCGTATGCGTTTTTCCTGAATATATTCAGGAAAAACGCATACGCCCTTTTTGGCCAACCAAGCAAGCTTGCAAAGGAAATCTGCACTACAATGAAGTCTCACTTCCCCCCGGTCAAAAGGGCCATCTGAAAAAAGTGTAAAATCCAGAAAGGCAGGACAGGCCATGGAGAACTGGGAGCCTTGTTATGCTGATGGGCGGGATGTAAATTGCCAACAGCCACTGGGGAGAAGTGTATGGTGTTTCCTGAAACATCTAAAAAACAAAGCAACAGAGCCTAGGGCACTTCCACTTATGGTCCTATAGCTTAGGGAAATTAAAATCAAAAAGACACAGCCACCCCAAAGTTGGGACGGCTCTTTTACAAGAACCTGGTTTACGGTACAAGTTCAATATCGCAGAAAGTGAAAAATGGATAAAGATGTTGTGGTACTTACGTACAATGCAATATCACTCAGCAATGAAATCTATGTCATCAGGCCCATAGCAGCATAATGAGTGGATTCAGGTATGATGATTCTAACTGAAATAAGTCACACAGAAAAGGAAACATCATAAGATATCACTAATACACGGAATGTAAACTTGGCTACATAGGAACTGAATTACAAAACAGAACAGGGTCTCAAATTTAGAAAACCAACTTATGCTTGCTTAAGGGGAAAGGTGAGTTGGGGTGCTGCATAAAACCAGAGATTGAAATGAGCACAGATAAAGTTCCTTAAGCCAAATATGGAATAGACAAGAGCTACTCCTTGCTCAACGAAATGGACTCAACACCCCATATTAAACACCTAAGAATATACCTGACTAGGAAGTATCTTAAAACCTATGGATTGCTATGTCTCCAAAAGAGAATCAAGCGTGTGTGCAGGGGCATAAATGCAGCAGTGATAGGATTGGAGAGGTTTGGTGAGCAAATGAAGACCCTTTGAAGTCATATTGCATGGTACCCATTCCACGGGTCTCAACTCTCCAGGTTTAAGGTATTCTTCCTTCAGCTAAAACATGCATGTGGAACCCAGAGTATGATCAACCGTGTGATCGGGAGACGTGTTCCAATATGTGTCAGTTTTCGTCCCCTGGTACTCGGGTGCAACATTCCAGACGCTTTACTAACACTCTCCTGACTTGCACAGTCAGTGCCTTTAACCTCCTGTTTGGCCCAGTTTGCAATTTCTGCGGAAGATGAACAGGAATAGGGAGAACCAATGACAGACCAGCTGGAGGTGTCTGGACGGGCAAATTTAACTCTCATTTCCCACCAGGAAGAGGAATTAACCAAAGGCTCAGCGTGCCGTGCCAGAACCAGTTTAAGGCCTGAAGCCATCCTGCGGTGTTGCGGCCAGCTCACAAGAAAGCGACTTGAAGAAAGGACCTCAGGGGCACTGTAATTCACAAACATGCAGAGTTATAAATGACAGCTATCGTCCAAAAATATACTGAAGTAAGGCTGCCAAGAGGACTTGAAAGTGGGGCAGAATTGCAGGAAACCGATTTCAGGAGGTAGACTGGAATTGCATTTAAAGCATAGGAAAAGAGGCAGAACGTCCACAATGATGCACTTGGCCAAAAAGGGCGTATGCGTTTTTCCTGAATATATTCAGGAAAAACGCATACGCCCTTTTTGGCCAACCAAGCAAGCTTGCAAAGGAAATCTGCACTACAATGAAGTCTCACTTCCCCCCGGTCAAAAGGGCCATCTGAAAAAAGTGTAAAATCCAGAAAGGCAGGACAGGCCATGGAGAACTGGGAGCCTTGTTATGCTGATGGGCGGGATGTAAATTGCCAACAGCCACTCGGGAGAAGTGTATGGTGTTTCCTGAAACATCTAAAAAACAAAGCAACAGAGCCTAGGGCACTTCCACTTATGGTCCTATAGCTTAGGGAAATTAAAATCAAAAAGACACAGCCACCCCAAAGTTGGGACGGCTCTTTTACAAGAACCTGGTTTACGGTACAAGTTCAATATCGCAGAAAGTGAAAAATGGATAAAGATGTTGTGGTACTTACGTACGATGCAATATCACTCAGCAATGAAATCTATGTCATCAGGCCCATAGCAGCATAATGAGTGGATTCAGGTATGATGATTCTAACTGAAATAAGTCACACAGAAAAAGAAACATCATAAGATATCACTAATACACGGAATGTAAACTTGGCTACACAGGAACTGAATTACAAAACAGAACAGGGTCTCAAATTTAGAAACCCAACTTATGCTTGCTTAAGGGGAAAGGTGAGTTGGGGTGCTGCATAAAACCAGAGATTGAAATGAGCACAGATAAAGTTCCTTAAGCCAAATATGGAATAGACAAGAGCTACTCCTTGCTCAACGAAATGGATTCAACACCCCATATTAAACACCTAAGAATATACCTGACTAGGAAGTATCTTAAAACCTATGGATTGCTATGTCTCCAAAAGAGAATCAAGCGTGTGTGCAGGGGCATAAACGCAGCAGTGATAGGATTGGAGAGGTTTTGTGAGCAAATGAAGACCCTTTGAAGTCATATTGCATGGTACCCATTCCACGGGTCTCAACTCTCCAGGTTTAAGGTATTCTTCCTTCAGCTAAAACATGCATGTGGAACCCAGAGTATGATCAACCGTGTGATCGGGAGACGTGTTCCAATATGTGTCAGTTTTCGTCCCCTGGTACTCGGGTGCAACATTCCAGACGCTTTACTAACACTCTCCCGACTTGCACAGTCAGTGCCTTTAACCTCCTGTTTGGCCCAGTTTGCAATTTCTGCGGAAGATGAACAGGAATAGGGAGAACCAATGACAGACCAGCTGGAGGTGTCTGGACGGGCAAATTTAACTCTCATTTCCCACCAGGAAGAGGAATTAACCAAAGGCTCAGCGTGCCGTGCCGGAACCAGAATAGGGCCTGAAGCCATCCTGCGGTGTTGTGGCCAGCTCACGAGAAAGCGAGTTGAAGAAAGGAGCTCAGGGGCACTGTAATTCACAAACATGCAGAGTTATAAATGACAGCTATCGTCCAAAAATATACTGAAGTAAGGCTGCCAAGAGGACTTGAAAGTGGGGCAGAATTGCAGGAAACCGATTTCAGGAGGTAGACTGGAATTGCATTTAAAGCATAGGAAAAGAGGCAGAACGTCCACAATGATGCACTTGGCCAAAAAGGGCGTATGCGTTTTTTCCTGAATGTATTCAGGAAAAAACGCATACGCCCTTTTTGGCCAACAAAGCAAGCTTGCAAAGGAAATCTGCACTACAATGAAGTCTCACTTCCCCCCGGTCAAAAGGGCCATCTGAAAAAAGTGTAAAATCCAGAAAGGCAGGACAGGCCATGGAGAACTGGGAGCCTTGTTATGCTGATGGGCGGGATGTAAATTGCCAACAGCCACTGGGGAGAAGTGTATGGTGTTTCCTGAAACATCTAAAAAACAAAGCAACAGAGCCTAGGGCACTTCCACTTATGGTCCTATAGCTTAGGGAAATTAAAATCAAAAAGACACAGCCACCCCAAAGGTTGGGACGGCTCTGTTTACAAGAACCTGGTTTATGGTACAAGTTCAATATCGCAGAAAGTGAAAATGGATAAAGAAGTTGTGGTACTTACGTACAATGCAGTATCACTCAGCAATGAAATCTATGTCATCAGGCCCATAGCAGCATAATGAGTGGATTCAGGTATGATGATTCTAACTGAAATAAGTCACACAGAAAAAGAAACATCATAAGAGATCACTAATACACGGAATGTAAACTTGGCTACACAGGAACTGAATTACAAAACAGAACAGGGTCTCAAATTTAGAAAACCAACTTATGCTTGCTTAAGGGGAAAGGTGAGTTGGGGTGCTGCATAAAACCAGAGGTTGAAATGAGCACAGATAAAGTTCCTTAAGCCAAATATGGAATAGACAAGAGCTACTCCTTGCTCAACGAAATGGACTCAACACCCCATATTAAACACCTAACAATATACCTGACTAGGAAGTATCTTAAAACCTATGGATTGCTATGTCTCCGAAAGAGATTCAAGCGTGTGTACAGGGGCATAAACGCAGCAGTGATAGGATTGGAGACGTTCGGTGAGCAAATGAAGACGCTTTGAAGTCATATTGCATGGTACCCATTCCACGGGTCTCAACTCTCCAGGTTTAAGGGATTCTTCCTTCAGCTAAAACATGCATGTGGAACCCAGAGTATGATCAACCGTGTGATCGGGAGACGTGTTCCAATATGTGTCAGTTTTCGTCCCCTGGTACTCGGGTGCAACATTCCAGACGCTTTACTAACACTCTCCCGACTTGCACAGTCAGTGCCTTTAACCTCCTGTTTGGCCCAGTTTGCAATTTCTGCGGAAGATGAACAGGAATAGGGAGAACCAATGACAGACCAGCTGGAGGTGTCTGGACGGGCAAATTTAACTCTCATTTCCCACCAGGAAGAGGAATTAACCAAAGGCTCAGCGTGCCGTGCCGGAACCAGATTAGGGCCTGAAGCCATCCTGCGGTGTTGCGGCCAGCTCACAAGAAAGCGACTTGAAGAAAGGAGCTCAGGGGCACTGTAATTCACAAACATGCAGAGTTATAAATGACAGCTATCGTCCAAAAATATACTGAAGTAAGGCTGCCAAGAGGACTTGAAAGTGGGGCAGAATTGCAGGAAACCGATTTCAGGAGGTAGACTGGAATTGCATTTAAAGCATAGGAAAAGAGGCAGAACGTCCACAATGATGCACTTGGCCAAAAAGGGCGTATGCGTTTTTCCTGAATATATTCAGGAAAAAACGCATACGCCCTTTTTGGCCAACCAAGCAAGCTTGCAAAGGAAATCTGCACTACAATGAAGTCTCACTTCCCCCCGGTCAAAAGGGCCATCTGAAAAAAGTGTAAAATCCAGAAAGGCAGGACAGGCCATGGAGAACTGGGAGCCTTGTTATGCTGATGGGCGGGATGTAAATTGCCAACAGCCACTCGGGAGAAGTGTATGGTGTTTCCTGAAACATCTAAAAAACAAAGCAACAGAGCCTAGGGCACTTCCACTTATGGTCCTATAGCTTAGGGAAATTAAAATCAAAAAGACACAGCCACCCCAAAGTTGGGACGGCTCTTTTACAAGAACCTGGTTTACGGTACAAGTTCAATATCGCAGAAAGTGAAAAATGGATAAAGATGTTGTGGTACTTACGTACAATGCAATATCACTCAGCAATGAAATCTATGTCATCAGGCCCATAGCAGCATAATGAGTGGATTCAGGTATGATGATTCTAACTGAAATAAGTCACACAGAAAAGGAAACATCATAAGATATCACTAATACACGGAATGTAAACTTGGCTACATAGGAACTGAATTACAAAACAGAACAGGGTCTCAAATTTAGAAAACCAACTTATGCTTGCTTAAGGGGAAAGGTGAGTTGGGGTGCTGCATAAAACCAGAGATTGAAATGAGCACAGATAAAGTTCCTTAAGCCAAATATGGAATAGACAAGAGCTACTCCTTGCTCAACGAAATGGATTCAACACCCCATATTAAACACCTAAGAATATACCTGACTAGGAAGTATCTTAAAACCTATGGATTGCTATGTCTCCAAAAGAGAATCAAGCGTGTGTGCAGGGGCATAAACGCAGCAGTGATAGGATTGGAGAGGTTTGGTGAGCAAATGAAGACCCTTTGAAGTCATATTGCATGGTACCCATTCCACGGGTCTCAACTCTCCAGGTTTAAGGTATTCTTCCTTCAGCTAAAACATGCATGTGGAACCCAGAGTATGATCAACCGTGTGATCGGGAGACGTGTTCCAATATGTCTCAGTTTTCGTCCCCTGGTAGTCGGGTGCAACATTCCAGACGCTTTACTAACACTCTCCCGACTTGCACAGTCAGTGCCTTTAACCTCCTGTTTGGCCCAGTTTGCAATTTCTGCGGAAGATGAACAGGAATAGGGAGAACCAATGACAGACTAGCTGGAGGTGTCTGGACGGGCAAATTTAACTCTCATTTCCCACCAGGAAGAGGAATTAACCAAAGGCTCAGCGTGCCGTGCCGGAACCAGATTAGGGCCTGAAGCCATCCTGCGGTGTTGCGGCCAGCTCACGAGAAAGCGAGTTGAAGAAAGGAGCTCAAGGGCACTGTAATTCACAAACCTGCAGAGTTATAAATGACAGCTATCGTCCAAAAATATACTGAAGTAAGGCTGCCAAGAGGACTTGAAAGCGGGGCAGAATTGCAGGAAACCGATTTCAGGAGGTAGACTGGAATTGCATTTAAAGCATAGGAAAAGAGGCAGAACGTCCACAATGATGCACTTGGCCAAAAAGGGCGTATATGTTTCTTCCTGAATATATTCAGGAAAAAATGCATACGCCCTTTTTGGCTAACCAAGCAAGCTTGCAAAGGAAATCTGCACTACAATGAAGTCTCACTTCCCCCCGGTCAAAAGGGCCATCTGAAAAAAGTGTAAAATCCAGAAAGGCAGGACAGGCCATGGAGAACTGGGAGCCTTGTTATGCTGATGGGCGGGATGTAAATTGCCAACAGCCACTCGGGAGAAGTGTATGGTGTTTCCTGAAACATCTAAAAAACAAAGCAACAGAGCCTAGGGCACTTCCACTTATGGTCCTATAGCTTAGGGAAATTAAAATCAAAAAGACAGAGCCACCCAAAAGGTTGGGACGGCTCTGTTTATAAGAAACTCATTTACGGTACAAGTTCAATATCGCAGAAAGTGAAAAATGGATAAAGAAGTTGTGGTACTTACGTACAATGCAATATCACTCAGCAATGAAATCTATGTCATCAGGCCCGTAGCAGCATAATGAGTGGATTCAGGTATGATGATTCTAACTGAAATAAGTCACACAGAAAAAGAAACATCATAGGATATCACTAATACACGGAATGTAAACTTGGCTACACAGGAACTGAATTACAAAACAGAACAGGGTCTCAAATTTAGAAAACCAACTTATGCTTCCTTAAGGGGAAAGGTGAGTTGGGGTAATGCATAAAACCAGAGGTTGAAATGAGCACAGATAAAGTTCCTTAAGCCAAATATGGAATAGACAAGAGCTACTCCTTGCTCAACGAAATGGACTCAACACCCCATATTAAACACCTAACAATATACCTGACTAGGAAGTATCTTAAAACCTATGGATTGCTATGTCTCCGAAAGAGATTCAAGCGTGTGTACAGGGGCATAAACGCAGCAGTGATAGGATTGGAGACGTTCGGTGAGCAAATGAAGACGCTTTGAAGTCATATTGCATGGTACCCATTCCACGGGTCTCAACTCTCCAGGTTTAAGGGATTCTTCCTTCAGCTAAAACATGCATGTGGAACCCAGAGTATGATCAACCGTGTGATCGGGAGACGTGTTCCAATATGTGTCAGTTTTCGTCCCCTGGTACTCGGGTGCAACATTCCAGACGCTTTACTAACACTCTCCCGACTTGCACAGTCAGTGCCTTTAACCTCCTGTTTGGCCCAGTTTGCAATTTCTGCGGAAGATGAACAGGAATAGGGAGAACCAATGACAGACCAGCTGGAGGTGTCTGGACGGGCAAATTTAACTCTCATTTCCCACCAGGAAGAGGAATTAACCAAAGGCTCAGCGTGCCGTGCCGGAACCAGATTAGGGCCTGAAGCCATCCTGCGGTGTTGCGGCCAGCTCACAAGAAAGCGACTTGAAGAAAGGAGCTCAGGGGCACTGTAATTCACAAACATGCAGAGTTATAAATGACAGCTATCGTCCAAAAATATACTGAAGTAAGGCTGCCAAGAGGACTTGAAAGTGGGGCAGAATTGCAGGAAACCGATTTCAGGAGGTAGACTGGAATTGCATTTAAAGCATAGGAAAAGAGGCAGAACGTCCACAATGATGCACTTGGCCAAAAAGGGCGTATGCGTTTTTCCTGAATATATTCAGGAAAAAACGCATACGCCCTTTTTGGCCAACCAAGCAAGCTTGCAAAGGAAATCTGCACTACAATGAAGTCTCACTTCCCCCCGGTCAAAAGGGCCATCTGAAAAAAGTGTAAAATCCAGAAAGGCAGGACAGGCCATGGAGAACTGGGAGCCTTGTTATGCTGATGGGCGGGATGTAAATTGCCAACAGCCACTCGGGAGAAGTGTATGGTGTTTCCTGAAACATCTAAAAAACAAAGCAACAGAGCCTAGGGCACTTCCACTTATGGTCCTATAGCTTAGGGAAATTAAAATCAAAAAGACACAGCCACCCCAAAGTTGGGACGGCTCTTTTACAAGAACCTGGTTTACGGTACAAGTTCAATATCGCAGAAAGTGAAAAATGGATAAAGATGTTGTGGTACTTACGTACAATGCAATATCACTCAGCAATGAAATCTATGTCATCAGGCCCATAGCAGCATAATGAGTGGATTCAGGTATGATGATTCTAACTGAAATAAGTCACACAGAAAAGGAAACATCATAAGATATCACTAATACACGGAATGTAAACTTGGCTACATAGGAACTGAATTACAAAACAGAACAGGGTCTCAAATTTAGAAACCCAACTTATGCTTGCTTAAGGGGAAAGGTGAGTTGGGGTGCTGCATAAAACCAGAGATTGAAATGAGCACAGATAAAGTTCCTTAAGCCAAATATGGAATAGACAAGAGCTACTCCTTGCTCAACGAAATGGATTCAACACCCCATATTAAACACCTAAGAATATACCTGACTAGGAAGTATCTTAAAACCTATGGATTGCTATGTCTCCAAAAGAGAATCAAGCGTGTGTGCAGGGGCATAAACGCAGCAGTGATAGGATTGGAGAGGTTTGGTGAGCAAATGAAGACCCTTTGAAGTCATATTGCATGGTACCCATTCCACGGGTCTCAACTCTCCAGGTTTAAGGTATTCTTCCTTCAGCTAAAACATGCATGTGGAACCCAGAGTATGATCAACCGTGTGATCGGGAGACGTGTTCCAATATGTCTCAGTTTTCGTCCCCTGGTAGTCGGGTGCAACATTCCAGACGCTTTACTAACACTCTCCCGACTTGCACAGTCAGTGCCTTTAACCTCCTGTTTGGCCCAGTTTGCAATTTCTGCGGAAGATGAACAGGAATAGGGAGAACCAATGACAGACTAGCTGGAGGTGTCTGGACGGGCAAATTTAACTCTCATTTCCCACCAGGAAGAGGAATTAACCAAAGGCTCAGCGTGCCGTGCCGGAACCAGATTAGGGCCTGAAGCCATCCTGCGGTGTTGCGGCCAGCTCACGAGAAAGCGAGTTGAAGAAAGGAGCTCAAGGGCACTGTAATTCACAAACCTGCAGAGTTATAAATGACAGCTATCGTCCAAAAATATACTGAAGTAAGGCTGCCAAGAGGACTTGAAAGCGGGGCAGAATTGCAGGAAACCGATTTCAGGAGGTAGACTGGAATTGCATTTAAAGCAT
The DNA here is from genome assembly GCF_949774975.1 of Lagenorhynchus albirostris. NCBI lineage: Eukaryota > Metazoa > Chordata > Mammalia > Artiodactyla > Delphinidae > Lagenorhynchus > Lagenorhynchus albirostris. The sequence continues at coordinate 1,328,391 of NW_026783505.1, read as the reverse complement.
AGGAAAAGAGGCAGAACGTCCACAATGATGCACTTGGCCAAAAAGGGCGTATATGTTTCTTCCTGAATATATTCAGGAAAAAATGCATACGCCCTTTTTGGCTAACCAAGCAAGCTTGCAAAGGAAATCTGCACTACAATGAAGTCTCACTTCCCCCCGGTCAAAAGGGCCATCTGAAAAAAGTGTAAAATCCAGAAAGGCAGGACAGGCCATGGAGAACTGGGAGCCTTGTTATGCTGATGGGCGGGATGTAAATTGCCAACAGCCACTCGGGAGAAGTGTATGGTGTTTCCTGAAACATCTAAAAAACAAAGCAACAGAGCCTAGGGCACTTCCACTTATGGTCCTATAGCTTAGGGAAATTAAAATCAAAAAGACAGAGCCACCCAAAAGGTTGGGACGGCTCTGTTTATAAGAAACTCATTTACGGTACAAGTTCAATATCGCAGAAAGTGAAAAATGGATAAAGAAGTTGTGGTACTTACGTACAATGCAATATCACTCAGCAATGAAATCTATGTCATCAGGCCCGTAGCAGCATAATGAGTGGATTCAGGTATGATGATTCTAACTGAAATAAGTCACACAGAAAAAGAAACATCATAGGATATCACTAATACACGGAATGTAAACTTGGCTACACAGGAACTGAATTACAAAACAGAACAGGGTCTCAAATTTAGAAAACCAACTTATGCTTCCTTAAGGGGAAAGGTGAGTTGGGGTAATGCATAAAACCAGAGATTGAAATGAGCACAGATAAAGTTCCTTAAGCCAAATATGGAATAGACAAGAGCTACTCCTTGCTCAACGAAATGGACTCAACACCCCATATTAAATGCCTAAGAGTGTACCTGACTAGGAAGTATCTTAAAACCTATGGATTGCTATGTCTCCGAAAGAGAATCAAGCGTGTGTGCAGGGGCATAAACGCAGCAGTGATAGGATTGGAGAGGTTCGGTGAGGAAATGAAGACCCTTTGAAGTCATATTGCATGGTACCCATTCCACGGGTCTCAACTCTCCAGGTTTAAGGTATTCTTCCTTCAGCTAAAACATGCATGTGGAACCCAGAGTATGATCAACCGTGTGATCGGGAGACGTGTTCCAATATGTGTCAGTTTTCGTCCCCTGGTACTCGGGTGCAACATTCCAGACGCTTTACTAACACTCTCCCGACTTGCACAGTCAGTGCCTTTAACCTCCTGTTTGGCCCAGTTTGCAATTTCTGCGGAAGATGAACAGGAATAGGGAGAACCAATGACAGACCAGCTGGAGGTGTCTGGACGGGCAAATTTAACTCTCATTTCCCACCAGGAAGAGGAATTAACCAAAGGCTCAGCGTGCCGTGCCAGAACCAGATTAGGGCCTGAAGCCATCCTGCGGTGTTGCGGCCAGCTCACAAGAAAGCGACTTGAAGAAAGGACCTCAGGGGCACTGTAATTCACAAACATGCAGAGTTATAAATGACAGCTATCGTCCAAAAATATACTGAAGTAAGGCTGCCAAGAGGACTTGAAAGCGGGGCAGAATTGCAGGAAACTGATTTCAGGAGGTAGACTGGAATTGCATTTAAAGCATAGGAAAAGAGGCAGAACGTCCACAATGATGCACTTGGCCAAAAAGGGCGTATGCGTTTTTCCTGAATATATTCAGGAAAAACGCATACGCCCTTTTTGGCCAACCAAGCAAGCTTGCAAAGGAAATCTGCACTACAATGAAGTCTCACTTCCCCCCGGTCAAAAGGGCCATCTGAAAAAAGTGTAAAATCCAGAAAGGCAGGACAGGCCATGGAGAACTGGGAGCCTTGTTATGCTGATGGGCGGGATGTAAATTGCCAACAGCCACTGGGGAGAAGTGTATGGTGTTTCCTGAAACATCTAAAAAACAAAGCAACAGAGCCTAGGGCACTTCCACTTATGGTCCTATAGCTTAGGGAAATTAAAATCAAAAAGACACAGCCACCCCAAAGTTGGGACGGCTCTTTTACAAGAACCTGGTTTACGGTACAAGTTCAATATCGCAGAAAGTGAAAAATGGATAAAGATGTTGTGGTACTTACGTACAATGCAATATCACTCAGCAATGAAATCTATGTCATCAGGCCCATAGCAGCATAATGAGTGGATTCAGGTATGATGATTCTAACTGAAATAAGTCACACAGAAAAGGAAACATCATAAGATATCACTAATACACGGAATGTAAACTTGGCTACATAGGAACTGAATTACAAAACAGAACAGGGTCTCAAATTTAGAAAACCAACTTATGCTTGCTTAAGGGGAAAGGTGAGTTGGGGTGCTGCATAAAACCAGAGATTGAAATGAGCACAGATAAAGTTCCTTAAGCCAAATATGGAATAGACAAGAGCTACTCCTTGCTCAACGAAATGGATTCAACACCCCATATTAAACACCTAAGAATATACCTGACTAGGAAGTATCTTAAAACCTATGGATTGCTATGTCTCCAAAAGAGAATCAAGCGTGTGTGCAGGGGCATAAATGCAGCAGTGATAGGATTGGAGAGGTTTGGTGAGCAAATGAAGACCCTTTGAAGTCATATTGCATGGTACCCATTCCACGGGTCTCAACTCTCCAGGTTTAAGGTATTCTTCCTTCAGCTAAAACATGCATGTGGAACCCAGAGTATGATCAACCGTGTGATCGGGAGACGTGTTCCAATATGTGTCAGTTTTCGTCCCCTGGTACTCGGGTGCAACATTCCAGACGCTTTACTAACACTCTCCTGACTTGCACAGTCAGTGCCTTTAACCTCCTGTTTGGCCCAGTTTGCAATTTCTGCGGAAGATGAACAGGAATAGGGAGAACCAATGACAGACCAGCTGGAGGTGTCTGGACGGGCAAATTTAACTCTCATTTCCCACCAGGAAGAGGAATTAACCAAAGGCTCAGCGTGCCGTGCCAGAACCAGATTAGGGCCTGAAGCCATCCTGCGGTGTTGCGGCCAGCTCACAAGAAAGCGACTTGAAGAAAGGACCTCAGGGGCACTGTAATTCACAAACATGCAGAGTTATAAATGACAGCTATCGTCCAAAAATATACTGAAGTAAGGCTGCCAAGAGGACTTGAAAGTGGGGCAGAATTGCAGGAAACCGATTTCAGGAGGTAGACTGGAATTGCATTTAAAGCATAGGAAAAGAGGCAGAACGTCCACAATGATGCACTTGGCCAAAAAGGGCGTATGCGTTTTTCCTGAATATATTCAGGAAAAAACGCATACGCCCTTTTTGGCCAACCAAGCAAGCTTGCAAAGGAAATCTGCACTACAATGAAGTCTCACTTCCCCCCGGTCAAAAGGGCCATCTGAAAAAAGTGTAAAATCCAGAAAGGCAGGACAGGCCATGGAGAACTGGGAGCCTTGTTATGCTGATGGGCGGGATGTAAATTGCCAACAGCCACTCGGGAGAAGTGTATGGTGTTTCCTGAAACATCTAAAAAACAAAGCAACAGAGCCTAGGGCACTTCCACTTATGGTCCTATAGCTTAGGGAAATTAAAATCAAAAAGACACAGCCACCCCAAAGTTGGGACGGCTCTTTTACAAGAACCTGGTTTACGGTACAAGTTCAATATCGCAGAAAGTGAAAAATGGATAAAGATGTTGTGGTACTTACGTACGATGCAATATCACTCAGCAATGAAATCTATGTCATCAGGCCCATAGCAGCATAATGAGTGGATTCAGGTATGATGATTCTAACTGAAATAAGTCACACAGAAAAAGAAACATCATAAGATATCACTAATACACGGAATGTAAACTTGGCTACACAGGAACTGAATTACAAAACAGAACAGGGTCTCAAATTTAGAAACCCAACTTATGCTTGCTTAAGGGGAAAGGTGAGTTGGGGTGCTGCATAAAACCAGAGATTGAAATGAGCACAGATAAAGTTCCTTAAGCCAAATATGGAATAGACAAGAGCTACTCCTTGCTCAACGAAATGGATTCAACACCCCATATTAAACACCTAAGAATATACCTGACTAGGAAGTATCTTAAAACCTATGGATTGCTATGTCTCCAAAAGAGAATCAAGCGTGTGTGCAGGGGCATAAACGCAGCAGTGATAGGATTGGAGAGGTTTTGTGAGCAAATGAAGACCCTTTGAAGTCATATTGCATGGTACCCATTCCACGGGTCTCAACTCTCCAGGTTTAAGGTATTCTTCCTTCAGCTAAAACATGCATGTGGAACCCAGAGTATGATCAACCGTGTGATCGGGAGACGTGTTCCAATATGTGTCAGTTTTCGTCCCCTGGTACTCGGGTGCAACATTCCAGACGCTTTACTAACACTCTCCCGACTTGCACAGTCAGTGCCTTTAACCTCCTGTTTGGCCCAGTTTGCAATTTCTGCGGAAGATGAACAGGAATAGGGAGAACCAATGACAGACCAGCTGGAGGTGTCTGGACGGGCAAATTTAACTCTCATTTCCCACCAGGAAGAGGAATTAACCAAAGGCTCAGCGTGCCGTGCCGGAACCAGAATAGGGCCTGAAGCCATCCTGCGGTGTTGTGGCCAGCTCACGAGAAAGCGAGTTGAAGAAAGGAGCTCAGGGGCACTGTAATTCACAAACATGCAGAGTTATAAATGACAGCTATCGTCCAAAAATATACTGAAGTAAGGCTGCCAAGAGGACTTGAAAGTGGGGCAGAATTGCAGGAAACCGATTTCAGGAGGTAGACTGGAATTGCATTTAAAGCATAGGAAAAGAGGCAGAACGTCCACAATGATGCACTTGGCCAAAAAGGGCGTATGCGTTTTTTCCTGAATGTATTCAGGAAAAAACGCATACGCCCTTTTTGGCCAACCAAGCAAGCTTGCAAAGGAAATCTGCACTACAATGAAGTCTCACTTCCCCCCGGTCAAAAGGGCCATCTGAAAAAAGTGTAAAATCCAGAAAGGCAGGACAGGCCATGGAGAACTGGGAGCCTTGTTATGCTGATGGGCGGGATGTAAATTGCCAACAGCCACTGGGGAGAAGTGTATGGTGTTTCCTGAAACATCTAAAAAACAAAGCAACAGAGCCTAGGGCACTTCCACTTATGGTCCTATAGCTTAGGGAAATTAAAATCAAAAAGACACAGCCACCCCAAAGGTTGGGACGGCTCTGTTTACAAGAACCTGGTTTATGGTACAAGTTCAATATCGCAGAAAGTGAAAATGGATAAAGAAGTTGTGGTACTTACGTACAATGCAGTATCACTCAGCAATGAAATCTATGTCATCAGGCCCATAGCAGCATAATGAGTGGATTCAGGTATGATGATTCTAACTGAAATAAGTCACACAGAAAAAGAAACATCATAAGAGATCACTAATACACGGAATGTAAACTTGGCTACACAGGAACTGAATTACAAAACAGAACAGGGTCTCAAATTTAGAAAACCAACTTATGCTTGCTTAAGGGGAAAGGTGAGTTGGGGTGCTGCATAAAACCAGAGGTTGAAATGAGCACAGATAAAGTTCCTTAAGCCAAATATGGAATAGACAAGAGCTACTCCTTGCTCAACGAAATGGACTCAACACCCCATATTAAACACCTAACAATATACCTGACTAGGAAGTATCTTAAAACCTATGGATTGCTATGTCTCCGAAAGAGATTCAAGCGTGTGTACAGGGGCATAAACGCAGCAGTGATAGGATTGGAGACGTTCGGTGAGCAAATGAAGACGCTTTGAAGTCATATTGCATGGTACCCATTCCACGGGTCTCAACTCTGCAGGTTTAAGGGATTCTTCCTTCAGCTAAAACATGCATGTGGAACCCAGAGTATGATCAACCGTGTGATCGGGAGACGTGTTCCAATATGTGTCAGTTTTCGTCCCCTGGTACTCGGGTGCAACATTCCAGACGCTTTACTAACACTCTCCCGACTTGCACAGTCAGTGCCTTTAACCTCCTGTTTGGCCCAGTTTGCAATTTCTGCGGAAGATGAACAGGAATAGGGAGAACCAATGACAGACCAGCTGGAGGTGTCTGGACGGGCAAATTTAACTCTCATTTCCCACCAGGAAGAGGAATTAACCAAAGGCTCAGCGTGCCGTGCCGGAACCAGATTAGGGCCTGAAGCCATCCTGCGGTGTTGCGGCCAGCTCACAAGAAAGCGACTTGAAGAAAGGAGCTCAGGGGCACTGTAATTCACAAACATGCAGAGTTATAAATGACAGCTATCGTCCAAAAATATACTGAAGTAAGGCTGCCAAGAGGACTTGAAAGTGGGGCAGAATTGCAGGAAACCGATTTCAGGAGGTAGACTGGAATTGCATTTAAAGCATAGGAAAAGAGGCAGAACGTCCACAATGATGCACTTGGCCAAAAAGGGCGTATGCGTTTTTCCTGAATATATTCAGGAAAAAACGCATACGCCCTTTTTGGCCAACCAAGCAAGCTTGCAAAGGAAATCTGCACTACAATGAAGTCTCACTTCCCCCCGGTCAAAAGGGCCATCTGAAAAAAGTGTAAAATCCAGAAAGGCAGGACAGGCCATGGAGAACTGGGAGCCTTGTTATGCTGATGGGCGGGATGTAAATTGCCAACAGCCACTCGGGAGAAGTGTATGGTGTTTCCTGAAACATCTAAAAAACAAAGCAACAGAGCCTAGGGCACTTCCACTTATGGTCCTATAGCTTAGGGAAATTAAAATCAAAAAGACACAGCCACCCCAAAGTTGGGACGGCTCTTTTACAAGAACCTGGTTTACGGTACAAGTTCAATATCGCAGAAAGTGAAAAATGGATAAAGATGTTGTGGTACTTACGTACAATGCAATATCACTCAGCAATGAAATCTATGTCATCAGGCCCATAGCAGCATAATGAGTGGATTCAGGTATGATGATTCTAACTGAAATAAGTCACACAGAAAAGGAAACATCATAAGATATCACTAATACACGGAATGTAAACTTGGCTACATAGGAACTGAATTACAAAACAGAACAGGGTCTCAAATTTAGAAAACCAACTTATGCTTGCTTAAGGGGAAAGGTGAGTTGGGGTGCTGCATAAAACCAGAGATTGAAATGAGCACAGATAAAGTTCCTTAAGCCAAATATGGAATAGACAAGAGCTACTCCTTGCTCAACGAAATGGATTCAACACCCCATATTAAACACCTAAGAATATACCTGACTAGGAAGTATCTTAAAACCTATGGATTGCTATGTCTCCAAAAGAGAATCAAGCGTGTGTGCAGGGGCATAAACGCAGCAGTGATAGGATTGGAGAGGTTTGGTGAGCAAATGAAGACCCTTTGAAGTCATATTGCATGGTACCCATTCCACGGGTCTCAACTCTCCAGGTTTAAGGTATTCTTCCTTCAGCTAAAACATGCATGTGGAACCCAGAGTATGATCAACCGTGTGATCGGGAGACGTGTTCCAATATGTCTCAGTTTTCGTCCCCTGGTACTCGGGTGCAACATTCCAGACGCTTTACTAACACTCTCACGACTTGCACAGTCAGTGCCTTTAACCTCCTGTTTGGCCCAGTTTGCAATTTCTGCGGAAGATGAACAGGAATAGGGAGAACCAATGACAGACCAGCTGGAGGTGTCTGGACGGGCAAATTTAACTCTCATTTCCCACCAGGAAGAGGAATTAACCAAAGGCTCAGTGTGCCGTGCTGAAACCAGATTAGGGCCTGAAGCCATCCTGCGGTGTTGCGGCCAGCTCACAAGAAAGCGAGTTGAAGAAAGGAGCTCAGGGGCACTGTAATTCACAAACATGCAGAGTTATAAATGACAGCTATCGTCCAAAAATATACTGAAGTAAGGCTGCCAAGAGGACTTGAAAGTGGGGCAGAATTGCAGGAAACCGATTTCAGGAGGTAGACTGGAATTGCATTTAAAGCATAGGAAAAGAGGCAGAACGTCCACAATGATGCACTTGGCCAAAAAGGGCGTATGCGTTTTTTCCTGAATATATTCAGGAAAAAACGCATACGCCCTTTTTGGCCAACCAAGCAAGCTTGCAAAGGAAATCTGCACTACAATGAAGTCTCACTTCCCCCCGGTCAAAAGGGCCATCTGAAAAAAGTGTAAAATCCAGAAAGGCAGGACAGGCCATGGAGAACTGGGAGCCTTGTTATGCTGATGGGCGGGATGTAAATTGCCAACAGCCACTCGGGAGAAGTGTATGGTGTTTCCTGAAACATCTAAAAAACAAAGCAACAGAGCCTAGGGCACTTCCACTTATGGTCCTATAGCTTAGGGAAATTAAAATCAAAAAGACACAGCCACCCCAAAGGTTGGGACGGCTCTGTTTACAAGAACCTGGTTTATGGTACAAGTTCAATATCGCAGAAAGTGAAAATGGATAAAGAAGTTGTGGTACTTACGTACAATGCAGTATCACTCAGCAATGAAATCTATGTCATCAGGCCCGTAGCAGCATAATGAGTGGATTCAGGTATGATGATTCTAACTGAAATAAGTCACACAGAAAAAGAAACATCATAAGAGATCACTAATACACGGAATGTAAACTTGGCTACACAGGAACTGAATTACAAAACAGAACAGGGTCTCAAATTTAGAAAACCAACTTATGCTTGCTTAAGGGGAAAGGTGAGTTGGGGTGCTGCATAAAACCAGAGATTGAAATGAGCACAGATAAAGTTCCTTAAGCCAAATATGGAATAGACAAGAGCTACTCCTTGCTCAACGAAATGGACTCAACACCCCATATTAAACACCTAACAATATACCTGACTAGGAAGTATCTTAAAACCTATGGATTGCTATGTCTCCGAAAGAGATTCAAGCGTGTGTACAGGGGCATAAACGCAGCAGTGATAGGATTGGAGAAGTTCGGTGAGCAAATGAAGACCCTTTGAAGTCATATTGCATGGTACCCATTCCACGGGTCTCAACTCTCCAGGTTTAAGGGATTCTTCCTTCAGCTAAAACATGCATGTGGAACCCAGAGTATGATCAACCGTGTGATCGGGAGACGTGTTCCAATATGTCTCAGTTTTCGTCCCCTGGTACTCGGGTGCAACATTCCAGACGCTTTACTAACACTCTCACGACTTGGAGAGTCAGCGCCTTTAACATCCTGTTTGGCCCAGTTTGCAATTTCTGCGGATGATGAACAGGAATAGGGAGAACCAATGAGAGACTAGCTGGAGGTGTCTGGACGGGCAAATTTAACTCTCATTTCCCACCAGGAAGAGGAATTAACCAAAGGCTCAGCGTGCCGTGCCGGAACCAGATTAGGGCCTGAAGCCATCCTGCGGTGTTGCGGCCAGCTCACGAGAAAGCGAGTTGAAGAAAGGAGCTCAGGGGCACTGTAATTCACAAACCTGCAGAGTTATAAATGACAGCTATCGTCCAAAAATATACTGAAGTAAGGCTGCCAAGAGGACTTGAAAGCGGGGCAGAATTGCAGGAAACCGATTTCAGGAGGTAGACTGGAATTGCATTTAAAGCATAGGAAAAGAGGCAGAACGTCCACAATGATGCACTTGGCCAAAAAGGGCGTATATGTTTCTTCCTGAATATATTCAGGAAAAAATGCATACGCCCTTTTTGGCTAACCAAGCAAGCTTGCAAAGGAAATCTGCACTACAATGAAGTCTCACTTCCCCCCGGTCAAAAGGGCCATCTGAAAAAAGTGTAAAATCCAGAAAGGCAGGACAGGCCATGGAGAACTGGGAGCCTTGTTATGCTGATGGGCGGGATGTAAATTGCCAACAGCCACTCGGGAGAAGTGTATGGTGTTTCCTGAAACATCTAAAAAACAAAGCAACAGAGCCTAGGGCACTTCCACTTATGGTCCTATAGCTTAGGGAAATTAAAATAAAAAAGACACAGCCACCCCAAAGTTGGGACGGCTCTTTTACAAGAACCTGGTTTACGGTACAAGTTCAATATCGCAGAAAGTGAAAAATGGATAAAGATGTTGTGGTACTTACGTACAATGCAATATCACTCAGCAATGAAATCTATGTCATCAGGCCCATAGCAGCATAATGAGTGGATTCAGGTATGATGATTCTAACTGAAATAAGTCACACAGAAAAGGAAACATCATAAGATATCACTAATACACGGAATGTAAACTTGGCTACATAGGAACTGAATTACAAAACAGAACAGGGTCTCAAATTTAGAAAACCAACTTATGCTTGCTTAAGGGGAAAGGTGAGTTGGGGTGCTGCATAAAACCAGAGATTGAAATGAGCACAGATAAAGTTCCTTAAGCCAAATATGGAATAGACAAGAGCTACTCCTTGCTCAACGAAATGGATTCAACACCCCATATTAAACACCTAAGAATATACCTGACTAGGAAGTATCTTAAAACCTATGGATTGCTATGTCTCCAAAAGAGAATCAAGCGTGTGTGCAGGGGCATAAACGCAGCAGTGATAGGATTGGAGAGGTTTTGTGAGCAAATGAAGACCCTTTGAAGTCATATTGCATGGTACCCATTCCACGGGTCTCAACTCTCCAGGTTTAAGGTATTCTTCCTTCAGCTAAAACATGCATGTGGAACCCAGAGTATGATCAACCGTGTGATCGGGAGACGTGTTCCAATATGTGTCAGTTTTCGTCCCCTGGTACTCGGGTGCAACATTCCAGACGCTTTACTAACACTCTCCCGACTTGCACAGTCAGTGCCTTTAACCTCCTGTTTGGCCCAGTTTGCAATTTCTGCGGAAGATGAACAGGAATAGGGAGAACCAATGACAGACCAGCTGGAGGTGTCTGGACGGGCAAATTTAACTCTCATTTCCCACCAGGAAGAGGAATTAACCAAAGGCTCAGCGTGCCGTGCCGGAACCAGAATAGGGCCTGAAGCCATCCTGCGGTGTTGTGGCCAGCTCACGAGAAAGCGAGTTGAAGAAAGGACCTCAGGGGCACTGTAATTCACAAACATGCAGAGTTATAAATGACAGCTATCGTCCAAAAATATACTGAAGTAAGGCTGCCAAGAGGACTTGAAAGTGGGGCAGAATTGCAGGAAACCGATTTCAGGAGGTAGACTGGAATTGCATTTAAAGCATAGGAAAAGAGGCAGAACGTCCACAATGATGCACTTGGCCAAAAAGGGCGTATGCGTTTTTTCCTGAATGTATTCAGGAAAAAACGCATACGCCCTTTTTGGCCAACCAAGCAAGCTTGCAAAGGAAATCTGCACTACAATGAAGTCTCACTTCCCCCCGGTCAAAAGGGCCATCTGAAAAAAGTGTAAAATCCAGAAAGGCAGGACAGGCCATGGAGAACTGGGAGCCTTGTTATGCTGATGGGCGGGATGTAAATTGCCAACAGCCACTGGGGAGAAGTGTATGGTGTTTCCTGAAACATCTAAAAAACAAAGCAACAGAGCCTAGGGCACTTCCACTTATGGTCCTATAGCTTAGGGAAATTAAAATCAAAAAGACACAGCCACCCCAAAGGTTGGGACGGCTCTGTTTACAAGAACCTGGTTTATGGTACAAGTTCAATATCGCAGAAAGTGAAAATGGATAAAGAAGTTGTGGTACTTACGTACAATGCAGTATCACTCAGCAATGAAATCTATGTCATCAGGCCCGTAGCAGCATAATGAGTGGATTCAGGTATGATGATTCTAACTGAAATAAGTCACACAGAAAAAGAAACATCATAAGAGATCACTAATACACGGAATGTAAACTTGGCTACACAGGAACTGAATTACAAAACAGAACAGGGTCTCAAATTTAGAAAACCAACTTATGCTTGCTTAAGGGGAAAGGTGAGTTGGGGTGCTGCATAAAACCAGAGATTGAAATGAGCACAGATAAAGTTCCTTAAGCCAAATATGGAATAGACAAGAGCTACTCCTTGCTCAACGAAATGGATTCAACACCCCATATTAAACACCTAACAATATACCTGACTAGGAAGTATCTTAAAACCTATGGATTGCTATGTCTCCGAAAGAGATTCAAGCGTGTGTACAGGGGCATAAACGCAGCAGTGATAGGATTGGAGAAGTTCGGTGAGCAAATGAAGACCCTTTGAAGTCATATTGCATGGTACCCATTCCACGGGTCTCAACTCTCCAGGTTTAAGGTATTCTTCCTTCAGCTAAAACATGCATGTGGAACCCAGAGTATGATCAACCGTGTGATCGGGAGACGTGTTCCAATATGTGTCAGTTTTCGTCCCCTGGTACTCGGGTGCAACATTCCAGACGCTTTACTAACACTCTCACGACTTGGAGAGTCAGCGTCTTTAACCTCCTGTTTGGCCCAGTTTGCAATTTCTGCGGATGATGAACAGGAATAGGGAGAACCAATGAGAGACTAGCTGGAGGTGTCTGGACGGGCAAATTTAACTCTCATTTCCCACCAGGATGAGGAATTAACCAAAGGCTCAGCGTGCCGTGCCGGAACCAGATTAGGGCCTGAAGCCATCCTGCGGTGTTGCGGCCAGCTCACGAGAAAGCGAGTTGAAGAAAGGAGCTCAGGGGCACTGTAATTCACAAACCTGCAGAGTTATAAATGACAGCTATCGTCCAAAAATATACTGAAGTAAGGCTGCCAAGAGGACTTGAAAGCGGGGCAGAATTGCAGGAAACCGATTTCAGGAGGTAGACTGGAATTGCATTTAAAGCATAGGAAAAGAGGCAGAACGTCCACAATGATGCACTTGGCCAAAAAGGGCGTATATGTTTCTTCCTGAATATATTCAGGAAAAAACGCATACGCCCTTTTTGGCCAACCAAGCAAGCTTGCAAAGGAAATCTGCACTACAATGAAGTCTCACTTCCCCCCGGTCAAAAGGGCCATCTGAAAAAAGTGTAAAATCCAGAAAGGCAGGACAGGCCATGGAGAACTGGGAGCCTTGTTATGCTGATGGGCGGGATGTCAATTGCCAACAGCCACTCGGGAGAAGTGTATGGTGTTTCCTGAAACATCTAAAAAACAAAGCAACAGAGCCTAGGGCACTTCCACTTATGGTCCTATAGCTTAGTTAATTTAAAATCAAAAAGACACAGCCACCCCAAAGGTTGGGACGGTTCTTTTTACTGGAATCTCTTCTACGGCACAAGTTAAATATCCCAGAGAGCAAATAATGGATAAAGAAGTTGCGGTACTTATGTATAACAGAATACCACTCAGCAATGAAATCTATGTCACCAGGCCTGTACCAGCATAATGAGTGGATTGAGGCACGATGATTCTAAGTGAAATAATTCATACAGAAAAAGAAACATCATAAGGTATTACTAATACACGGAATGTGAACTTGGCTACAAGGAACTGAATTACAAAACAGAACAGGGTCTCAAGTTTAGAAAACTAACTTATGCTTGCTTAAGGGGGAAGGTGAGTTGGGGTGCTGCATTAAACCAGAGTTTGAAATTAGCACAGATACCGTTCCATAAGCCAAATATGGAATAGACAAGACCTACCCCTTGCTCAACGAAATGGATTCAACAATGAGGTATCACCTCACACCTGGTAGAATAGGCATCATAGAAAATCTACAAGCAAAAAATGCTGGAAAGGGTGTGGAGAAAAGGAACCCTCTTCCACTATTGTTGGGAATATAAATTGATACAGTCACTATGGAGAACAATATGGAATTTCTTAAGAAACTAACAATAGAATTACCATATGATACAGCAATCCCAGTACTGGACATATACCCAGACAAAACCATAAATCAAAAAGAGACATTCACCGCAATGTTCATTGCATCACTATTTATAATATCGAGGTAATGGAAGCAACCTAAATGCCCACAGACAGACGAATGCATAAAGCCGTGGTACATATATAAAATGGAATATTACTAAGCCATGAAAAGGAATGAAATTGGGTCATTTGTAGAGACGTCGATGCATCTAGAGACTGTCATACAGAGTGAAGTAAGTCAGAAAGAGAAAAACAAATCTTGTATATTCATGCATATATGTGGAACCTAGAAAACCTGTACAGATTAACCATTTTGCAAGGCATAAATAGAGCAACAGATGTAGACAACAAACGTATGGACAACAAGGGGGGAAAGCTGTTGGGGGGGGTGGTGGGAGGAGTTGAGAGACTGGGATTGGCATGTATACATTTATATGTATAAAATAGATAACCAATAAGAACCTGCTGTATAAAAATATAAAATAAAATTCAAAATTAAAAAGAAATAAAATTTAAACAATAGAAAAAACAATTATTCCCTTCACATACATGTATTTATATGAATAAATTATTTCCATGCTTATATCTGTAAATACAAAAAAGAGGAATAAAATCTACCTTGAACCCAAAACGAAAAAGAGAAAAAAAACACAGAACCCACCAGTTCCACAGAGGAAAACCGTATCAGGGCACTTGCTCCAGTTGTAAACAATTCTGAAGTTGGTCAGTGGTGGGGAATCGTCTCCCATTCAGCCAGCAGCCCCCACGCAACAAGCGTCCTCATTGCAAAGCTGGGGCACCGTGCCGAGGCATCTGTGAGTAAACGTGAGCTGAGCCCCAGGCCAGTTGCTGCTGAACTATTCCCACGCATCCCAGGTAAAACACCTGAATATATACAAGGACTTGAAAGCCTAGAGGGAAGGCCATAGAGCCACACGAGTGACAGCATGCCGGCCGACTTGGTGCCTGCAGGCCAGCCAGGATGGTCCTGGCCCTGGGTGCTCTTCTGGAAGATTTCCATTTCCCTGCCTGAGATACCCGTCCTGTCCCTGCCCCCACTGCTTTTTTCCTTCCTCACCTCTGCCCAGGGAGAAATTCCAGCAGCAGGTATGGGTGACACATCTTCTTCTTTAGCAGGTGGCAGCCTGGCAACTGCTGCAGAAAGTCCAGCAGAGCCCCACTCACACTGGGCCACCCACAAAGCCGTGGCCTCTCACTCCCTCCCACCAGCCCAGCCCCGAGACTGCTGACAGGGCAGAGAAAATGGCGTCAGGCACGGCTGCAGGGGCTCTTGCTGCCTGGAGTGGTATTTATAGTGATCTCAACCCAGGCACACCTGGGGAGGGCTGGCCGGCACGGTAAGGCTGCCCAGGTCAGCCAATCATCACCCCTCAGGGGCTCACAGTTGCAGAAAATGGAACTTGCTGAACCGGCCAGGTCCAAGGAACAGGTGTGGGCTCCTGAGAGTCAGGATAGACAAGGGGCTGCAGCTTTGGCTTGTTTTCTAATCATTTTATCTGGCCCATGAGTGGGAGACAACTTCAAGAAAACCCTCTCCTAATGAGAGGAACCCAGGAGTCAGGGAGAGGAGGGGTGGGTGGTGGTTGGAGACAGAGGCCTGGTGCCCCAGGTGCAGTGGAAGTCTCTGGAAGACCAGGTGGAGGGAGGCCTCACGGAGTGATGCCCAGGGTCACAGACCTGTCGCAGCTGCTGTTTGTTAGTTCAAGTCCTGCTCTGAGGTGCTCTGTGTCAGCTCTGAGCGACAGGTGAGCTGGGGGTGCTCTGCAATGAGGGCTATGTGCACGGTTCCTGTGTGCCCAGCCCTGCCACGGTACCTGCAAGGGTAGCTCTGTATCCTGGGAGGGGCCTGACCACAAGAGCCCTGTGGGCTGGGGTGGGGGTGGGGTACCTGCCCAGGTGAGCTCCATATTCTGGGATTGGTCTGACCACGAGAGCCCCATGGGCTGCTGGGGACCTGGTAAAGGATGTCAGGACAGTCAGTGAAGCCACCGAGGATATACCTCCAGTTGCTCCTAATTCCTACACCCTGCTGGTCATTCTACCAACCACCAGGACATGGTATTCTGTATTAGTCTTCAATGATGCCTTCTTTTGTATTCCATTAGTCCCAGAGTCACAAGAAATTTTGGCTTGTGAGTGGCAGGACTCAACATACAACTAAAACAATACTTCCGGGCCGTCTGGCCCCAAGGGTGCAAAAATTCCCACACCATCTTTGGGGAAAGCTTAGCTAAAGACCTAAAAGTTCTACCTCTGGAAAAGGAAACCCTCCTTCAATATGCAGACGACATTCTGATCGCCAGCCCTACTAAGGAGGCCTCTGAACTACCAAGCCAATAAAGGATAGAAGTTGTCCAAGAAAAAGCTCAAATATCACAGACTGCCGTGACCTGCCTGGGCTTCATTCTCACAGAAGGTTGGAGAAGTCCATCCCAGGAAAGGGAAGAAACCATTTTCAGCCTTACCCCTTTCTAAAACTAGAAGACAGCTTAGGGGTTCCTGGGGAGGCCAGGGTTTGCTGCTTCTGGATCCCTAACTACAGTCTACTAGCTGGGCCTCTATATGAAACACTGAAAGGAAAAGATGATGATCCTTTTGAATAGAATCCAGAAGTGGCCTTTCAAGAATGGAAAGAGCAGTCAATTCAGACCCTTGCCCTGGAACTCCCTAATTTAGCTAAACCCTTTGACCTTTACATTCCCGGTGAAAGGTGAATTGCCATTGGAGAATTAGTGCAAAACCTGGGACCACTTGAAATGGAACAATGCAAGAATGCCATCCAGGTAGGATAAACTACGGTCAC
The DNA here is from genome assembly GCF_949774975.1 of Lagenorhynchus albirostris. Lineage (NCBI taxonomy): Eukaryota > Metazoa > Chordata > Mammalia > Artiodactyla > Delphinidae > Lagenorhynchus > Lagenorhynchus albirostris. The sequence goes on along the minus strand of NW_026783505.1, from coordinate 1,311,917 downwards.
CAAGGGGCTTGGCCCACTGCCACATCTGGCCAAGATACTGGCGGTATCTAAAAACCTGGAAATCAGCAGCCCAAAAGGCCACCTCCCTCCTAAGGGAAAAGGACCCCACGTGGTGATCCTAACCACCAACCATGCCCTGAAGTTGCAGGGTTCGTTCCGTGGGCACACCGACCTCGAGTGAGGAGGCCCTCCAACTCCAACATCCAGAGAGATAACCGGAGGCAACAGGGCACCATGACGACTCGTGTGAACATCACTTGACCTGGACTTTCTCTCATAAAACAACAAGAGTGTGTCCCAAAAGAGTAGACTACTGCTTGCAGGACTTACTGCACCCAGAGGGGAGCTAATAATCTTGGCGGGGGAACCGTATATCACACTGTCACCATAGAAAAGCCTACAGACACCGTGATGATGGTGGCCAGTAAGACCGGCTGGACTCTTGTTTACTTCAAAAGGCTGTTGGCTCAGTGGCCATCATGGTCCTTGATCACCACTGACCCTGGACTGTCTGGGAGTTGAGCGGGCAGGGCTCTGACACCTGGTGCTGTTTGTACGTTAATTCAGGGGCCTAATTGAAGAAAGCGCAGACTACTGGTCAGAGCATCTAGGCTGGCAGAAACAGTCAGCCTAAGGTGGCCGAACAAATGTGGGGCGGGGTGAAACCGGCCCCCACAGCGTCTCTGCACATCTCTTTCCTGGACCCTTGAAGGTCATTAGAATCTATAACACTTCCAATGCTGGTGCTCAGGTGGACGAGCAGGGAGGCAGGGGGCCTGGGGACAATCAACGTCACCTGGAGGCTGCTGGGGAGAAGCTCTGACCCTCGCCCCAGGGTATGAGGGCTCCCAACTCAGCACTCAGCAGTTACAGAAGAAGGGTCTGCACCCTCAGCACTCCAAGAATGAGGAACGGGACAAACGGCAGAGGGGGGGTTTGTCCCCAGCAAAGCCCATTAAAAATCCCTGGGAGATAAAAATAGAATCTGGGCAATAAAGTCAAGTCTAACCTTTTTTATCCTTTGTGCTTTGTCTAATTTCACGTGCTCCTAGGGTCCCGCATGCAGAGGTTCCACACCCGGCACTTCAGACCAGATTTCCTAGTGCAGAATGGCTGGGTCGACACCTCAGCTCCTGGGGCCCAGTGCAGACTCCGCGATATAGAGCCTGAGCTACAGCCAACCCGGCCCTCGAGAGCTCCGCCCCCTCCCTCCCACTGACTCTGACAGGATCTCTACACAGCAGCCCAGCCCACAGCCCACGGGGTAGTACATGCTCTCACCTCTCCATTCTCTGATCAAAATATAAAGTTTCCTTTGCTTGTGAACCAAACTCAGTCTCGATCTGTTGGCCCCAATGACACTGGGCAGGGGGACACTTGTTGGGGTCCACTCTGGAGGATCAGTAACAGAAATTGAGACTATTGTAACCTCAATGAACAGATGTGTGAGCCAAAGTGTAGTTAACATAGAACAGTGTATAAGGCTCGGGTAAAATAAGATGTTTCTAACACTTCCATTGGATATTTCCATCACTTTATTATAAGCAAGTTCAGTGAAAAGGTTTGTCTTATTTGTCAGCTCAATATTAGAGAAATGAAGTGATTTCTTTCCAAGGATGTACATCTAATAATCTTGGTTAAACCTTCAATCTTGTTTTAAATGCTTTTCCATTGAAAATGATACCTCTCTTTCAGCTCCCCCATTTCTGAGAAGTATAAAATCTTATAATTTATTATTACCAAAGGGGAAAGGTGGGAGGAGGGATAAATTAACAGTTTGGGATTAACACATACACACTGCTATGTATAAAATAGATCATCAACAAGGAACTACTGTATAGCACAGGGAACTACACTCAACATTTTGCAATAACCTATAAGGGGAAATAATCTGAAAAAGAATAGATATTTTTATTGACATCATCTATCAATGACAGTTAAAGTGTAACCTAAGGGAAGCTGGTGGTGAGTGCTTCTGACCCTGAAGACTTCAATCATCTAAAGTTTGGACTCTGCCTACTTCCCAAGGCCCTTAATGAACATATGTGTAGCCGTAGCTTAAAAAATTCCCCAGTTTGGGTTTCGGGGAGACACTGATTTTGAAAAAGCCCTGGTGTTCTCCTTACATGAATGGGACTCTTCCTACTGCTAAAACATGTCTGTCACACCCAGAAGATGGTATACCGTCTGATCGGGAAGAGTTTGGAAAAGGCATCTCATCTCCTCATCTCCTGGTGCTCGGGTTCACCCCTCCAGCGTCTTTACTAACAGTCTCCCCACTTGGAGATGTCAGCACTGTCAACATCCTGTTGCGTACAGTTTGGAATTTGTCCAGAGGATGAAGCGGAAGGATGAGGAACAATGAGAGACAAGTCCTACGTGTTCAGACAGGCACATGTCACTCTAATTTCCAATCAGGAAGACGAATTGACCAAAGGCTAGGGTTGCCCATGGAAACAGTATAGAGCTTGAGGAAATCCCGCTGCTTTGTGGCCAGTTCCCATAAACACAAGTTGAACAATAGAACTCAGGGGCAGTAAAATTCACAAAACTGCAGAGTTGAAAATATCCATCACTGAAAAATGTCTTGAGGAAAGTCAGAGAAAAGGACTTGTAAGCAAGGGAGAATGGCAGGAAAGGGATTTGAGGAGGTAGAAAGGACTCGCCGTTAAGCACAAGAAAAGGAGCTGAACATTGCCAACATTGCAGTTGGCCAAAAAGGGTGTATGCGTTTTTTTTGTGTATATATTCAAGAAAAGAGCGTACACCTTTTTAGCCAACCAAACAGGTGGGCACTGGAAGTCAATACTACAAAAGACATCACTTCGCATCAGTCAGAAGAGCCATCCTCATAAAGCGTAAACAACAGAAATGCAGGACAGGGCAAGGAGAAGAGGGAGCCCTGTGAGACTTATAGTGGAAATGTATATTGCCAACGGCCATTCTGGAGAAGTGTATTGTGTTTACTAAAGCATCTAAACAATGAGCTACAGAGCATAGGGCACTTGCACTCATGGGCGTATATCTTGGGAAAAACAAAAATCGAGAGGACACAGGCACCCCAATGTTTACCCCCTCTCTGTTTAAAAGATCCTCGACTAGGATATAACTTAAATGTCTCTGGAGGGAAAAAATGGATAGAGATGTGGTACTTAGGTAGAGTGGAATATTATTCAGCCTGGAAATCAATGAAATATGGCCAGCTGTAACAACTCCGGAGGAGTTACGTATGATCATTCTAAGTGACAGAATTCAAAAAGAAGAAGACACATATCATAAGATATCACTTAAAGGTGGAATCCAAAATGGCTACACATGAAATAAATTACAAAACAAAAACATAGTCAAATATGTAGAAAACACGCATAAGGCTGCTAAACGGGAAAGGTGGGGAGGGGTGAGGCATCATCCAGGAGGTTGAAATTAGCAAAGATACCATTCCAAATACCAAACTGATAATCAACAAGGCCTACACGGTAGCTAAAAGAACTGCACTCAGCACACTCAAGTCACCGGAAAAGAATATATACGACTGGTAAGAATCTGAAAAAGAATTTATTGATGTCTCTCTGTACGTGAATCAAGTGGATGTACAGCAGCAAGAAACAGAGCTTTGAAAATCAGCTGTAACCAATATAGTAATAAATTGAAAAAAATAAACGACAGAGAGACAGAGAAAACCTCTTACAACTTTTCCTCAGGGACGGTGATGCAACATGGATTGAACACATCTAGACCCACAGCAGGATGAGACATAAGGCTGGAAACTGTTTGCGCTAAGAGAAATGTGAGGTTGGGTGAGGAAATGCACACCCTTTAAAGTAATACTACCTGGTACCCATTCAATGGGTCCCAAATCTGCAGGTTCAAGGGATCTTCCTACAGCTAAAACATGCATGGAAAACCCAGAGGACTGTACACCATGTGATCGGGAGATGTGTCTAAAATGCACCTCATTTATCCTCTCCTGGTGCTCCTGTTCACCATTCCAGCCACGTTACTTAGAAGCTCCCCACTTGGAGAATCAGTACATTTAAACTTCTGTTTCACACATTTTGCAAATTGTGAGGAGGATGAACGGGAAGAGGGGGAACCAATGAGAGAAGAGTTGTAGGGGTTTGGACGGGCACATATCACTCTAATTTCCCATTAAGAATAAGAATTAAAAAAAGGCTCAGCCTGCCTCGCCGGAGCCAAAATAGGGCCTGAAGCAATCCTGCGGGTTTGAGGCCAGCTCACAAAAGAGCAACTTAAAACATGGAGCTCAGGGTCACTGCAATTCACAAACCTGCAGAGTTATAAATGAAAACTAACGTCCAAAAATATGTTGAGGTAAGGCAAAGAAGAGGATCTGAATGCAAGACAGAATTGCAAGAAACAGATTTCAAGAGATAGATTGGACTCGTCTTTAACGCACATGAAAAGCGGCAGAATTTCGACAATGATGCAGTTGGCCCAAAAGGGCGTATGCGAGTTTTCCTGATTATATCCAGGAAAAAACGCATACGCACTTTATGGGCAACGAAGCAAGCAAGCAATGCAAATGTGCACAACAAAGAAGTCTCATTTCCCACCGGTCAAAAGGGCCATCCTAAAAAATTGTAAAAACCAGAAATGCAGGACAGGCCATGGAGAACAGGGAGCCTTTATACGCTGATGGGCAGTGTGTGAACTGCCGAGAGCCACTCTGGAGAAGTGTATGGTGGTTCCTAAATCATCTAAAAACAGAGCTACAGAGCATAGGACACTTCCAATCATGGGAGTATATCTAGGGAAGTCTAAAAATCAACAAGACACAAGCACACCACAGTTTAGGGCTACTCTGTTTACAAGAACCTCAACTTCAGTACACCTTAAATATCCCAGGAAAGAGAACAATGGATAAAGAAGATGTGGTACTTATGTACAATGGAATATCTCTTCACCATGAAATCAATGTAATAAGGCTAGTAGAAGGATAAAGAGTGGATTTAGGTCCGATAATACTACTTGAAATAAGTCAAACAGAAAAAGAAACATATCATAAGATATCACTTATAGAGGGAGGGTAAATATGGCTGCACAAGAAATGAATTACAGAACAGAACAGTGTCTCACATTTAGAAAACACACTTATGTCAGCTTAAGGGGAAAGGAGAGGTGGGGTGATGCATAAAACCAGAGTTTGAAATTAGCACAGATACCGTTCAAGAAACCAAATAGGTATTAGACAAGATCTACACCTTGCTCAATGAACTGGCCTCAACACACCCTATACACCGCAGAGAAATATATCTGAGTAATAAGAATCTTAAAACCCATGTATTGATATATCTCCATAAGGGAATCAAGTGTGTGCAGAGCGGCACAAACACAGCAGTGAAAATGAGCTAAACCCCATTATAGAAATAAATTTTAAAAACAAAACGCAGAAACAATGAAAGAGAGAAAAATTCTTACAAAATTCGCTCAGGGGCTGTGATGCAACCTGGATTGACCACATATAAACCCACAGCTGGATAAGACATAAGGCTGGACACTTGGGGCTGAGAGGATTGGTGAGCTTCGGTGAGCAACTGCCGAAAGTTTAATGCAATACTTCATGCTACTCATTCCAAGGGTCCCAACACTCCAGGTTGAAGGGAATCTTCCTACAGCTAAACCATGCTTGGGAAACCCAGCGACTGGTATACCATATGATCGGGAAAGGTTTCTAAAACGCACCACATTTTTCCTCTCCTGGGGCTCCGGATCGACATTCCAGCCGCTTTACTAACAACATCCCCACATGGAGAGTCAATGCCTTTAAGTTCTGGTATCGCACAGTCTTCAGTTAGTGCGGAGGATGAATGGGAATAGGGGGAACCAGTGAGAAACTAGCTGTAGCGGTTTCAATGGGCACATGTCACTCTAATTTCACATCAGTAAGAAGAATGAACCAAAGGCACAGCAAGGTGCCCCAGAAGAAGAATAGGGCTTCAAGGAATCCTGTGGTTATGGGGCAAGATCACAAAACTAAGAGCGGAAAAATGGAGCTAAGGGCCACGCAATTCAAGAACCTGACTTTCCCAAAAAGGGCGTATGTGTTTTTTCCTGAATATATTCAGGAAAAACCGCATACGCCCTTTTGGGCCAACCAAGCAAGCTTGCAAAGGAAATCTGCACTACAATGAAGTCTCAATTCCCGATGGTCAAAAGGGCCATCTGAAAAAAGTGAAACTGTTTGGCCCAGTTTGCAATTTCTGCGGAAGATGAACAGGAATAGGGATAATGAATGAGAGACTAGCTGGAGGTATCTGGACGGGCAAATTTAACTCTCAATTCACACCAGGAAGAGGAATTAACCAAAGGCTCAGTGTGCCGTGCCGGAACCAGATTAGGGCCTGAAGCCATCCTGCGGTGTTGCGGCCAGCTCACGAGAAAGCGACTTGAAGAAGGGAGCTCAGGGGCACTGTAATTCACAAACCTGCAGAGTTATAAATGACAGCTATCGTCCAAAAATATACTGAAGTAAGGCTGCCAAGAGGACTTGAAAGCGGGGCAGAATTGCAGGAAACCGATTTCAGGAGGTAGACTAGAATTGCATTTAAAGCATAGGAAAAGAGGCAGAACGTCCACAATGATGCACTTGGCCAAAAAGGGCGTATGCGTTTTTTCCTGAATATATTCTATCCCCCTATTTCCTAAGCCCTAGCCCTAGCCCTAACCCTAACCCTAGCCCTAACCCTAACCCTAACCCTAACCCTAACCCTAAACCTAACCCTAACCCTAACCCTAACCCCTAACCCTAACCCTAACCCTAACCCTAACCCTAACCCTAACACTAAACCGCGCCCTCACACGCACGCTCCCCCTAAAGCGTTGTCGGACCCTCACCTCGACCCTAAACCGTCCCCATCCCCTAACCGTAACCCTAGCCCAAACCCTAACCCTAACACTTCCCCGAAGCCTGACCCTCACCCGTCCCCTAATCCTAACCCGTACGCTCACACTAACCCGCGCCCTCACACGCACGCTCCCCCTAAAGCGTTGTCGGACCGTCATCTGGATCCTAAACCGTCCCCGTCCCCTAACCCTAACCCTAGCCCGAACCCTAACCCTAACCCTTCCCCGAAGCCTGACCCTCACCCGTCCCCAAATCCTAAACCGTACGCTCACACTAACCCACGCCCTCACACGCACGCTCCCCCTAAAGCGTTGTCGGACCCTCACCTGGACCCTAAACCGTCCCCGTCCCCTAACCCTAACCCTAGCCCGAACCCTAACCCTAACCCTTCCCCGAAGCCTGACCCTCACCCATCCCCTAATCCTAACCCGTACGCTAACACTAACCCGCGCCCTCACACGCACGCTCCCCCTAAAGCGTTGTCGGACCCTCACCTGGACCGTAAACCGTCCCCGTCCCCTAACCCTAACCCTAGCCCGAACCCTAAACCTAAACCTTCCCCGAAGCCTGACCCTCACCCGTCCCCTAATCCTAACCCGTACGCTAACACTAACCCACGCCCTCACACGCACGCTCCCCCTAAAGCGTTGTCGGACCCTCACCTGGACCCTAAACCGTCCCCGTCCCCTAACCCTAACCCTAGCCCGAACCCTAACCCTAACACTTCCCCGAAGCCTGACCCTCACCCGTCCCCTAATCCTAACCTGTACGCTCACACTACCCGCGCCCTCACACTCACGCTCCCGCTAAAGCGTTGTCGGACCCTCACCTGGACCCTAAACCGTCCCCGTCCCCTAACCCTAACCCTAGCCCGAACCCTAACCCTAACCCTTCCCCGAAGCCTGACCCTCACCCGTCCCCTAATCCTAACCCGTACGCTCACACTAACCCGCGCCCTCACACGCACGCTCCCCCTAAAGCGTTGTCGGACCCTCACCTGGACCCTAAACCGTCCCCGTCCCCTAATCCTAACCCTAGCCCGAACCCTAACCCTAATCCTTCCCCGAAGCCTGACCCTCACCCGTCTCCTAATCCTAACCCGTAGGCTCACACTAACCCGCGCCCTCACACGCACGGTCCCCCTAAAGCGTTGTCGGACCCTCACCTGGACCCTAAACCGTCCCCGTCCCCTAACCCTAACCCTAGCCCGAACCCTAACCCTAACCCTTCCCCGAAGCCTGACCCTCACCCGTCCCCTAATCCTAACCCGTAGGCTCACAATAAGCCGCGCCCTCACACGCACGCTCCCCCTAAAGCGTTGTCGGACCCTCACCTGGACCCTAAACCGTCCCCGTCCCCTAACCCTAACCCTAGCCCGAACCCTAACCCTAACCCTTCCCCGAAGCCTGACCCTCATCCGTCCCCTAATCCTAACCCGTAGGCTCACACTAACACGCGCCCTCACATGCACGCTCCCCGTAAAGCGTTGTCGGACCCTCACCTGGACCCTAAACCGTCCCAGTCCCCTAACCCTAGCCCGAACCCTAACCCTAACACTTCCCCGAAGCCTGACCCTCACCCGTCCCCTAATCCTAAGCCGTAGGCTAACACTAACCCGCGCCCTCACACGCACGCTCCCCCTAAAGCATTGTCAGACCCTCACCTGGACCCTAAACCGTCCCCGTCCCCTAACCCTAACCCTAGCCCGAACCCTAACCCTAACCCTTCCCCGAAGCCTGACCCTCACCCGTCCCCTAATCCTCACCCGTACGCTAACACTACCCGCGCCCTCACACGCACGCTCCCCCTAAAGCGTTGTCGGACCCTCACCTGGACCCTAAACCGTCCCCGTCCCCTAACCCTAAACCTAGCCCGAACCCTAACCCTAACCCTTCCCTGAAGCCTGACCCTCACCCGTCCCCTAATCCTAACCCGTAGGCTCACACCAACCCGCGCCCTCACACGCACGCTCCCCCTAAAGCGTTGTCGGACCCTCACCTGGACCCTAAACCGTCCCCGTCCCCTAACCCTAACCCTAGCCCGAACCCTAACCCTAACCCTTCCCCGAAGCCTGACCCTCACCCGTCCCCTAATCCTAACACGTACGCTAACACTAACCCGCGCCCTCACATGCACGCTCCCCCTAAAGTGTTGTCGGACCCTCAGCTGGATCCTAAACCGTCCCCGTCCCCTAACCCTAACCCTAGCTCGAACCCTAACCCTAACACTTCCCCGAAGCCTGACCCTCACCCGTCCCCTAATCCTAACCCGTAGGCTCACACTAACCCGCGCCCTCACACGCACGCTCCCCCTAAAGCGTTGTCGGACCCTCACCTCGACCCTAAACCGTCCCCGTCCCCTAACCCTGACCCTAGCACGAAACCTAACCCTAACCCTTCCCCGAAGCCTGACCCTCACCCGTCCCCTAATCCTAACCCGTACGCTAACACTAACCCGCGCCCTCACATGCACGCTCCCCGTAAAGCGTTGTCGGACCCTCAGCTGGATCCTAAACCGTCCCCGTCCCCTAACCCTAACCCTAGCCCGAACCCTAACCCTAACACTTCCCCGAAGCATGACCCTCACCCGTCCCCTAATCCTAAGCCGTACGCTAACACTAACCCGCGCCCTCACACGCACGCTCCCCCTAAAGCGTTGTCGGACCCTCACCTGGACCCTAAACCGACCCCGTCCCCTAACCCTAACCCTAGCCCGAACCCTAACCCTAACCCTTCCCCGAAGCCTGACCCTCACCCGTCCCCTAATCCTCACCCGTACGCTAACACTAACCCGCGCCCTCACACGCACGCTCCCCCTAAGGCGTTGTCGGACCCTCACCTGGACCCTAAACCGTCCCCGTCCCCTAACCCAAACCCTAGCCCGAACCCTAAACCTAACCCTTCCCCGAAGCCTGACCCTCACCCGTCCCCTAATCCTAACCCGTAGGCTCACACTAACCCGCGCCCTCACACGCACGCTCCCCCTAAAGCGTTGTCGTACCCTCACCTCGACCCTAAACCGTCCCCGTCCCCTAACCCTCACCCTAGCCCGAACCCTAACCCTAACCCTTCCCCGAAGCATGACCCTCACCCGTCCCCTAATCCTAAGCCGTACGCTAACACTAACCCGCGCCCTCACACGCACGCTCCCCCTAAAGCGTTGTCGGACCCTCACCTGGACCCTAAACCGTCCCCGTCACCTAACCCTAAGCCTAGCCCGAACCCTAACCCTAACCCTTCCCCGAAGCCTGACCCTCACCCGTCCCCTAATCCTCACCCGTACGCTAACACTAACCCGCGCCCTCACACGCACGCTCCCCCTGAAGCGTTGTCGTACCCTCACCTGGACCCTAAACCGTCCCCGTCCCCTAACACTAAACCTAGCCCGAACCCTAACCCTAACCTTTCCCTGAAGCCTGACCCTCACCCGTCCCCTAATCCTAACCCGTAGGCTCACACCAACCCGCGCACTCACACGCACGCTCCCCCTAAAGCGTTGTCGGACCCTCACCTGGACCCTAAACCGTCCCCTTCCCCTAACCCTAACCCTAGCCCGAACCCTAACCCTAACCCTTCCCCGAAGCCTGACCCTCACCCGTCCCCTAATCCTAACCCGTACGCTAACACTAACCCGCGCCCTCACATGCACGCTCCCCCTAAAGTGTTGTCGGACCCTCAGCTGGATCCTAAACCGTCCCCGTCCCCTAACCCTAACCCTAGCTCGAACCATAACCCTAACACTTCCCCGAAGCCTGACCCTCACCCGTCCCCTAATCCTAACCCGTAGGCTCACACTAACCCGCGCCCTTACACGCACGCTCCCCCTAAAGCGTTGTCGGACCCTCACAAGGACCCTAAACCGTCCCCGTCCCCTAACCCTAACCCTAGCCCGAACCCTAACCATAACACTACCCCGAAGCCTGACCCTCACCCGTCCCCTAATCCTAACCCGTACACTCACACTAACTCGCGCCCTCACACGCACGCTCCCCCTAAAGCGTTGTCAGACCCTCACCTGGACCCTAAACCGTCTCCGTTCCCTAACCCTAACCCTAGCCCGAACCCTAACCCTAACACTTCCCCGAAGCCTGACCCTCACCCGTCCCCTAATCCTAACCCGTAGGCTAACACTAACCCGCGCCCTCACACGCACGCTCCCCCTAAAGCGTTGTCGGAACCTCACCTGGACCCTAAACCGTCCCCGTCCCCTAACCCTAACCCTAGCCTGAACCCTAACCCTAACCCTTCCCCGAAGCCTGACCCTCACCCGTCGCCTAATCCTAAATCGTAGGCTCACACTAACCTGCGCCCTCACACGCACGCTCCCCCTAAAGCATTGTCGGAACCTCACCTGGACCCTAAACCGTCCCCGTACCCTAACCCTAACCCTAGCCCGAACCCTAACCCTAACCCTTCCCCGAAGCCTGACCCTCACCCGTCCCCTAATCCTAACCCGTACGCTAACACTAACCCACGCCCTCACACGCACTCTCCCCCTAAAGCGTTGTCGGACCCTCAATTGGACCCTAAGCCGTCCCCGTACCCTAAACCTAACCCTAGCCCGAACCTTAACCCTAACCCTTCCCTGAAGCCTGACCCTCACCCATTACCTAATCCTAACCCGCACGCTAACACTAACCCGGGCCCTCACACGCATGCTCCCCCTAAAGCGTTGTCAGACCCTCACCTGGACCCTAAACCGTCCCCGTCCCCTAACCCTAACCCTAGCCCGAACCCTAACCCTACCCTTCCCCGAAGCCTGACCCTCACCCGTCCCCTAATCCTAAGCCGTAGGCTCAAACTAACCCGCGCCCTCACACGCACGCTCCCCCTAAAGCGTTGTCGGACCCTCACCTGGACCCTAAACCGTCCCCGTCCCCTAACCCTAACCCTAGCCCGAACCCTAACCCTAACCCTTCCCCGAAGCCTGACCCTCACCCGTCCTCTAATCCTAACCCGTACGGCAACACTAACCCGCGCCCTCACACGCACGCTCCCCCTAAAGCGTTGTCGGACCCTCACCTGGACCCTAAACCGTCCCCATCCCCTAACCCTAACCCTAGCCCGAACCCTAACCCTAACCCTTCCCCGAAGCCTGACCCTCACCCGTCACCTAATCCTAACCCGTAGGCTCACACTAACCCGCGCCCTCACACGCATGATCCCCCTAAAGCGTTGTCGGACCCTCACCTGGACCCTAAACCGTCCCTGTCCCCTAACCCTAACCGTAGCCCGAACCCTAACCCTAACCCTTCCCCGAAGCATGACCCTCACCCGTCCCCTAATCCTAAGCCGTACGCTAACACTAACCCGCGCCCTCACACGCACGCTCCCCCTAAAGCGTTGTCGGACCCTCACCTGGACCCTAAACCGTCCCCGTCCCCTAACCCTAACCCTAGCCCGAACCCTAACCCTAACCCTTCCCCGAAGCCTGACCCTCACCCGTCCCCTAATCCTCACCCGTACGCCAACACTAACCCGCGCCCTCACACGCACGCTCCCCCTAAAGCGTTGTCGGACCCTCACCTGGACCCTAAACCGTCCCCGTCCCCTAACCCTAACCCTAGCCCGAACCCTAACCCTAACCCTTCCCTGAAGCCTGACCCTCACCCATCCCCTAATCCTAACCCATAGGCTCACACTAACCCGCGCCCTCACACGCACGCTCCCCCTAAAGCGTTGTCAGACCCTCACCTGGACCCTAAACCGTCCCCGTCCCCTAACCCTAACCCTAGCCCGAACCCTAACCCTAACCCTTCCCCGAAGCCTGACCCTCACCCGTCCCCTAATCCTCACCCGTAGGCTCACACTAACCCGCGCCCTCACACGCACGCTCCCCCTAAAGCGTTGTCGGACCCTCACCTGGACCCTAAACCGTCCCCGTCCCCTAACCCTAACCCTAGCCCGAACCCTAACCCTAACCCTTCCCCGAAGCCTGACCCTCACCCGTCCCCTAATCCTAACCCGTAGGCTCACACTAACCCGCGCCCTCACATGAACGCTCCCCCTAAAGCGTTGTCGGACCCTCACCTCGACCCTAAACCGTCCCCGTCCCGTAAGCCTAACCCTAGCCCGAACCCTAACCCTAACCCTTCCCCGAAGCCTGACCCTCACCCGTCCCCTAATCCTAAGCCGTACGCTAACACTAACCCGCGCCCTCACACGCACGCTCCCCCTAAAGCGTTGTCGGACCCTCACCTGGACCCTAAACCGTCCCCGTCCCCTAACCCTAACCCTAGCCCGAACCCTAACCCTAACCCTTCCCCGAAGCCTGACCCTCACCCGTCCCCTAATCCTCACCCGTACGCTAACACTAACCCGCGCCCTCACACGCACGCTCCCCCTAAAGCGTTGTCGGACCCTCACCTGGACCCTAAACCGTCCCCGTCCCCTAACCCTAAACCTAGCCCGAACCCTAACCCTAACACTTCCCTGAAGCCTGACCCTCACCCGTCCCCTAATCCTAACCCGTAGGCTCACACCAACCCGCGCCCTCACACGCATGCTCCCCCTAAAGCGTTGTCGGACCCTCACCTGGACCCTAAACCGTCCCCGTCCCCTAACCCTAACCCTAGCCCGAACCCTAACCCTAACCCTTCCCCGAAGCCTGACCCTCACCCGTCCCCTAATCCTAACCCGTACGCTAACACTAACCCGCGCCCTCACATGCACGCTCCCCCTAAAGTGTTGTCAGACCCTCAGCTGGATCCTAAACTGTCCCCGTCCCCTAACCCTAACCCTAGCTCGAACCCTAACCCTAACACTTCCCCGAAGCCTGACCCTCACCCGTCCCCTAATCCTAACCCGTAGGCTCACACTAACCCGCGCCCTTACACGCACGCTCCCCCTAAAGCGTTGTCGGACCCTCACCAGGACCCTAAACCATCCCCATCCCCAAACCTAACCCTAGCCCGAACCCTAACCATAACACTACCCCGAAGCCTGACCCCCACCCGTCCCCTAATCCTAACCCGTACGCTCACACTAACTCGCGCCCTCACACGCACGCTCCACCTAAAGCGTTGTCAGACCCTCACCTGGACCCTAAACCGTCCCCGTCCCCTAACCCTAACCCTAGCCCGAACCCTAACCCTAACCCTTCCCCGAAGCCTGACCCTCACCCGTCCCCTAATCCTAACCCGTAGGCTCACACTAACCCGCGCCCTCACACGCACGCTCCCCCTAAAGCATTGTCGGAACCTCACCTGGACCCTAAACCGTCCCCGTCCCCTAACCCTAACCCTAGCCCGAACCCTAACCCTAACCCTTCCCCGAAGCCTGACCCTCACCCATCACCTAATCCTAACCCGCACGCTAACACTAACCCGGGCCCTCACACGCATGCTCCCCCTAAAGCGTTGTCGGACCCTCACCTGGACCCTAAACCGTCCCCGTCCCCTAAACCTAACCCTAGCCCGAACCCTAACCCTAACCCTTCCCCGAAGCCTGACCCTCACCCGGCCCCTATTCCTAACCCGTAGGCTCACACTAACCCACGCCCTCACACGCACGCTCCCCCTAAAGCGTTGTCGGACCCTCACCTGGACCCTAAACCGTCCCCGTCCCCTAACCCTAACCCTAGCCCGAACCCTAACCCTAACACTTCCCCGAAGCCTGACGCTCACCCGTCCCCTAATCCTAACCCGTACGGCAACACTAACCCGCGCCCTCACACGCACGCTCCCCCTAAAGCGTTGTCGGACCCTCACCTGGACCCTAAACCGTCCCCATCCCCTAACCCTAACCCTAGCCCGAACCCTAACCCTAACCCTTCCCCGAAGCCTGACCCTCACCCGTCACCTAATCCTAACCCGTAGGCTCACACTAACCCGCGCCCTCACACGCACGATCCCCCTAAAGCGTTGTCGGACCCTCACCTGGACCCTAAACCGTCCCCGTCCCCTAACCCTAACCCTAGCCCGAACCCTAACCCTAAACCTTCCCCGAAGCGTGACCCTCACCCGTCCCCTAATCCTAAGCCGTACGCTAACACTAACCCGCGCCCTCACACGCACGCTCCCCCTAAAGCGTTGTCGGACCCTCACCTGGACCCTAAACCGTCCCCGTCCCCTAACCCTAACCCTAGCCCAAACCCTAACCCTAACCCTTCCCCAAAGCCTGACCCTCACCCGTCCCCTAATCCTCACCCGTACGCTAACACTAACCCGCGCCCTCACACGCACGCTCCCCCTAAAGCGTTGTCGGACCCTCACCTGGACCCTAAACCGTCCCCGTCCCCTAACCCTAACCCTAGCCCGAACCCTAACCCTAACACTTCCCCGAAGCCTGACCCTCACCCGTCCCCTAATCCTAAGCCGTACGCTCACACTAACCCGCGCCCTCACACGCACGCTCCCCCTAAAGCGTTGTCGGAACCTCAACTGGACCCCAAACCGTCCCCGTACCCTAACCCTAACCCTAGCCCGAACCCTAACCTTAACCCTTCCCCGAAGCCTGACCCTCACCCGTCCCCTAATCCTAACCCGTACGCTAACACTAACCCGCGCCCTCACACGCACGCTCCCCCTAAAGCGTTGTCGGACCCTCAATTGGACCCTAAGCCGTCCCCGTCCCCTAACCCTAACCCTAGCCCGAACCCTAACCCTAACCCTTCCCCGAAGCCTGACCCTCACCCGTCCCCTAATCCTAATCCGTACGCTAACACTAACCCGCGCCATCACACGCACGCTCCCCCTAAAGCGTTGTCGGACCCTCACCTGGACCCTAAACCGTCCCCGTACCCTAACCCTAACCCTAGCCCGAACCCTAACCCTAACACTTCCCCGAAGCCTGACGCTCACCCGTCCCCTAATCCTAACCCGTACGCTAACACTAAACCGCGCCCTCACACGCACGCTCCCCCTAAAGCGTGTCGGACCCTCACCTGGACCCTAAACCGTCCCCGTCCCCTAACCCTAACCCTAGCCCGAACCCTAACCCTAACCCTTCCCCGAAGCCTGACCCTCACCCGTCACTTAATCCTAACCCGTAGGCTCACACTAACCCGCGCCCTCACACGCACGCTCCCCCTAAAGCGTTGTCGGACCCTCACCTGGACCCTAAACCGTCCCCGTCCCCTAACCCTAACCCTAGCCCGAACCCTAACCCTAACCCTTCCCCGAAGCATGACCCTCACCCGTCCCCTAATCCTAAGCCGTACGCTAACACTAACCCGCGCCCTCACACGCACGCTCCCCCTAAAGCGTTGTCGGACCCTCACCTGGACCCTAAACCGTCCCCGTCCCCTAACTCTAACCCTAGCCCGAACCCTAACCCTAACCCTTCCCCGAAGCCTGACCCTCACCCGTCCCCTAATCCTCACCCGTACGCTAACACTAACCCGCGCCCTCACACGCACGCTCCCCCTAAAGCGTTGTCGGACCCTCACCTGGACCCTAAACCGTCCCCGTCCCCTAACCCTAACCCTAGCCCGAACCCTAAACCTTACCCTTCCCCGAAGCCTGACCCTCACCCGTCCCCTAATCCTAACCCGTAGGCTCACACTAACCCGCGCCCTCACACGCACGCTCCCCCTAAAGCGTTGTCGGACCCTCACCTCGACCCTAAACCGTCCCCGTCCCCTAACCCTAACCCTAGCCCAAACCCTAACCCTAACCCTTCCCCGAAGCATGACCCTCACCCGTCCCCTAATCCTAAGCCGTACGCTAACACTAACCCGCGCCCTCACACGCACGCTCCCCCTAAAGCGTTGTCGGACCCTCACCTGGACCCTAAACCGTCCCCGTCCCCTAACCCTAACCCTAGCCCGAACCCTAACCCTAACCCTTCCCCGAAGCCTGACCCTCACCCGTCCCCTAATCCTCACCCGTACGCTAACACTAACCCGCGCCCTCACACGCACGCTCCCCCTAAAGCGTTGTCGGACCCTCACCTGGACCCTAAACCGTCCCCGTCCCCTAACCCTAAACCTAGCGGGAACCCTAACCCTAACCCTTCCCTGAAGCCTGACCCTCACGCGTCCCCTAATCCTAACCCGTAGGCTCACACCAACCCGCGCCCTCACACGCACGCTCCCCCTAAAGCGTTGTCGGACCCTCACCTGGACCCTAAACCGTCCCCGTCCCCTAACCCTAACCCTAGCCCGAACCCTAACCCTAACCCTTCCCCGAAGCCTGACCCTCACCCGTCCCCTAATCCTAACCCGTACGCTAACACTAACCCGCGCCCTCACATGCACGCTCCCCCTAAAGTGTTTTCGGACCCTCAGCTGGATCCTAAACCGTCCCCGTCCCCTAACCCTAACCCTAGCTCGAACCCTAACCCTAACACTTCCCCGAAGCCTGACCCTCACCCGTCCCCTAATCCTAACCCGTAGGCTCACACTAACCCGCGCACTTACACGCACGCTCCCCCTAAAGCGTTGTCGGACCCTCACCAGGACCCTAAACCGTCCCCGTCCCCTAACCCTAACCCTAGCCCGAACCCTAACCCTAACACTTCCCCGAAGCCTGACGCTCACCCGTCCGCTAATCCTAACCCGTACGGTAACACTAACCCGCGCCCTCACACGCACGCTCCCCCTAAAGCGTTGTCGGACCCTCACCTGGACCCTAAACCGTCCCCGTCCCCTAACCCTAACCCTAGCCCGAACCCTAACCCTAACCCTTCCCCGAAGCCTGACCCTCACCCGTCACCTAATCCTAACCCGTAGGCTCACACTAATCCGCGCCCTCACACGCACGATCCCCCTAAAGCGTTGTCAGACCCTCACCTGGACCCTAAACCGTCCCCGTCCCCTAACCCTAACCCTAGCCCAAACCCTAACCCTAACCCTTCCCCGAAGCATGACCCTCACCCGTCCCCTAATCCTAAGCCGTACGCTAACACTAACCCGCGCCCTCACACGAACGCTCCCCCTAAAGCGTTGTCAGACCCTCACCTGGACCCTAAACCGTCCCCGTCCCCTAACCCTAACCCTAGCCCGAACCCTAACCCTAACCCTTCCCCGAAGCCTGACCCTCACCCGTCCCCTAATCCTCACCCGTAGGCTCACACTAACCCGCGCCCTCACACGCACGCTCCCCCTAAAGCGTTGTCGGACCCTCACCTGGACCCTAAACCGTCCCCATCCCCTAACCCTAACCGTAGCCCGAACCCTAACCCTAACCCTTCCCCGAAGCCTGACCCTCACCCGTCCCCTAATCCTAACCCGTAGGCTCACACTAACCCGCGCCCTCACATGAACGCTCCCCCTAAAGCGTTGTCGGACCCTCACCTCGACCCTAAACCGTCCCCGTCCCGTAAGCCTAACCCTAGCCCGAACCCTAACCCTAACCCTTCCCCGAAGCCTGACCCTCACCCGTCCCCTAATCCTAAGCCGTACGCTAACACTAACCCGCGCCCTCACACGCACGCTCCCCCTAAAGCGTTGTCGGACCCTCACCTGGACCCTAAACCGTCCCCGTCCCCTAACCCTAACCCTAGCCCGAACCCTAACCCTAACCCTTCCCCGAAGCCTGACCCTCACCCGTCCCCTAATCCTCACCCGTACGCTAACACTAACCCGCGCCCTCACACGCACGCTCCCCCTAAAGCGTTGTCGGACCCTCACCTGGACCCTAAACCGTCCCCGTCCCCTAACCCTAAACCTAGCCCGAACCCTAACCCTAACACTTCCCTGAAGCCTGACCCTCACCCGTCCCCTAATCCTAACCCGTAGGCTCACACCAACCCGCGCCCTCACACGCATGCTCCCCCTAAAGCGTTGTCGGACCCTCACCTGGACCCTAAACCGTCCCCGTCCCCTAACCCTAACCCTAGCCCGAACCCTAACCCTAACCCTTCCCCGAAGCCTGACCCTCACCCGTCCCCTAATCCTAACCCGTACGCTAACACTAACCCACGCCCTCACATGCACGCTCCCCCTAAAGTGTTGTCAGACCCTCAGCTGGATCCTAAACTGTCCCCGTCCCCTAACCCTAACCCTAGCTCGAACCCTAACCCTAACACTTCCCCGAAGCCTGACCCTCACCCGTCCCCTAATCCTAACCCGTAGGCTCACACTAACCCGCGCCCTTACACGCACGCTCCCCCTAAAGCGTTGTCGGACCCTCACCAGGACCCTAAACCGTCCCCATCCCCAAACCTAACCCTAGCCCGAACCCTAACCATAACACTACCCCGAAGCCTGACCCTCACCCGTCCCCTAATCCTAACCCGTACGCTCACACTAACTCGCGCCCTCACACGCACGCTCCACCTAAAGCGTTGTCAGACCCTCACCTGGACCCTAAACCGTCCCCGTCCCCTAACCCTAACCCTAGCCCGAACCCTAACCCTAACCCTTCCCCGAAGCCTGACCCTCACCCGTCCCCTAATCCTAACCCGTAGGCTCACACTAACCCGCGCCCTCACACGCACGCTCCCCCTAAAGCATTGTCGGAACCTCACCTGGACCCTAAACCGTCCCCGTCCCCTAACCCTAACCCTAGCCCGAACCCTAACCCTAACCCTTCCCCGAAGCCTGACCCTCACCCATCACCTAATCCTAACCCGCACGCTAACACTAACCCGGGCCCTCACACGCATGCTCCCCCTAAAGCGTTGTCGGACCCTCACCTGGACCCTAAACCGTCCCCGTCCCCTAAACCTAACCCTAGCCCGAACCCTAACCCTAACCCTTCCCCGAAGCCTGACCCTCACCCGGCCCCTATTCCTAACCCGTAGGCTCACACTAACCCACGCCCTCACACGCACGCTCCCCCTAAAGCGTTGTCGGACCCTCACCTGGACCCTAAACCGTCCCCGTCCCCTAACCCTAACCCTAGCCCGAACCCTAACCCTAACACTTCCCCGAAGCCTGACGCTCACCCGTCCCCTAATCCTAACCCGTACGGCAACACTAACCCGCGCCCTCACACGCACGCTCCCCCTAAAGCGTTGTCGGACCCTCACCTGGACCCTAAACCGTCCCCATCCCCTAACCCTAACCCTAGCCCGAACCCTAACCCTAACCCTTCCCCGAAGCCTGACCCTCACCCGTCACCTAATCCTAACCCGTAGGCTCACACTAACCCGCGCCCTCACACGCACGATCCCCCTAAAGCGTTGTCGGACCCTCACCTGGACCCTAAACCGTCCCCGTCCCCTAACCCTAACCCTAGCCCGAACCCTAACCCTAAACCTTCCCCGAAGCGTGACCCTCACCCGTCCCCTAATCCTAAGCCGTACGCTAACACTAACCCGCGCCCTCACACGCACGCTCCCCCTAAAGCGTTGTCGGACCCTCACCTGGACCCTAAATCGTCCCCGTCCCCTAACCCTAACCCTAGCCCAAACCCTAACCCTAACCCTTCCCCAAAGCCTGACCCTCACCCGTCCCCTAATCCTCACCCGTACGCTAACACTAACCCGCGCCCTCACACGCACGCTCCCCCTAAAGCGTTGTCGGACCCTCACCTGGACCCTAAACCGTCCCCGTCCCCTAACCCTAACCCTAGCCCGAACCCTAACCCTAACACTTCCCCGAAGCCTGACCCTCACCCGTCCCCTAATCCTAAGCCGTACGCTCACACTAACCCGCGCCCTCACACGCACGCTCCCCCTAAAGCGTTGTCGGAACCTCACCTGGACCCCAAACCGTCCCCGTACCCTAACCCTAACCCTAGCCCGAACCCTAACCTTAACCCTTCCCCGAAGCCTGACCCTCACCCGTCCCCTAATCCTAACCCGTACGCTAACACTAACCCGCGCCCTCACACGCACGCTCCCCCTAAAGCGTTGTCGGACCCTCAATTGGACCCTAAGCCGTCCCCGTCCCCTAACCCTAACCCTAGCCCGAACCCTAACCCTAACCCTTCCCCGAAGCCTGACCCTCACCCGTCCCCTAATCCTAATCCGTACGCTAACACTAACCCGCGCCATCACACGCACGCTCCCCCTAAAGCGTTGTCGGACCCTCACCTGGACCCTAAACCGTCCCCGTACCCTAACCCTAACCCTAGCCCGAACCCTAACCCTAACACTTCCCCGAAGCCTGACGCTCACCCGTCCCCTAATCCTAACCCGTACGCTAACACTAACCCGCGCCCTCACACGCACGCTCCCCCTAAAGCGTGTCGGACCCTCACCTGGACCCTAAACCGTCCCCGTCCCCTAACCCTAACCCTAGCCCGAACCCTAACCCTAACCCTTCCCCGAAGCCTGACCCTCACCCGTCACTTAATCCTAACCCGTAGGCTCACACTAACCCGCGCCCTCACACGCACGCTCCCCCTAAAGCGTTGTCGGACCCTCACCTGGACCCTAAACCGTCCCCGTCCCCTAACCCTAACCCTAGCCCGAACCCTAACCCTAACCCTTCCCCGAAGCATGACCCTCACCCGTCCCCTAATCCTAAGCCGTACGCTAACACTAACCCGCGCCCTCACACGCACGCTCCCCCTAAAGCGTTGTCGGACCCTCACCTGGACCCTAAACCGTCCCCGTCCCCTAACTCTAACCCTAGCCCGAACCCTAACCCTAACCCTTCCCCGAAGCCTGACCCTCACCCGTCCCCTAATCCTCACCCGTACGCTAACACTAACCCGCGCCCTCACACGCACGCTCCCCCTAAAGCGTTGTCGGACCCTCACCTGGACCCTAAACCGTCCCCGTCCCCTAACCCTAACCCTAGCCCGAACCCTAAACCTTACCCTTCCCCGAAGCCTGACCCTCACCCGTCCCCTAATCCTAACCCGTAGGCTCACACTAACCCGCGCCCTCACACGCACGCTCCCCCTAAAGCGTTGTCGGACCCTCACCTCGACCCTAAACCGTCCCCGTCCCCTAACCCTAACCCTAGCCCAAACCCTAACCCTAACCCTTCCCCGAAGCATGACCCTCACCCGTCCCCTAATCCTAAGCCGTACGCTAACACTAACCCGCGCCCTCACACGCACGCTCCCCCTAAAGCGTTGTCGGACCCTCACCTGGACCCTAAACCGTCCCCGTCCCCTAACCCTAACCCTAGCCCGAAACCTAACCCTAACCCTTCCCCGAAGCCTGACCCTCACCCGTCCCCTAATCCTCACCCGTACGCTAACACTAACCCGCGCCCTCACACGCACGCTCCCCCTAAAGCGTTGTCGGACCCTCACCTGGACCCTAAACCGTCCCCGTCCCCTAACCCTAAACCTAGCGGGAACCCTAACCCTAACCCTTCCCTGAAGCCTGACCCTCACGCGTCCCCTAATCCTAACCCGTAGGCTCACACCAACCCGCGCCCTCACACGCACGCTCCCCCTAAAGCGTTGTCGGACCCTCACCTGGACCCTAAACCGTCCCCGTCCCCTAACCCTAACCCTAGCCCGAACCCTAACCCTAACCCTTCCCCGAAGCCTGACCCTCACCCGTCCCCTAATCCTAACCCGTACGCTAACACTAACCCGCGCCCTCACATGCACGCTCCCCCTAAAGTGTTTTCGGACCCTCAGCTGGATCCTAAACCGTCCCCGTCCCCTAACCCTAACCCTAGCTCGAACCCTAACCCTAACACTTCCCCGAAGCCTGACCCTCACCCGTCCCCTAATCCTAACCCGTAGGCTCACACTAACCCGCGCACTTACACGCACGCTCCCCCTAAAGCGTTGTCGGACCCTCACCAGGACCCTAAACCGTCCCCGTCCCCTAACACTAACCCTAGCCCGAACCCTAACCATAACACTACCCCGAAGCCTGACCCTCACCCGTCCCCTAATCCTAACCCGTACGCTCACACTAACTCGCGCTCTCACACGCACGCTCCCCCTAAAGCGTTGTCAGACCCTCACCTGGACCCTAAACCGTCCCCGTCCCCTAACCCTAACCCTAGCCCGAACCCTAACCCTAACCCTTCCCCGAAGCCTGACCCTCACCCGTCCCATAATCCTACCCCGTAGGCTCACACTAACCAGCGCCCTCACACGCACGCTCCCCCTAAAGCATTGTCGGAACCTCACCTGGACCCTAAACCGTCCCCGTACCCTAACCCTAACCCTAGCCCGAACCCTAACCCTAACCCTTCCCCGAAGCCTGACCCTCACCCGTCCCCTAATCCTAACCCGTACGCTAACACTAACCCGCGCCCTCACACGCACGCTCCCCCTAAAGCGTTGTCGGACCCTCAATTGGAGCCTAAGCCGTCCCCATCCCCTAACCCTAACCCTAGCCCGAACCCTAACCCTAACCCTTCCCCGAAGCCTGACGCTCACCCGTCCCCTAATCCTAACCCATACAGTAACACTAACCCGCGCCCTCACACGCACGCTCCCCCTAAAGCGTTGTCGGACCCTCACCAGGACCCTAAACCGTCCCCGTCCCCTAACACTAACCCTAGCCCGAACCCTAACCATAACACTACCCCGAAGCCTGACCCTCACCCGTCCCCTAATCCTAACCCGTACGCTCACACTAACTCGCGCTCTCACACGCACGCTCCCCCTAAAGCGTTGTCAGACCCTCACCTGGACCCTAAACCGTCCCCGTCCCCTAACCCTAACCCTAGCCCGAACCCTAACCCTAAACCTTCCCCGAAGCCTGACCCTCACCCGTCCCCTAATCCTAACCCGTAGGCTCACACTAACCCGCACCCTCACACGCACGCTCCCCCTAAAGCGTTGTTGGAACCTCACCTGGACCCTAAACCGTCCCCGTTCCCTAACCCTAACCCTAGCCTGAACCCTAACCCTAACACTTCCCCGAAGCCTGACCGTCACCCGTCCCCTAATCCTAAACCGTAGGCTCACACTAACCAGCGCCCTCACACGCACGCTCCCCCTAAAGCATTGTCGGAACCTCACCTGGACCCTAAACCGTCCCCGTACCCTAACCCTAACCCTAGCCCGAACCCTAACCCTAACCCTTCCCCGAAGCCTGACCCTCACCCGTCCCCTAATCCTAAACCGTACGCTAACACTAACCCGCGCCCTCACACGCACGCTCCCCCTAAAGCGTTGTCGGACCCTCAATTGGACCCTAAGCCGTCCCCGTACCCTAACCCTAACCCTAGCCCGAACCCTAACCCTAACACTTCCCCGAAGCCTGACCCTCACCCATCACCTAATCCTAACCCGCACGCTAACACTAACCAGGGCCCTCACACGCATGCTCCCCCTAAAGCGTTGTCGGACCCTCACCTGGACCCTAAACCGTCCCGGTCCCCTAACCCTAACCCTAGCCCGAACCCTAACCCTAACCCTTCCCCGAACCCTGACCCTCAACCGTCCCCTAATCCTAACCCGTTGGCTCACACTAACCCGCGCCCTCACACGCACGCTCCCCCTAAAGCGTTGTCAGACCCTCACCTGGACCCTAAACCGTCCCCGTCCCCTAACCCTAACCCTAGCCTGAACCCTAACCCTAACACTTCCCCGAAGCCTGACCCTCACCCGTCCCCTAATCCTAACCCGTACGGCAACACTAACCCGCGCCCTCACACGCACGCTCCCCCTAAAGCGTTGTCGGACCCTCACCTGGACCCTAAACCGTCCCCATCCCCTAACCCTAACCCTAGCCCGAACCCTAACCCTAACCCTTCCCCGAAGCCTGACCCTCACCCGTCACCTAATCCTAACCCGTAGGCTCACGCTAACCCGCGCCCTCACACGCACGATCCCCCTAAAGCGTTGTCGGACCCTCACCTGGACCCTAAACCGTCCCCGTCCCCTAACCCTAACCGTAGCCCGAACCCTAACCCTAAACCTTCCCCGAAGCCTGACCCTCACCCGTCCCCTAATCCTAAGCCGTACGCTAACACTAACACGCGCCCTCACACGCACGCTCCCCCTAAAGCGTTGTCGGACCCTCACCTGGACCCTAAACCGTCCCCGTCCCCTAACCCTAGCCCGAACCCTAACCCTAACCCTTCCCCGAAGCCTGACCCTCACCCGTCCCCTAATCCTAACCCGTACGCTAACACTAACCCACGCCCTCACACGCACGCTCCCCCTAAAGCGTTGTCGGACCCTCACCTGGACCCTAAACCGTACCCGTCCCCTAACCCTAACCCTAGCCCGAACCCTAACCCTAACCCTTCCCCGAAGCCTGACGCTCACCCGTCCCCTAATTCTAACCCGTACGCTAACACTAACCCGCGCCCTCACACGCACGCTCCCCCTAAAGCGTTGTCGGACCCTCACCTGGACCCTAAACCGTCCCCGTCCCCTAACCCTAACCCTAGCCCGAACCCTAACCCTAACCCTTCCCCGAAGCCGGACCCTCACACGTCACCTAATCCTAAACCGTAGGCTCACACTAACCCGCGCCCTCACAGGCACGATCCCCTAAAGCGTTGTCGGACCCTCACCTCGACCCTAAACCGTCCCCGTCCCCTAACCCTAACCCTAGCCCGAACCCTAACCCTAACCCTTCCCCGAAGCCTGACCCTCACCCGTCCCCTAATCCTAACCCGTAGGCTCACACTAACCCGCGCCCTCACACGCACGATCCCCCTAAAGCGTTGTCGGACCCTCACCTGGACACTAAACCGTCCCCGTCCCCTAACCCTAACCCTAGCCCGAACCCTAACGCTAACCCTTCCCCGAAGCATGACCCTCACCCGTCCCCTAATCCTAAGACGTACGCTAACACTAACTCGCGCCCTCACACGCACGCTCCCCCTAAAGCGTTGTCGGACCCTCACCTCGACCCTAAACCGTCCCCGTCCCCTAACCCTAACCCTAGCCCGAACCCTAACCCTAACCCTTCCCCGAAGCCTGACGCTCACCCGTCCCCTAATCCTAACCCGTACGGTAACACTAACCCGCGCCCTCACACGCACGCTCCCCCTAAAGCGTTGTCGGACCCTCACCTGGACCCTAAACCGTCCCCGTCCCCTAACCCTAACCCTAGCCCGAACCCTAACCCTAACCCTTCCCCGAAGCCTGACCCTCACCCGTCACCTAATCCTAACCCGTAGGCTCACACTAACCCCCGCCCTCACACGCACGATCCCCCTAAAGCGTTGTCGGACCCTCACCCGGACCCTAAACCGTCCCCGTCCCCTAACCCTAACCCTAGCCCGAACCCTAACCCTAACCCTTCCCCGAAGCATGACCCTCACCCGTCCCCTAATCCTAAGCCGTACGCTAACACTAACCCGCGACCTCACACGCACGCTACCCCTAAAGCGTTGTCGGACCCTCACCTGGACCCTAAACCGTCCCCGTCCCCTAACCCTAACCCTAGCCCGAACCCTAACCCTAACCCTTCCCCGAAGCATGACCCTCACCCGTCCCCTAATCCTAACCCGTACGCTAACACTAACCCGCGCCCTCACACGCACGCTCCCCCTAAAGCGTTGTCGGACCCTCACCTGGACCCTAAACCGTCCCCGTCCCCTAACCCTAACCCTAGCCCGAACCCTAACCCTAACCCTTCCCCGAAGCCTGACCCTCACCCGTCCCCTAATCCTAACCCGTAGGCTCACACTAACCCGCGCCCTCACACGCACGCTCCCACTAAAGCGTTGTCGGACGCTCACCTCGACCCTAAACCGTCCCCGTCCCCTAACCCTAACCCTAGCCCGAACCCTAACCCTAACCCTTCCCCGAAGCATGACCCTCACCCGTCCCCTAATCCTAAGCCGTACGCTAACACTAAACCGCGCCCTCACACGCACGCTCCCCCTAAAGCGTTGTCGGATCCTCACCTGGACCCTAAACCGTCCCCGTCCCATAACCCTAACCCTAGCCCGAGCCCTAACCCTAACCCTTCCCCGAAGCCTGACGCTCACCCGTCCCCTAATCCTAACCCGTACGGTAACACTAACCCGCGCCCTCACACGCACGCTCCCCCTAAAGCGTTGTCGGACCCTCTCCTGGACCCTAAACCGTCCCCGTCCCCTAACCCTAACCCTAGCCCGAACCCTAACCCTAACCCTTCCCCGAAGCCTGACCTTCACCCGTCACCTAATCCTAACCCGTAGGCTCACACTAACCCGCGCCCTCACATGCACGCTCCCCCTAAAGCGGTGTCGGACCCTCACCTGGACCCTAAACCGTCCCCGTCCCCTAACCCTAACCCTAGCCCGAACCCTAAACCTAAACATTCCCCGAAGCATGACCCTCACCCGTCCCCTAATCCTAACCCGTACGCTAACACTAACCCGCGCCCTCACACGCACGCTCCCCCTAAAGCGTTGTCGGACCCTCACCTGGACCCTAAATCGTCCCCGTCCCCTAACCCTAACCCTAGCCCGAACCCTAACCCTAACCCTTCCCCGAAGCCTGACGCTCACCCGTCCCCTAATCCTAACCCGTACAGTAACACTAACCCGCGCCCTCACACGCACGCTCCCCCTAAAGCGTTGTCGGACCCTCACCTGGACGCTAAACCGTCCCCGTCCCCTAACCCTAACCCTAGCCCGAACCCTAACCCTAACCCTTCCCCGAAGCCTGACCCTCACCCGTCCCCTAATCCTAACCCGTAGGCTCACACTAACCCGCGCCCTAACACGCACGATCCCCCTAAAGCGTTGTCGGACCCTCACCTGGACCCTAAACCGTCCCCGTCCCCTAACCCTAACCCTAGCCCGAACCCTAACCCTAACCCATCCCTGAAGCATGACCCTCACACGTCCCCTAATCCTAAGCCGTACGCTAACACTAACCCGCGCCCTCACACGCACGCTCCCCCTAAAGCGTTGTCGGACCCTCACCTGGACCCTAAACCGTCCCCGTCCCCTAACCCTAACCCTAGCCCGAACCCTAACCCTAACCCTTCCCCGAAGCCTGACCCTCACCCGTCCCCTAATCCTAACCCGTACGCTAACACTAACCCGCGCCCTCACACGCACGCTCCCCCTAAAGCGTTGTCGGACCCTCACCTGGACCCTAAACCGTCCCCGTCCCCCAACCCTAACACTAGCCCGAACCCTAAACCTAACCCTTCCCCGAAGCATGACCCTCACCCGTGCCCTAATCCTAAGCCGTACGCTAACACTAACCAGCGCCCTCACACGCACGCTCCCCCTAAAGCGTTGTCGGACCCTCACCTGGACCCTAAAACGTCCCCGTCCCCTAACCCTAACCCTAGCCCGAACCCTAACCCTAACCCTTCTTCGAAGCCTGACGCTCACCCGTCCCCTAATCCTAACCCGTACAGTAACATTAACCCGCGCCCTCACACGCACGCTCCCCCTAAAGCGTTGTCGGACCCTCACCTGGACCCTAAACCGTCCCCGTCCCCTAACCCTAACCCTAGCCCGAATCCTAACCCTAACCCTTCCCCGAAGCCTGACGCTCACCCGTCCCCTAATCCTAACCCGTACGGTAACACTAACCCGCGCCCTCACATGCACGCTCCCCCTAAAGCGTTGTCGGACCCTCTCCTGGACCCTAAACCGTCCCCGTCCCCTAACCCTAACCCTAGCCCGAACCCTAACCCTAACCCTTCCCCGAAGCCTGACCCTCACCCGTCCCCTAATCCTAACCCGTAGGCTCACATTAACCCGCGCCCTAACACGCACGATCCCCCTAAAGCGTTGTCGGACCCTCACCTGGACCCTAAACCGTCCCCGTCCCCTAACCCTAACCCTAGCCCGAACCCTAACCCTAACCCTTCCCCGAAGCCTGACCCTCACCCGTCCCCTAATCCTAACCCGTACGCTAACACTAACCCGCGCCCTCACACCCACGCTCCCCCTAAAGCGTTGTCGGACCCTCACCTGGACCCTAAACTGTCCCCGTCCCCTAACCCTAACCCTAGCCCGAACCATAACCCTAACCCTTCCCCGAAGCCTGACCCTCACCCGTCCCCTAATCCTAACCCGTAGGCTCACACTAAACCGCGCCCTCACACACACGCTCCCCCTAAAGCGTTGTCGGACCCTCACCTCGACCCTAAACCGTCCCTGTCCCCTAACCCTAACCCTACCCCGAACCCTAACCCTAACCCATCCCTGAAGCATGACCCTCACACGTCCCCTAATCCTAAGCCGTACGCTAACACTAACCCGCGCCCTCACACGCACGCTCCCCCTAAAGCGTTGTCGGACCCTCACCTGGACCCTAAACCGTCCCCGTCCCCTAACCCTAACCCTAGCCCGAACCCTAACCCTAACCCTTCCCCGAAGCCTGACCCTCACCCGTCCCCTAATCCTCACCCGTACGCTAACACTAACCCGCGCCCTCACACGCACGCTCCCCCTAAAGCGTTGT
The DNA here is from genome assembly GCF_949774975.1 of Lagenorhynchus albirostris. NCBI lineage: Eukaryota > Metazoa > Chordata > Mammalia > Artiodactyla > Delphinidae > Lagenorhynchus > Lagenorhynchus albirostris. The sequence goes on along the minus strand of NW_026783505.1, from coordinate 1,282,917 downwards.
CGGACCCTCACCTGGACCCTAAACCGTCCCCGTCCCCTAACCCTAAACCTAGCCCGAACCCTAACCCTAACACTTCCCTGAAGCCTGACCCTCACCCGTCCCCTAATCCTAACCCGTAGGCTCACACCAACCCGCGCCCTCACACGCATGCTCCCCCTAAAGCGTTGTCGGACCCTCACCTGGACCCTAAACCGTCCCCGTCCCCTAACCCTAACCCTAGCCCGAACCCTAACCCTAACCCTTCCCCGAAGCCTGACCCTCACCCGTCCCCTAATCCTAACCCGTACGCTAACACTAACCCACGCCCTCACATGCACGCTCCCCCTAAAGTGTTGTCAGACCCTCAGCTGGATCCTAAACTGTCCCCGTCCCCTAACCCTAACCCTAGCTCGAACCCTAACCCTAACACTTCCCCGAAGCCTGACCCTCACCCGTCCCCTAATCCTAACCCGTAGGCTCACACTAACCCGCGCCCTTACACGCACGCTCCCCCTAAAGCGTTGTCGGACCCTCACCAGGACCCTAAACCGTCCCCATCCCCAAACCTAACCCTAGCCCGAACCCTAACCATAACACTACCCCGAAGCCTGACCCTCACCCGTCCCCTAATCCTAACCCGTACGCTCACACTAACTCGCGCCCTCACACGCACGCTCCACCTAAAGCGTTGTCAGACCCTCACCTGGACCCTAAACCGTCCCCGTCCCCTAACCCTAACCCTAGCCCGAACCCTAACCCTAACCCTTCCCCGAAGCCTGACCCTCACCCGTCCCCTAATCCTAACCCGTAGGCTCACACTAACCCGCGCCCTCACACGCACGCTCCCCCTAAAGCATTGTCGGAACCTCACCTGGACCCTAAACCGTCCCCGTCCCCTAACCCTAACCCTAGCCCGAACCCTAACCCTAACCCTTCCCCGAAGCCTGACCCTCACCCATCACCTAATCCTAACCCGCACGCTAACACTAACCCGGGCCCTCACACGCATGCTCCCCCTAAAGCGTTGTCGGACCCTCACCTGGACCCTAAACCGTCCCCGTCCCCTAAACCTAACCCTAGCCCGAACCCTAACCCTAACCCTTCCCCGAAGCCTGACCCTCACCCGGCCCCTATTCCTAACCCGTAGGCTCACACTAACCCACGCCCTCACACGCACGCTCCCCCTAAAGCGTTGTCGGACCCTCACCTGGACCCTAAACCGTCCCCGTCCCCTAACCCTAACCCTAGCCCGAACCCTAACCCTAACACTTCCCCGAAGCCTGACGCTCACCCGTCCCCTAATCCTAACCCGTACGGCAACACTAACCCGCGCCCTCACACGCACGCTCCCCCTAAAGCGTTGTCGGACCCTCACCTGGACCCTAAACCGTCCCCATCCCCTAACCCTAACCCTAGCCCGAACCCTAACCCTAACCCTTCCCCGAAGCCTGACCCTCACCCGTCACCTAATCCTAACCCGTAGGCTCACACTAACCCGCGCCCTCACACGCACGATCCCCCTAAAGCGTTGTCGGACCCTCACCTGGACCCTAAACCGTCCCCGTCCCCTAACCCTAACCCTAGCCCGAACCCTAACCCTAAACCTTCCCCGAAGCGTGACCCTCACCCGTCCCCTAATCCTAAGCCGTACGCTAACACTAACCCGCGCCCTCACACGCACGCTCCCCCTAAAGCGTTGTCGGACCCTCACCTGGACCCTAAACCGTCCCCGTCCCCTAACCCTAACCCTAGCCCAAACCCTAACCCTAACCCTTCCCCAAAGCCTGACCCTCATCCGTCCCCTAATCCTCACCCGTACGCTAACACTAACCCGCGCCCTCACACGCACGCTCCCCCTAAAGCGTTGTCGGACCCTCACCTGGACCCTAAACCGTCCCCGTCCCCTAACCCTAACCCTAGCCCGAACCCTAACCCTAACACTTCCCCGAAGCCTGACCCTCACCCGTCCCCTAATCCTAAGCCGTACGCTCACACTAACCCGCGCCCTCACACGCACGCTCCCCCTAAAGCGTTGTCGGAACCTCACCTGGACCCCAAACCGTCCCCGTACCCTAACCCTAACCCTAGCCCGAACCCTAACCTTAACCCTTCCCCGAAGCCTGACCCTCACCCGTCCCCTAATCCTAACCCGTACGCTAACACTAACCCGCGCCCTCACACGCACGCTCCCCCTAAAGCGTTGTCGGACCCTCAATTGGACCCTAAGCCGTCCCCGTCCCCTAACCCTAACCCTAGCCCGAACCCTAACCCTAACCCTTCCCCGAAGCCTGACCCTCACCCGTCCCCTAATCCTAATCCGTACGCTAACACTAACCCGCGCCATCACACGCACGCTCCCCCTAAAGCGTTGTCGGACCCTCACCTGGACCCTAAACCGTCCCCGTACCCTAACCCTAACCCTAGCCCGAACCCTAACCCTAACACTTCCCCGAAGCCTGACGCTCACCCGTCCCCTAATCCTAACCCGTACGCTAACACTAACCCGCGCCCTCACACGCACGCTCCCCCTAAAGCGTGTCGGACCCTCACCTGGACCCTAAACCGTCCCCGTCCCCTAACCCTAACCCTAGCCCGAACCCTAACCCTAACCCTTCCCCGAAGCCTGACCCTCACCCGTCACTTAATCCTAACCCGTAGGCTCACACTAACCCGCGCCCTCACACGCACGCTCCCCCTAAAGCGTTGTCGGACCCTCACCTGGACCCTAAACCGTCCCCGTCCCCTAACCCTAACCCTAGCCCGAACCCTAACCCTAACCCTTCCCCGAAGCATGACCCTCACCCGTCCCCTAATCCTAAGCCGTACGCTAACACTAACCCGCGCCCTCACACGCACGCTCCCCCTAAAGCGTTGTCGGACCCTCACCTGGACCCTAAACCGTCCCCGTCCCCTAACTCTAACCCTAGCCCGAACCCTAACCCTAACCCTTCCCCGAAGCCTGACCCTCACCCGTCCCCTAATCCTCACCCGTACGCTAACACTAACCCGCGCCCTCACACGCACGCTCCCCCTAAAGCGTTGTCGGACCCTCACCTGGACCCTAAACCGTCCCCGTCCCCTAACCCTAACCCTAGCCCGAACCCTAAACCTTACCCTTCCCCGAAGCCTGACCCTCACCCGTCCCCTAATCCTAACCCGTAGGCTCACACTAACCCGCGCCCTCACACGCACGCTCCCCCTAAAGCGTTGTCGGACCCTCACCTCGACCCTAAACCGTCCCCGTCCCCTAACCCTAACCCTAGCCCGAACCCTAAACCTTACCCTTCCCCGAAGCATGACCCTCACCCGTCCCCTAATCCTAAGCCGTACGCTAACACTAACCCGCGCCCTCACACGCACGCTCCCCCTAAAGCGTTGTCGGACCCTCACCTGGACCCTAAACCGTCCCCGTCCCCTAACCCTAACCCTAGCCCGAAACCTAACCCTAACCCTTCCCCGAAGCCTGACCCTCACCCGTCCCCTAATCCTCACCCGTACGCTAACACTAACCCGCGCCCTCACACGCACGCTCCCCCTAAAGCGTTGTCGGACCCTCACCTGGACCCTAAACCGTCCCCGTCCCCTAACCCTAAACCTAGCGGGAACCCTAACCCTAACCCTTCCCTGAAGCCTGACCCTCACGCGTCCCCTAATCCTAACCCGTAGGCTCACACCAACCCGCGCCCTCACACGCACGCTCCCCCTAAAGCGTTGTCGGACCCTCACCTGGACCCTAAACCGTCCCCGTCCCCTAACCCTAACCCTAGCCCGAACCCTAACCCTAACCCTTCCCCGAAGCCTGACCCTCACCCGTCCCCTAATCCTAACCCGTACGCTAACACTAACCCGCGCCCTCACATGCACGCTCCCCCTAAAGTGTTTTCGGACCCTCAGCTGGATCCTAAACCGTCCCCGTCCCCTAACCCTAACCCTAGCTCGAACCCTAACCCTAACACTTCCCCGAAGCCTGACCCTCACCCGTCCCCTAATCCTAACCCGTAGGCTCACACTAACCCGCGCACTTACACGCACGCTCCCCCTAAAGCGTTGTCGGACCCTCACCAGGACCCTAAACCGTCCCCGTCCCCTAACACTAACCCTAGCCCGAACCCTAACCATAACACTACCCCGAAGCCTGACCCTCACCCGTCCCCTAATCCTAACCCGTACGCTCACACTAACTCGCGCTCTCACACGCACGCTCCCCCTAAAGCGTTGTCAGACCCTCACCTGGACCCTAAACCGTCCCCGTCCCCTAACCCTAACCCTAGCCCGAACCCTAACCCTAACCCTTCCCCGAAGCCTGACCCTCACCCGTCCCATAATCCTACCCCGTAGGCTCACACTAACCAGCGCCCTCACACGCACGCTCCCCCTAAAGCATTGTCGGAACCTCACCTGGACCCTAAACCGTCCCCGTACCCTAACCCTAACCCTAGCCCGAACCCTAACCCTAACCCTTCCCCGAAGCCTGACCCTCACCCGTCCCCTAATCCTAACCCGTACGCTAACACTAACCCGCGCCCTCACACGCACGCTCCCCCTAAAGCGTTGTCGGACCCTCAATTGGAGCCTAAGCCGTCCCCATCCCCTAACCCTAACCCTAGCCCGAACCCTAACCCTAACCCTTCCCCGAAGCCTGACGCTCACCCGTCCCCTAATCCTAACCCATACAGTAACACTAACCCGCGCCCTCACACGCACGCTCCCCCTAAAGCGTTGTCGGACCCTCACCAGGACCCTAAACCGTCCCCGTCCCCTAACACTAACCCTAGCCCGAACCCTAACCATAACACTACCCCGAAGCCTGACCCTCACCCGTCCCCTAATCCTAACCCGTACGCTCACACTAACTCGCGCTCTCACACGCACGCTCCCCCTAAAGCGTTGTCAGACCCTCACCTGGACCCTAAACCGTCCCCGTCCCCTAACCCTAACCCTAGCCCGAACCCTAACCCTAAACCTTCCCCGAAGCCTGACCCTCACCCGTCCCCTAATCCTAACCCGTAGGCTCACACTAACCCGCACCCTCACACGCACGCTCCCCCTAAAGCGTTGTTGGAACCTCACCTGGACCCTAAACCGTCCCCGTTCCCTAACCCTAACCCTAGCCTGAACCCTAACCCTAACACTTCCCCGAAGCCTGACCGTCACCCGTCCCCTAATCCTAAACCGTAGGCTCACACTAACCAGCGCCCTCACACGCACGCTCCCCCTAAAGCATTGTCGGAACCTCACCTGGACCCTAAACCGTCCCCGTACCCTAACCCTAACCCTAGCCCGAACCCTAACCCTAACCCTTCCCCGAAGCCTGACCCTCACCCGTCCCCTAATCCTAAACCGTACGCTAACACTAACCCGCGCCCTCACACGCACGCTCCCCCTAAAGCGTTGTCGGACCCTCAATTGGACCCTAAGCCGTCCCCGTACCCTAACCCTAACCCTAGCCCGAACCCTAACCCTAACACTTCCCCGAAGCCTGACCCTCACCCATCACCTAATCCTAACCCGCACGCTAACACTAACCAGGGCCCTCACACGCATGCTCCCCCTAAAGCGTTGTCGGACCCTCACCTGGACCCTAAACCGTCCCCGTCCCCTAACCCTAACCCTAGCCCGAACCCTAACCCTAACCCTTCCCCGAACCCTGACCCTCAACCGTCCCCTAATCCTAACCCGTTGGCTCACACTAACCCGCGCCCTCACACGCACGCTCCCCCTAAAGCGTTGTCAGACCCTCACCTGGACCCTAAACCGTCCCCGTCCCCTAACCCTAACCCTAGCCTGAACCCTAACCCTAACACTTCCCCGAAGCCTGACCCTCACCCGTCCCCTAATCCTAACCCGTACGGCAACACTAACCCGCGCCCTCACACGCACGCTCCCCCTAAAGCGTTGTCGGACCCTCACCTGGACCCTAAACCGTCCCCATCCCCTAACCCTAACCCTAGCCCGAACCCTAACCCTAACCCTTCCCCGAAGCCTGACCCTCACCCGTCACCTAATCCTAACCCGTAGGCTCACGCTAACCCGCGCCCTCACACGCACGATCCCCCTAAAGCGTTGTCGGACCCTCACCTGGACCCTAAACCGTCCCCGTCCCCTAACCCTAACCGTAGCCCGAACCCTAACCCTAAACCTTCCCCGAAGCCTGACCCTCACCCGTCCCCTAATCCTAAGCCGTACGCTAACACTAACACGCGCCCTCACACGCACGCTCCCCCTAAAGCGTTGTCGGACCCTCACCTGGACCCTAAACCGTCCCCGTCCCCTAACCCTAGCCCGAACCCTAACCCTAACCCTTCCCCGAAGCCTGACCCTCACCCGTCCCCTAATCCTAACCCGTACGCTAACACTAACCCACGCCCTCACACGCACGCTCCCCCTAAAGCGTTGTCGGACCCTCACCTGGACCCTAAACCGTACCCGTCCCCTAACCCTAACCCTAGCCCGAACCCTAACCCTAACCCTTCCCCGAAGCCTGACGCTCACCCGTCCCCTAATTCTAACCCGTACGCTAACACTAACCCGCGCCCTCACACGCACGCTCCCCCTAAAGCGTTGTCGGACCCTCACCTGGACCCTAAACCGTCCCCGTCCCCTAACCCTAACCCTAGCCCGAACCCTAACCCTAACCCTTCCCCGAAGCCGGACCCTCACACGTCACCTAATCCTAAACCGTAGGCTCACACTAACCCGCGCCCTCACAGGCACGATCCCCTAAAGCGTTGTCGGACCCTCACCTCGACCCTAAACCGTCCCCGTCCCCTAACCCTAACCCTAGCCCGAACCCTAACCCTAACCCTTCCCCGAAGCCTGACCCTCACCCGTCCCCTAATCCTAACCCGTAGGCTCACACTAACCCGCGCCCTCACACGCACGATCCCCCTAAAGCGTTGTCGGACCCTCACCTGGACACTAAACCGTCCCCGTCCCCTAACCCTAACCCTAGCCCGAACCCTAACGCTAACCCTTCCCCGAAGCATGACCCTCACCCGTCCCCTAATCCTAAGACGTACGCTAACACTAACTCGCGCCCTCACACGCACGCTCCCCCTAAAGCGTTGTCGGACCCTCACCTCGACCCTAAACCGTCCCCGTCCCCTAACCCTAACCCTAGCCCGAACCCTAACCCTAACCCTTCCCCGAAGCCTGACGCTCACCCGTCCCCTAATCCTAACCCGTACGGTAACACTAACCCGCGCCCTCACACGCACGCTCCCCCTAAAGCGTTGTCGGACCCTCACCTGGACCCTAAACCGTCCCCGTCCCCTAACCCTAACCCTAGCCCGAACCCTAACCCTAACCCTTCCCCGAAGCCTGACCCTCACCCGTCACCTAATCCTAACCCGTAGGCTCACACTAACCCCCGCCCTCACACGCACGATCCCCCTAAAGCGTTGTCGGACCCTCACCCGGACCCTAAACCGTCCCCGTCCCCTAACCCTAACCCTAGCCCGAACCCTAACCCTAACCCTTCCCCGAAGCATGACCCTCACCCGTCCCCTAATCCTAAGCCGTACGCTAACACTAACCCGCGACCTCACACGCACGCTACCCCTAAAGCGTTGTCGGACCCTCACCTGGACCCTAAACCGTCCCCGTCCCCTAACCCTAACCCTAGCCCGAACCCTAACCCTAACCCTTCCCCGAAGCATGACCCTCACCCGTCCCCTAATCCTAACCCGTACGCTAACACTAACCCGCGCCCTCACACGCACGCTCCCCCTAAAGCGTTGTCGGACCCTCACCTGGACCCTAAACCGTCCCCGTCCCCTAACCCTAACCCTAGCCCGAACCCTAACCCTAACCCTTCCCCGAAGCCTGACCCTCACCCGTCCCCTAATCCTAACCCGTAGGCTCACACTAACCCGCGCCCTCACACGCACGCTCCCACTAAAGCGTTGTCGGACGCTCACCTCGACCCTAAACCGTCCCCGTCCCCTAACCCTAACCCTAGCCCGAACCCTAACCCTAACCCTTCCCCGAAGCATGACCCTCACCCGTCCCCTAATCCTAAGCCGTACGCTAACACTAAACCGCGCCCTCACAGGCACGCTCCCCCTAAAGCGTTGTCGGATCCTCACCTGGACCCTAAACCGTCCCCGTCCCCTAACCCTAACCCTAGCCCGAGCCCTAACCCTAACCCTTCCCCGAAGCCTGACGCTCACCCGTCCCCTAATCCTAACCCGTACGGTAACACTAACCCGCGCCCTCACACGCACGCTCCCCCTAAAGCGTTGTCGGACCCTCTCCTGGACCCTAAACCGTCCCCGTCCCCTAACCCTAACCCTAGCCCGAACCCTAACCCTAACCCTTCCCCGAAGCCTGACCTTCACCCGTCACCTAATCCTAACCCGTAGGCTCACACTAACCCGCGCCCTCACATGCACGCTCCCCCTAAAGCGGTGTCGGACCCTCACCTGGACCCTAAACCGTCCCCGTCCCCTAACCCTAACCCTAGCCCGAACCCTAAACCTAAACATTCCCCGAAGCATGACCCTCACCCGTCCCCTAATCCTAACCCGTACGCTAACACTAACCCGCGCCCTCACACGCACGCTCCCCCTAAAGCGTTGTCGGACCCTCACCTGGACCCTAAACCGTCCCCGTCCCCTAACCCTAACCCTAGCCCGAACCCTAACCCTAACCCTTCCCCGAAGCCTGACGCTCACCCGTCCCCTAATCCTAACCCGTACAGTAACACTAACCCGCGCCCTCACACGCACGCTCCCCCTAAAGCGTTGTCGGACCCTCACCTGGACGCTAAACCGTCCCCGTCCCCTAACCCTAACCCTAGCCCGAACCCTAACCCTAACCCTTCCCCGAAGCCTGACCCTCACCCGTCCCCTAATCCTAACCCGTAGGCTCACACTAACCCGCGCCCTAACACGCACGATCCCCCTAAAGCGTTGTCGGACCCTCACCTGGACCCTAAACCGTCCCCTTCCCCTAACCCTAACCCTAGCCCGAACCCTAACCCTAACCCATCCCTGAAGCATGACCCTCACACGTCCCCTAATCCTAAGCCGTACGCTAACACTAACCCGCGCCCTCACACGCACGCTCCCCCTAAAGCGTTGTCGGACCCTCACCTGGACCCTAAACCGTCCCCGTCCCCTAACCCTAACCCTAGCCCGAACCCTAACCCTAACCCTTCCCCGAAGCCTGACCCTCACCCGTCCCCTAATCCTAACCCGTACGCTAACACTAACCCGCGCCCTCACACGCACGCTCCCCCTAAAGCGTTGTCGGACCCTCACCTGGACCCTAAACCGTCCCCGTCCCCCAACCCTAACACTAGCCCGAACCCTAAACCTAACCCTTCCCCGAAGCATGACCCTCACCCGTGCCCTAATCCTAAGCCGTACGCTAACACTAACCAGCGCCCTCACACGCACGCTCCCCCTAAAGCGTTGTCGGACCCTCACCTGGACCCTAAAACGTCCCCGTCCCCTAACCCTAACCCTAGCCCGAACCCTAACCCTAACCCTTCTTCGAAGCCTGACGCTCACCCGTCCCCTAATCCTAACCCGTACAGTAACATTAACCCGCGCCCTCACACGCACGCTCCCCCTAAAGCGTTGTCGGACCCTCACCTGGACCCTAAACCGTCCCCGTCCCCTAACCCTAACCCTAGCCCGAATCCTAACCCTAACCCTTCCCCGAAGCCTGACGCTCACCCGTCCCCTAATCCTAACCCGTACGGTAACACTAACCCGCGCCCTCACATGCACGCTCCCCCTAAAGCGTTGTCGGACCCTCTCCTGGACCCTAAACCGTCCCCGTCCCCTAACCCTAACCCTAGCCCGAACCCTAACCCTAACCCTTCCCCGAAGCCTGACCCTCACCCGTCCCCTAATCCTAACCCGTAGGCTCACATTAACCCGCGCCCTAACACGCACGATCCCCCTAAAGCGTTGTCGGACCCTCACCTGGACCCTAAACCGTCCCCGTCCCCTAACCCTAACCCTAGCCCGAACCCTAACCCTAACCCTTCCCCGAAGCCTGACCCTCACCCGTCCCCTAATCCTAACCCGTACGCTAACACTAACCCGCGCCCTCACACCCACGCTCCCCCTAAAGCGTTGTCGGACCCTCACCTGGACCCTAAACTGTCCCCGTCCCCTAACCCTAACCCTAGCCCGAACCATAACCCTAACCCTTCCCCGAAGCCTGACCCTCACCCGTCCCATAATCCTAACCCGTAGGCTCACACTAAACCGCGCCCTCACACACACGCTCCCCCTAAAGCGTTGTCGGACCCTCACCTCGACCCTAAACCGTCCCTGTCCCCTAACCCTAACCCTACCCCGAACCCTAACCCTAAACCTTCCCCGAAGCCTGACCCTCACCCGTCCCCTAATCCTAACCCGTACGCTAACACTAACCCGCGCCCTCACATGCACGCTCCCCCTAAAGCGTTGTCGGACCCTCAGCTGGATCCTAAACCGTCCCCGTCCCCTAACCCTAACCCTAGCCCGAACCCTAACCCTAACCCTTCCCCGAAGCCTGACCCTCACCCGTCCCTTAATCCTAACCCGTACGCTCACACTAACTCGCGCCCTCACACGCACGCTCCCCCTAAAGCGTTGTCAGACCCTCACCTGGACCCTAAACCGTCCCCGTCCCCTAGCCCTAACCCTAGCCCGAACCCTAACCCTAATCCTTCCCCGAAGCCTGACGCTCACCTGTCCCCTAATCCTAACCCGTACGGTAACACTAACCCGCGCCCTCACAAGCACGCTCCCCCTAAAGCGTTGTCGGAACCTCACCTGGACCCTAAACCGTCCCCGTCACCTAACCCTAACCCTAGCCCGAACCCTAACCCTAACCCTTCCCCGAAACCTGACCCTAACCCGTCACCTAATCCTAACCCGTAGGCTCACACTAACCCGCGCCCTCACACGCACGATCCCCCTAAAGCGTTGTCGGACCCTCACCTGGACCCTAAACCGTCCCCGTCCCCTAACCCTAACCCTAGCCCGAACCCTAAACCTAACCCTTCCCCGAAGCATGACCCTCACCCGTGCCCTAATACTAACCCGTACGCTAACACTAACCCGCGCCCTCACACGCACGCTCCCCCTAAAGCGTTGTCGGACCCTCACCTGGACCCTAAACCGTCCCCGTCCCCTAACCCTAACCCTAGCCCGAACCCTAACCCTAACCCTTCCCCGAAGCCTGACGCTCACCCGTCCCCTAATCCTAACGCGTACGGTAACATTAACCCGCGCCCTCACACGCACGCTCCCCCTAAAGCGTTGTCGGACCCTCTCCTGGACCCTAAACCGTCCCCGTCCCCTAACCCTAGCCCGAACCCTAACCCTACACTTCCCCGAAGCCTGACCCTCACCCGTCACCTAATCCTAACCCGTAGGCTCACACTAACCCGCGCCCTCACACGCACGATCCCCCTAAAGCGTTGTCGGACCCTCACCTGGACCCTAAACCGTCCCGGTCCCCTAACCCTAACCCTAGCCCGAACCCTAACCCTAACCCTTCCCCGAAGCATGACCCTCACCCGTCCCCTAATCCTAACCCGTACGCTAACACTAACCCGCGCCGTCACACGCACGCTCCCCCTAAAGCGTTGTCGGACCCTCACCTGGACCCTAAACCGTCCCCGTCCCCTAACCCTAACCCTAGCCCGAACCCTAACCCTAACCCTTCCCCGAAGCATGACCCTCACCCGTCCCCTAATCCTAACCCGTACGCTAACACTAACCCGCGCCCTCACACGCACGCTCCCCCTGAAGCGATGTCGGACCCTGACCTGGACCCTAAACCGTCCCCGTCCCCTAACCCTAACCCTAGCCCGAACCCTAACCCTAACCCTTCCCCGAAGCCTGACGCTCACCCGTCCCCTAATCCTAACCCGTACGCTAACACTAACCCGCGCCCTCACATGCACGCTCCCCCTAAAGCGTTGTCGGACCCTCACCTGGACCCTAATCCGTCCCCGTCCCCTAACCCTAACCCTAGCCCGAACCCTAACCCTAACCCTTCCCCGAAGCCGTACCCTCACCCGTCCCCTAATCCTAACCCGTAGGCTCACACTAACCCGCGCCCTCACACGCACGATCCCCCTAAAGCGTTGTCGGACCCTCACCTGGACCGTAAACCGTCCCCGTCACCTAACACTAACCCTAGCCCGAACCCTAACCCTAACACTTCCCCGAAGCCTGACCCTCACCCGTCCCCTAATCCTAACCCGTAGGCTCACACTAACCCGCGCCCTAACACGCACGATCCCCCTAAAGCGTTGTCGGACCCTCACCTGGACCCTAAACCGTCCCCGTCCCCTAACCCTAACCCTAGCCCGAACCCTAACCCTAACCCTTCCCCGAAGCATGACCCTCACCCGTCCCCTAATCCTAAGCCGTACGCTAACACTAACCCGCGCCCTCACACGCACGCTCCCCCTAAAGCGTTGTCGGACCCTCACCTGGACCCTAAACCGTCCCCGTCCCCTAACCCTAACCCTAGCCCGAACCCTAACCCTAACCCTTCCCCGAAGCCTGACCCTCACCCGTCCCCTAATCCTCACCCGTACGCTAACACTAACCCGCGCCCTCACACGCACGCTCCCCCTAAAGCGTTGTCGGACCCTCACCTGGACCCTAAACCGTCCCCGTCCCCTAAACCTAACCCTAGCCCGAACCCTAACCCTAACCCTTCCCCGAAGCCTGACCCTCACCCGTGCCCTAATCCTAACCCGTAGGCTCACACTAACCCGCGCCCTCACACACACGCTCCCCCTAAAGCGTTGTCGGACCCTCACCTCGACCTTAAACCGTCCCTGTCCCCTAACCCTAACCCTAGCCCGAACCCTAACCCTAACCCTTCCCCGAAGCCTGATCGTCACCCGTCCCCTAATCCTAACCCGTACGCTAACACTAACCCGCGCCCTCACATGCACGCTCCCCCTAAAGCGTTGTCGGACCCTCAGCTGGATCCTAAACCGTCCCCGTCCCCTAACCCTAACCCTAGCCCGAACCCTAACCCTAACCCTTCCCCGAAGCCTGACCCTCACCCGTCCCCTAATCCTAACCCGTAGGCTCACACTAACCCGCGCCCTTACACGCACGCTCCCCCTAAAGCGCTGTCGGACCCTCATCTGGACCCTAAACCGTCCCCGTCCCCTAACCCTAACCCTAGCCCGAACCCTAACCCTAACCCTTCCCCGAAGCCTGACCCTCACCCGTCCCCTAATCCTAACCCGTACGCTCACAGTAACTCGCGCCCTCACACGTACGCTCCCCCTAAAGCGTTGTCAGACCCTCACCTGGACCCTAAACCGTCCCCGTCCCCTAACCCTAACCCTAGCCCGAACCCTAACCCTAACCCTTCCCCGAAGCCTGATGCTCACCCGTCCCCTAATCCTAACCCGTACGGTAACACTAACCCGCGCCCTCACACGCACGCTCCCCCTAAAGCGTTGTCGGAACCTCACCTGGACCCTAAACCGTCCCCGTCCCCTAACCCTAACCCTAGCCCGAACCCTAACCCTTGCCCGAAGCCTGACCCTCACCCGTCACCTAATCCTAACCCGTAGGCTCACACTAACGCGCGCCCTCACACGCACGATCCCCCTAAAGCGTTGTCGGACCCTCACCTGGACCCTAAACCGTCCCCGTCCCCTAACCCTAACCCTAGCCCGAACCCTAACCCTAACCCTTCCCCAAAGCCTGACCCTCACCCATGCCCTAATCCTAAGCCGTACGCTAACACTAACCCGCGACCTCACACGCACGCTCCCCCTAAAGCGTTGTCGGACCCTCACCTGGACCCTAAACCGTCCCCGTCCCCTAACCCTAACCCTAGCCCTAACCCTAACCCTAACCCTTCCCCGAAGCATGACCCTCACCCGTCCCCTAATCCTAAGCCGTACGCTAACACTAACCCGCGCCCTCACACGCACGCTCCTCCTAAAGCGTTGTCGGACCCTCACCTGGACCCTAAACCGTCCCCGTCCCCTAACCCTAACCCTAGCCCGAACCATAACCCTAACCCTTCCCCGAAGCCTGACCCTCACCCGTCCCCTAATCCTAACCCATACGCTAACACTAACCCGCGCCCTCACATGCACGCTCCCCCTAAAGCGTTGTCGGACCCTCAGCTGGATCCTAAACCGTCCCCGTCACCTAACCCTAACCCTAGCCCGAACCCTAACCCTAACCCTTCCCCGAAGCCTGACCCTCACCCGTCCACTAATCCTAACCCGTAGGCTCACACTAACCCGCGCCCTTACACGCACGCTCCCCCTAAAGCGTTGTCGGACCCTCACCTGGACCCTAAACCGTCCCCGTCCCCTAACCCTAACCCTAGCCCGAACCCTAACCCTAACCCTTCCCCGAAGCCTGACCCTCACCCGTCCCCTCATCCTAACCCGTACGCTCACACTAACTCGCGCACTCACACGCACGCTCCCCCTAAAGCGTTGTCAGACCCTCACCTGGACCCTAAACCGTCCCCGTCCCCTAACCCTAACCCTAGCCCGAACCCTAACCCTAACCCTTCCCCGAAGCCTGACGCTCACCCATCACCTAATCCTAACCCGTACGGTAACAGTAACCCGTGCCCTCACACGCACGCTCCCCCTAAAGCGTTGTCGGACCCTCACCTGGACCCTAAACCGTCCCCGTCCCCTAACCCTAACCCTAGCCCGAACCCTAACCCTAACCCTTCCCCGAAGCATGACCCTCACCCGACCCCTAATCCTAAGCCGTACGCTAACACTAACCCGCGCCCTCACACGTACGCTCCCCCTAAAGCGTTGTCGGACCCTCACCTGGACCCTAAACCGTCCCCGTCCCCTAACCCTAACCCTATCCCGAACCCTAACCCTAACCCTTCCCCGAAGCCTGACCCTCACCCGTGCCCTAATCCTAAGCCGTACGCTAACACTAACCCGCGCCCTCACACGCACGCTCCACCTAAAGCGTTGTCGGACCCTCTCCTGGACCCTAAACCGTCCCCGTCCCCTAACCCTAACCCTAGCCCGAACCCTAACCCTAACACTTCCCCGAAGCCTGACCCTCACCCGTCACCTAATCCTAACCCGTAGGCTCACACTAACCCACGCCCTCACACGCACGATCCCCCTAAAGCGTTGTCGGACCCTCACCTGGACCCTAAACCGTCCCCGTCCCCTAACCCTAACCCTAGCCCGAACCCTAACCCTAACCCTTCCCCGAAGCATGACCATCACCCGTCCCCTAATCCTAAGCCGTACGCTAACACTAACCCGCGGCCTCACACGCACGCTCCCCCTAAAGCGTTGTCGGACCCTCACCTGGACCCTAAACCGTCCCCGTCCCCTAACCCTAACCCTAGCCCGAACCCTAACCCTAACCCTTCCCCGAAGCCTGACGCTCACCCGTCCCCTAATCCTAACCCGTACGGTAACACTAACCCGCGCCCTCACACGCACGCTCCCCCTAAAGCGTTGTCGGACCCTCACCTGGACCGTAAACCGTCCCCGTCACCTAACCCTAACCCTAGCCCGAACCCTAACCCTAAACCTTCCCCGAAGCCTGACCCTCACCCGTCCCCTAATCCTAACCCGTAGGCTCACACTAACCCGCGTCCTAACACGCACGATCCCCCTAAAGCGTTGTCGGACCCTCACCTGGACCCTAAACCGTCCCCGTCCCCTAACCCTAACCCTAGCCCGAACCGTAACCCTAACCCTTCCCCGAAGCATGACCCTCACCCGTCCCCTAATCCTAAGCCGTACGCTAACACTAACCCGCGCCCTCATACGCACGCTCCCCCTAAAGCGTTGTCGGACCCTCACCTGGACCCTAAACCGTCCCCATCCCCTAACCCTAACCCTAGCCCGAACCCTAACCCTAACCCTTCCCCGAAGCCTGACCCTCACCCGTGCCCTAATCCTAAGCCGTACGCTAACACTAACCCGCGCCCTCACACGCACGCTCCCCCTAAAGCGTTGTCGGACCCTCACCTGGACCCTAAACCGTCCCCGTCCCCTAACCCTAACCCTAGCCCGAACCCTAACCCTAACCCTTCCCCGAAGCCTGACCCTCACCCGTCCCCTCATCCTAAACCATACGCTCACACTAACTCGCGCCCTCACACGCACGCTCCCCCTAAAGCGTTGTCAGACCCTCACCTGGACCCTAAACCGTCCCCGTCCCCTAACCCTAACCCTAGCCCGAACCCTAACCCTAACCCTTCCCCGAAGCCTGACGTTCACCCGTCCCCTAATCCTAACCCGTACGGTAACAGTAACCCACGCCCTCACACGCACGCTCCCCATAAAGCGTTGTCGGAACCTCACCTGGACCCTAAACCGTCCCCGTCCCCTAACCCTAACCCTAGCCCGAACCCTAACCCTAACCCTTCCCCGAAGCCTGACCCTCACCCGTGCCCTAATCCTAAGCCGTATGCTAACACTAACCCGCGCCCTCACACGCACGCTCCACCTAATGCGTTGTCGGACCCTCTCCTGGACCCTAAACCGTCCCCGTCCCCTAAGCCTAACCCTAGCCCGAACCCTAACCCTAACACTTCCCCGAAGCCTGACCCTCACGCGTCACCTAATCCTAACCTGTAGGCTCACACTAACCCGCGCCCTCACACGCACGATCCCCCTAAAGCGTTGTCGGACCCTCACCTGGACCCTAAACCGTCCCCGTCCCCTAACCCTAACCCTAGACCGAACCCTAACCCTAACCCTTCCCCGAAGCATGACCCTCACCCGTCCCCTAATCCTAAGCCGTACGCTAACACCAACCCGCGGCCTCACACGCACGCTCCCCCTAAAGCGTTGTCGGACCCTCACCTGGACCCTAAACCGTCCCCGTCCCCTAACCCTAACCCTAGCCCGAACCCTAACCCTAACCCTTCCCCGAACCCTGACGCTCACCCGTCCCCTAATCCTAACCCGTACGGTAACACTAACCCGCGCCCTCACACGCACGCTCCCCCTAAAGCGTTGTCGGACCCTCACCTGGACCGTAAACCGTCCCCGTCACCTAACACTAACCCTAGCCCGAACCCTAACCCTAACACTTCCCCGAAGCCTGACCCTCACCCGTCCCCTAATCCTAACCCGTAGGCTCACACTAACCCGCGCCCTAACACGCACGATCCCCCTAAAGCGTTGTCGGACCCTCACCTGGACCCTAAACCGTCCCCGTCCCCTAACCCTAACCCTAGCCCGAACCCTAACCCTAACCCTTCCCCGAAGCATGACCCTCACCTGTCCCCTAATCCTAAGCCGTACGCTAACACTAACCCGCGCCCTCACACGCACGCTCCCCCTAAAGCGTTGTCGGACCCTCACCTGGACCCTAAACCGTCCCCGTCCCCTAACCCTAACCCTAGCCCGAACCCTAACCCTAACCCTTCCCCGAAGCCTGACCCTCACCCGTGCCCTAATCCTAAGCCGTACGCTAACACTAACCCGCGCCCTCACACGCACGCTCCCCCTAAAGCGTTGTCGGACCCTCACCTGGACCCTAAACCGTCCCCGTCCCCTAACCCTAACCCTAGCCCGAACCCTAACCCTAACCCTTCCCCGAAGCCTGACCCTCACCCGTCCCCTAATCCTAACCCGTAGACTCACACTAACCCGCGCCCTCACACACACGCTCCCCCTAAAGCGTTGTCGGACCCTCACCTCGACCTTAAACCGTCCCTGTCCCCTAACCCTAACCCTAGCCCGAACCCTAACCCTAACCCTTCCCCGAAGCCTGATCCTCACCCGTCCCCTAATCCTAACCCGTACGCTAACACTAACCCGCGCCCTCACATGCACGCTCCCCCTAAAGCGTTGTCGGACCCTCAGCTGGATCCTAAACCGTTCCCGTCCCCTAACCCTAACCCTAGCCCGAACCCTAACCCTAACCCTTCCCCGAAGCCTGACCCTCACCCGTCCCCTAATCCTAACCCGTAGGCTCACACTAACCCGCGCCCTTACACGCACGCTCCCCCTAAAGCGCTGTCGGACCCTCACCTGGACCCTAAACCGTCCCCGTCCCCTAACCCTAACCCTAGCCCGAACCCTAACCCTAACCCTTCCCCGAAGCCTGACCCTCACCCGTCCCCTAATCCTAACCCGTACGCTCACAGTAACTCGTGCCCTCACACGTACGCTCCCCCTAAATCGTTGTCAGACCCTCACCTGGACCCTAAACCGTCCCCGTCCCCTAACCCTAACCCTAGCCCGAACCCTAACCCTAACCCTTCCCCGAAGCCTGATGCTCACCCGTCCCCTAATCCTAACCCGTACGATAACACTAACCCGCGCCCTCACACGCACGCTCCCCCTAAAGCGTTGTCGGAACCTCACCTGGACCCTAAACCGTCCCCGTCCCCTAACCCTAACCCTAGCCCGAACCCTAACCCTTGCCCGAAGCCTGACCCTCACCCGTCACCTAATCCTAACCCGTAGGCTCACACTAACGCGCGCCCTCACACGCACGATCCCCCTAAAGCGTTGTCGGACCCTCACCTGGACCCTAAACCGTCCCCGTCCCCTAACCCTAACCCTAGCCCGAACCCTAACCCTAACCCTTCCCCAAAGCCTGACCCTCACCCATGCCCTAATCCTAAAACGTACGCTAACACTAACCCGCGCCCTCACACGCACGCTCCCCCTAAAGCGTTGTCGGACCCTCACCTGGACCCTAAACCGTCCCCGTCCCCTAACCCTAACCCTAGCCCGAACACTAACCCTAACCCTTCCCCGAAGCCTGACCCTCACCCGTCCCCTAATCCTAACCCGTACGCTCACACTAACTCGCGACCTCACACGCACGCTCCCCCTAAAGCGTTGTCGGACCCTCACCTGGACCCTAAACCGTCCCCGTCCCCTAACCCTAACCCTAGCCCGAACCCTAACCCTAACCCTTCCCCGAAGCCTGACGCTCACCCGTCCCCTAATCCTAACCCGTACGGTAACACTAACCTGCGCCCTCACATGCACGCTCCCCCTAAAGCGTTGTCAGACCCTCACCCGGACCCTAAACCGTCCCCGTCCCCTAACCCTAACCCTAGCCCGAACCCTAACCCTAACCCTTCCCCGAAGCATGACCCTCACACGTCCCCTAATCCTAAGCCGTACGCTAACACTAACCCGCGACCTCACACGCACGCTCCCCCTAAAGCGTTGTCGGACCCTCACCTGGACCCTAAACCGTCCCCGTCCCCTAACCCTAACCCTAGCCCTAACCCTAACCCTAACCCTTCCCCGAAGCATGACCCTCACCCGTCCCCTAATCCTAAGCCGTACGCTAACACTAACCCGCGCCCTCACACGCACGCTCCTCCTAAAGCGTTGTCGGACCCTCACCTGGACCCTAAACCGTCCCCGTCCCCTAACCCTAACCCTAGCCCGAACCCTAACCCTAAACCTTCCCCGAAGCCTGACCCTCACCCGTCCCCTAATCCTAACCCATACGCTAACACTAACCCGCGCCCTCACATGCACGCTCCCCCTAAAGCGTTGTCGGACCCTCAGCTGGATCCTAAACCGTCCCCGTCACCTAACCCTAACCCTAGCCCGAACCCTAACTCTAACCCTTCCCCGAAGCCTGACCCTCACCCGTCCACTAATCCTAACCCGTAGGCTCACACTAACCCGCGCCCTTACACGCACGCTCCCCCTAAAGCGTTGTCGGACCCTCACCTGGACCCTAAACCGTCCCCGTCCCCTAACCCTAACCCTAGCCCGAACCCTAACCCTAACCCTTCCCCGAAGCCTGACCCTCACCCGTCCCCTCATCCTAACCCGTACGCTCACACTAACTCGCGCACTCACACGCACGCTCCCCCTAAAGCGTTGTCAGACCCTCACCTGGACCCTAAACCGTCCCCGTCCCCTAACCCTAACCCTAGCCCGAACCCTAACCCTAACCCTTCCCCGAAGCCTGACGCTCACCCGTCCCCTAATCCTAACCCGTACGGTAACAGTAACCCGTGCCCTCACACGCACGCTCCCCCTAAAGCGTTGTCGGAACCTCACCTGGACCCTAAACCGTCCCCGTCCCCTAACCCTAACCCTAGCCCGAACCCTAACCCTAACCCTTCCCCGAAGCATGACCCTCACCCGACCCCTAATCCTAAGCCGTACGCTAACACTAACCCGCGCCCTCACACGCACGCTCCCCCTAAAGCGTTGTCGGACCCTCACCTGGACCCTAAACCGTCCCCGTCCCCTAACCCTAACCCTATCCCGAACCCTAACCCTAACCCTTCCCCGAAGCCTGACCCTCACCCGTGCCCTAATCCTAAGCCGTACGCTAACACTAACCCGCGCCCTCACACGCACGCTCCACCTAAAGCGTTGTCGGACCCTCTCCTGGACCCTAAACCGTCCCCGTCCCCTAACCCTAACCCTAGCCCGAACCCTAACCCTAACACTTCCCCGAAGCCTGACCCTCACCCGTCACCTAATCCTAACCCGTAGGCTCACACTAACCCACGCCCTCACACGCACGATCCCCCTAAAGCGTTGTCGGACCCTCACCTGGACCCTAAACCGTCCCCGTCCCCTAACCCTAACCCTAGCCCGAACCCTAACCCTAACCCTTCCCCGAAGCATGACCATCACCCGTCCCCTAATCCTAAGCCGTACGCTAACACTAACCCGCGGCCTCACACGCACGCTCCCCCTAAAGCGTTGTCGGACCCTCACCTGGACCCTAAACCGTCCCCGTCCCCTAACCCTAACCCTAGCCCGAACCCTAACCCTAACCCTTCCCCGAAGCCTGACGCTCACCCGTCCCCTAATCCTAACCCGTACGGTAACACTAACCCGCGCCCTCACACGCACGCTCCCCCTAAAGCGTTGTCGGACCCTCACCTGGACCGTAAACCGTCCCCGTCACCTAACCCTAACCCTAGCCCGAACCCTAACCCTAACCCTTCCCCGAAGCCTGACCCTCACCCGTCCCCTAATCCTAACCCGTAGGCTCACACTAACCCGCGCCCTAACACGCCCGATCCCCCTAAAGCGTTGTCGGACCCTCACCTGGACCCTAAACCGTCCCCGTCCCCTAACCCTAACCCTAGCCCGAACCGTAACCCTAACCCTTCCCCGAAGCATGACCCTCACCCGTCCCCTAATCCTAAGCCGTACGCTAACACTAACCCGCGCCCTCATACGCACGCTCCCCCTAAAGCGTTGTCGGACCCTCACCTGGACCCTAAACCGTCCCCATCCCCTAACCCTAACCCTAGCCCGAACCCTAACCCTAACCCTTCCCCGAAGCCTGACCCTCACCCGTGCCCTAATCCTAAGCCGTACGCTAACACTAACCCGCGCCCTCACACGCACGCTCCCCCTAAAGCGTTGTCGGACCCTCACTTGGACCCTAAACCGTCCCCGTCCCCTAACCCTAACCCTAGCCCGAACCCTAACCCTAACACTTCCCCGAAGCCTGACCCTCACCCGTCCCCTAATCCTAACCCGTAGGCTCACACTAACCCGCGCCCTCACACACACGCTCCCCCTAAAGCGTTGTCGGACCCTCACCTCGACCCTAAACCGTCCCTGTTCCCCAAACCTACCCTAGCCCGAACCCTAACCCTAACCCTTCCCCGAAGCCTGATCCTCACCCGTCCCCTAATCCTAACCCGTACGCTAACACTAACCCGCGCCCTCACATGCACGCTCCCCCTAAAGCGTTGTAGGAACCTCAGCTGGATCCTAAACCGTCCCCGTCCCCTAACCCTAACCCTAGCCCGAACCCTAACCCTAACCCTTCCCCGAAGCCTGACCCTCACCCGTCCCCTAATCCTAACCCGTAGGCTCACACTAACCCGCGCCCTTACACGCACGCTCCCCCTAAAGCGCTGTCGGACCCTCACCTGGACCCTAAACCGTCCCCGTCCCCTAACCCTAACCCTAGCCCGACCCTAACCCTAACACTTCCCCGAAGCCTGACCCTCACCCGTCCCCTAATCCTAACCCGTACGCTCACAGTAACTCGCGCCCTCACACGTACGCTCCCCCTAAAGCGTTGTCAGACCCTCACCTGGACCCTAAACCGTCCCCGTCCCCTAACCCTAACCCTAGCCCGAACCCTAACCCTAACCCTTCCCCGAAGCCTGACGCTCACCCGTCCCCTAATCCTAACACGTACGGTAACACTAACCCGCGCCCTCACACGCACGCTCCCCCTAAAGCGTTGTCGGACCCTCACCTGGACCCTAAACCGTCCCCGTCCCCTAACCCTAACCCTAGCCCGAACCCTAACCCTTCCCCGCAGCCTGACCCTCACCCGTCACCTAATCCTAACCCGTAGGCTCACACTAACCCGCGCCCTCACACGCACGATCCCCCTAAAGCGTTGTCGGACCCTCACCTGGACCCTAAACCGTCCCCGTCCCCTAACCCTAACCCTAGCCCGAACCCTAACCCTAACACTTCCCCGAAGCATGACCCTCACCCGTCCCTTAATCCTAAGCCGTACGCTAACACTAACCCGCGCCCTCACACGCACGCTCCCCCTAAAGCGTTGTCGGACCCTCACCTGGACCCTAAACCGTCCCCGTCCCCTAACCCTAACCCTAGCCCGAACCCTAACCCTAACGCTTCCCCGAAGCCTGACCCTCACCCGTCCCCTATTCCTAACCCGTACGGTAACACTAACCCGCGCCCTCACACGCACGCTCCCCCTAAAGCGTTGTCGGACCCTCTCCTGGACCCTAAACCGTCCCCGTCCCCTAACCCTAACCCTAGCCCGAACCCTAACCCTAACCCTTCCCCGAAGCCTGACCCTCACCCGTCACCTAATCCTAACCCGTAGGCTCACACTAACCCGCGCCCTCACATGCACGATCCCCCTAAAGCAGTGTCGGACCCTCACATGGACCCTAAACCGTCCCCGTCCCCTAACCCTAACCCTAGCCCGAACCCTAACCCTAACCCTTCCCCGAAGCATGACCCTCACCCGTCCCCTAATCCAAACCCGTACGCTAACAGTAACCCGCGCCCTCACATGCACGATCCCCCTAAAGCGGTGTCGGACCCTCACCTGGACCCTAAACCGTCCCCGTCCCCTAACCCTAAGCCTAGCCCGAACCCTAACCCTAACCATTCCCCGAAACATGACCCTCACCCGTCCCCTAATCCTAACCCGTACGCTAACACTAACCCGCGCCCTCACACGCACGCTCCCCCTAAAGCGTTGTCGGACCCTCACCTCGACCCTAAACCGTCCCCGTCCCCTAACCCTAACCCTAGTCCGAACCCTAACCCTAACCCTTCGCCGAAGCCTGACGCTCACCCGTCCCCTAATCCTAACCCGTACGGTAACACTAACCCGCGCCCTCACACGCACGCTCCCCCTAAAGCGTTGTCGGACCCTCACCTGGACCCTAAACCGTCCCCGTCCCCTAACCATAACCCTAGCCCGAACCCTAACCCTAACCCTTCCCCGAAGCCTGACCCTCACCCGTCCCCTAATCCTAACCCGTAGGCTCACACTAACCCGCGCCCTCACACACACGCTCCCCCTAAAGCGTTGTCGGACCCTCACCTCGACCCTAAACCGTCCCTGTCCCCTAAACCTAACCCTAGCCCGAACCCTAACCCTAACCCTTCCCCGAAGCCTGACCCTCACCCGTCCCCTAATCCTAACCCGTACGCTAACACTAACCCGCGCCCTCACATGCACGCTCCCCCTAAAGCGTTGTCGGACCGTCAGCTGGATCCTAAACCGTCCCCGTCACCTAACCCTAACCCTAGCCCGAACCCTAACCCTAACCCTTCCCCGAAGCCTGACACTCACCCGTCCCCTAATCCTAACCCGTAGGCTCACACTAACCCGCGCCCTTACACGCACGCTCCCCCTAAAGCGTTGTCGGACCCTCACCTGGACCCTAAACCGTCCCCGTCCCCTAACCCTAACCCTAGCCCGAACCCTAACCCTAACCCTTCCCCGAAGCCTGACCCTCACCCGTCACCTAATCCTAACCCGTACGCTCTCACTGACTCGCGCCCTCACACGTACGCTCCGCCTAAAGCGTTGTCAGACCCTCACCTGGACCCTAAACCGTCCCCGTCCCCTAACCCTAACCCTAGCCCGAACCCTAACCCTAACCCTTCCCCGAAGCCTGACGCTCACCCGTCCCCTAATCCTAACCCGTACGCTAACACTAACCCGCGCCCTCACACGCACGATCCCCCTAAAGCGTTGTCGGACCCTCACCTGGACCCTAAACCGTCCCCGTCACCTAACCCTAACCCTAGCCCGAACCCTAACCCTAACCCTTCCCCGAAGCCTGACCCTCACCCGTCCCCTAATCCTAACCCGTACGCTAACACTAACCCGCGCCCTCACACGCACGCTCCCCCTAAAGCGTTGTCGGACACTCACCTGGACCCTAAACCTTCCCCGTCCCCTAACCCTAACCCTAGCCCAAACCCTAACCCTAACCCTTCCCCGAAGCCTGACCCTCACCCGTCCCCTAATCCTAACCCGTAGGCTCACACTAACCCGCGCCCTCACACACACGCTCCCCCTAAAGCGTTGTCGGACCCTCACCTCGACCCTAAACCGTCCCCGTCCCCTAACCCTAACCCTAGCCCGAACCCTAACCCTAACCCTTCCCCGAAGCCTGACCCTCACCCGTCCCCTAATCCTAACCCGTACGCTAACACTAACCCGCGCCCTCACACGCACGCTCCCCCTAAAGCGTTGTCGGACACTCACCTGGACCCTAAACCTTCCCCGTCCCCTAACCCTAACCCTAGCCCAAACCCTAACCCTAACCCTTCCCCGAAGCCTGACCCTCACCCGTCCCCTAATCCTAACCCGTAGGCTCACACTAACCCGCGCCCTCACACGCACGCTACCCCTAATGCGTTGTCGGACCCTCACCTGGACCCTAAACCGTCCCCGTCCCCTAACCCTAACCCTAGCCCGAACCCTAACCCTAACACTTCCCCGAAGCCTGACCCTCACCCGTCCCCTAATCCTAACCCGTAGGCTCACACTAACCTGCGCCCTCACACGCACGCTCCCCCTAAAGCGTTGTCGGACCCTCACCTGGACCCTAAACCGTCCCCGTCCCCTAACCCTAACCATAGCCCGAACCCTAACCCTAACCATTCCCCGAAGCCTGACGCTCACCCGTCCCCTAATCCTAACCCGTACGGTAACACTAACCCGCGCACTCACACGCACGCTCCCCCTAAAGTGTTGTCGGACCCTCACCTGGACCCTAAACCGTCCCCGTCCCCTAACCCTAACCCTAGCCCGAACCCTAACCCTAACCCTTCCCCGAAGCCTGACCCTCACACGTCCCCTAATCCTAACCCGTAGGCTCACACTAACTCGCGCCCTAACACGCACGATCCCCCTAAAGCGTTGTCGGACCCTCACCTGGACCCTAAACCGTCCCCGTCCCCTAACACTAACCCTAGCCCGAACCCTAACCCTAACCCTTCCCCGAAGCCTGACCCTCACCCGTCCCCTAATCCTAACCCGTAGGCTCACACTAACCCGCGCCCTCACACACACGCTCCCCCTAAAGCGTTGTCGGACCCTCACCTCGACCCTAAACCATCCCCGTCCCCTAACCCTAACCCTAGCCCGAACCCTAACCCTAACACTTCCCCGAAGCCTGACCCTTACCCGTCCCCTAATCCTAACCCGTACGCTAACACTAAACAGCGCCCTCACACGCACGCTCCCCCTAAAGCGTTGTCGGACCCTCACCTGGACCCTAAACCGTCCCCGTCCCCTAACCCTAACCCTAGCCCGAACCCTAACCCTAACCCCTCCCCGAAGCCTGACCCTCACCCGTCCCCTAATCCTAACCCTTAGGATCACACTAACCCGCGCCCTCACACGCACGCTCCCCCTAAAGCGTTGTCGGACCCTCACCTGGACCCTAAACCGTCCCCGTCACCTAACACTAACCCTAGCCCGAACCCTAACCCTAACACTTCCCCGAAGCCTGACCCTCACCCGTCCCCTAATCCTAACCCGTAGGCTCACACTAACCCGCGCCCTTACAGGCACGCTCCCCCTAAAGCGTTGCCGGACCCTCACCAGGACCATAAACCGTCCCCGTCCCCTAACCCTAACCCTAGCCCGAACCCCAACCATAAACCTTCCCCGAAGCCTGACCCTCAACCGTCCCCTAATCCTAACCCGTACGCTCACACTAACTCGCGCCCTCACACGCACGCTCCCCCTAAAGCGTTGTCAGACCCTCACCTGGACCCTAAACCGTCCCCATCCCCTAACCCTAACCCTAGCCCGAACCCTAACCCTAACCCTTCCCCGAAGCCTGACCCTCACCCGTCCCCTAATCCTAACCCGTAGGCTCACACTAACTCGCGCCCTCACACGCACGCTACCCCTAATGCGTTGTCGGACCCTCACCTGGACCCTAAACCGTCCCCGTCCCCTAACCCTAACCCTAGCCCGAACCCTAACCCTAACCCTTCCCCGAAGCCTGACCCTCACCCGTCCCCTAATCCTAACCCGTACGTTAACACTAACCCACGCCCTCACACGCACGCTCCCCCTAAAGCGTTGTCGGACCCTCACCTGGACCCTAAACCGTCCCCGTCCCCTAACCCTAACCCTAGCCCGAACCCTAACCCTAACCCTTCCCCGAAGCCTGACCCTCACCCGTCACCTAATCCTAACCCGTAGGCTCACACTAACCAGCGCCCTCACACGCACGATCACCCTAAAGCGTTGTCGGACCCTCACCTGGACCCTAAACCGTCCCCGTCCCCTAACCCTAACCCTAGCCCGAACCCTAACCCTAACCCTTCCCCGAAGCATGACCCTCACCCGTCCCCTAATCCTAAGCCGTACGCTAACACTAACCCA
The DNA here is from genome assembly GCF_949774975.1 of Lagenorhynchus albirostris. Lineage (NCBI taxonomy): Eukaryota > Metazoa > Chordata > Mammalia > Artiodactyla > Delphinidae > Lagenorhynchus > Lagenorhynchus albirostris. The sequence continues at coordinate 1,256,107 of NW_026783505.1, read as the reverse complement.
CGCCCTCACACGCACGCTCCCCCTAAAGCGTTGTCGGACCCTCACCTGGACCCTAAACCGTCCCCGTCCCCTAACCCTAACCCTAGCCCGAACCCTAACCCTAACCCTTCCCCGAAGCCTGACCCTCACCCGTCCCCTAATCCTAACCCGTACGCTAACACTAACCCGCGCGCTCACACGCACGCTCCCCCTAAAGCGTTGTTGGACCCTCACCTGGACCCTAAACCGTCCCCGTCCCCTAACCCTAACCCTAGCCCGAACCCTAACCCTAACCGTTCCCCGATACCTGACCCTCACCCGTCCCCTAATCCTAACCCGTAGGCTCACACTAACCTGCGCGCTCACACGCACGCTCCCCCTAAAGCGTTGTCGGACCCTCACCTGGACCCTAAACCGTCCCCGTCCCCTAACCCTAACCCTAGCCCGAACCCTAACCCTAACCCTTCCCCGAAGCCTGAACCTCACCCGTCCCCTAATCCTAACCCGTAGGCTCACACTAACCCGCGCCCTCACACGCACGCTCCCCATAAAGCGTTGTCCGACCCTCACCTGGACCCTAAACCGTCCCCGTAACCTAACCCTAACCCTAGCCCGAACCCTAACCCTAACCCTTCAACGAAGCCTGACCCTCACCCGTCCCCTAATCCTAACCCTTAGGATCACACTAACCCGCGCCCTCACACGCACGCTCCCCGTAAAGCGTTGTCGGACCCTCACCTGGACCCTAAACCGTCCCCGTCCCCTAACCCTAACCCTAGCCCGAACCCTAACCCTAACCCTTCCCCGAAGCCTGACCCTCACCCGTCCCCAATCCTAACCCGTAGGCTCACACTAACCCGCGCCCTTACACGCACGCTCCCCCTAAAGCGTTGTCGGACCCTCACCAGGACCATAAACCGTCCCCGTCCCCTAACCCTAACCCTAGCCCGAACCCTAACCATAACCCTTCCCAGAAGCCTGACCCTCAACCGTCCCCTAATCCTAACCCGTACGCTCACACTAACTCGCGCCCTCACACGCATGCTCCCCCTAAAGCATTATCAGACCCTCACCTGGACCCTAAACCGTCCCCATCCCCTAACCCTAACCCTAGCCCGAACCCTAACCCTAACCCTTCCCCGAAGCCTGACCCTCACCCGTCCCCTAATCCTAACCCGTAGGCTCACACTAACCCGCGCCCTCACATGCACGCTACCCCTAATGCGTTGTCGGACCCTCACCTGGACCCTAAACCGTCCCCGTCCCCTAACCCTAACCCTAGCCCGAACCCTAACCCTAACCCTTCCCCGAAGCCTGACCCTCACCCGTCCCCTAATCCTAACCCGTACGCTAACACTAACCCGCGCCCTCATATGCACGCTCCCCCTAAAGCGTTGTCGTACCCTCAGCTGGATCCTAAACCGTCCCCGTCCCCTAACCCTAACCCTAGCCCGAACCCTAACCCTAACCCTTCCCCGAAGCCTGACCCTCACCCGTCCACTAATCCTAACCCGTAGGCTCACACTAACCCGCGCCCTTACACGCACGCTCCCCCTAAAGCGTTGTCGGACCCTCACCAGGACCCTAAACCGTCCCCGTCCCCTAACCCTAACCCTAGCCCGAACCCTAACCATAACACTTCCCCATAGCCTGACCCTAATCCGTCCCCTAATCCTAACCAGTACGCTCACACTAACTCGCGCCCTCACACGCACGCTCCCCCTAAAGCGTTGTCAGACCCTCACCTGGACCCTAAACCGTCCCCGTCCCCTAACCCTAACCCTAGCCCGAACCCTAACCCTAACCCTTCCCCGAAGCCTGAACCTCACCCGTCCCCTAATCCTAACCCGTAGGCTCACACTACCCCGCGCCCTCACACGCACGCTCCCCCTAAAGCGTTGTCGGACCCTCACCTGGACCCTAAACCGTCCCCGTACCCTAACCCTAACCCTAGCCCGAACCCTAACCCTAACCCTTCAACTAAGCCTGAACCTCACCCGTCCCCTAATCCTAACCCGTAGGCTCACACTAACCCGCGCCCTCACACGCACGCTCCCCCTAAAGCGTTGTCGGACCCTCACCTGGACCCTAAACCGTCCCCGTCCCCTAACCCTAACCCTAGCCCGAACCCTAACCCTAATCCTTCCCCGAAGCATGACCCTCACCCGTCCCCTAATCCTAACCCATACGCTAACACTAACCCGCGCCCTCACACGCACGCTCCCCCTAAAGCGTTGTCGGACCCTCACCTGGACCCTAAACCGTCCCCGTCCCCTAACCCTAACCCTAGCCCGAACCCTAACCCTAACCCTTCCCCGAAGCCTGACGCTCACCCGTCCCCTAATCCTAACCCGTACGGTAACACTAACCCGCGCCCTCACACGCACGCTCCCCCTAAAGTGTTGTCGGACCCTCACCTGGACCCTAAACCGTCCCCGTCCCCTAACCCTAACCCTAGCCCGAACCCTAACCCTAACCCTTCCCCGAAGCCTGACCCCCACACGTCCCCTAATCCTAACCCGTAGGCTCACACTAACCCGCGCCCTAACACGCACGATCCCCCTAAAGCGTTGTCGGACCCTCACCTGGATCCTATACCGTCCCCGTCCCCTAACCCTAACCCTAGCCCGAACCCTAACCCTAACCCTTCCCCGAAGCATGACCCTCACCCGTCCCCTAATCCTAAGCCGTACGCTAACACTAACCCGCGCCCTCACACGCACGCTCCCCCTAAAGCGTTGTCGGACCCTCACCTGGACCCTAAACCGTCCCCGTCCCCTAACCCTAACCCTAGCCCGAACCCTAACCCTAACCCTTCCCCGAAGCCTGACCCTCACCCGTCCCCTAATCCTAACCCGTACGCTAACACTAACCCGCGCCCTCACACGCACGCTCCCCCTAAAGCGTTGTCGGACCCTCACTGGACCCTAAAACGTCCCCGTCCCCTAACCCTAACCTTAGCCCGAACCCTAACCCTATCCCTTCCCCGAAGCCTGACCCTCACCCGTCCCCTAATCCTAACCCGTAGGCTCACACTAACCCGCGCCCTCACACACACGCTCCCCCTAAAGCGTTGTCGGACCCTCACCTCGACCCTAAACCGTCCCCGTCCCCTAACCCTAACCCTAGCCCGAACCCTAACCCTAACCCTTCCCCGAAGCCTGACCCTCACCCGTCCCCTAATCCTAACCCGTACGCTAACACTAACCCGCGCCCTCACATGCACGCTCCCCCTAAAGCGTTGTCGGACCCTCAGCTGGATCCTAAACCGTCCCCGTCCCCTAACCCTAACCCTAGCCCGAACCCTAACCCTAACCCTTCCCCGAAGCCTGACCCTCACCCGTCCCCTAATCCTAACCCGTAGGCTCACACTAACCCGCGCCCTTACACGCACGCTCCCCCTAAAGCGTTGTCGGACCCTCACCAGGACCCTAAACCGTCCCCGTCCCCTAACCCTAACCCTAGCCCGAACCCTAACCCTAACCCTTCAACGAAGCCTGACACTCACCCGTCCCCTAATCCTAACCCTTAGGATCACACTAACCCGCGCCCTCACACGCACGCTCCCCCTAAAGCGTTGTCGGACCCTCACCTGGACCCTAAACCGTCCCCGTCCCCTAACCCTAACCCTAGCCCGAACCCTAAACATAACCCTTCCCCGAAGCCTGACCCTCACCCGTCCCCTAATCCTAACCCGTACGCTCACACTAACTCACGCCCTCACACGCACGCTCCCCGTAAAGCGTTGTCAGACCCTCACCTGGACCCTAAACCGTCCCCATCCCCTAACCCTAACCCTAGCCCGAACCCTAACCCTAACCCTTCCCCGAAGCCTGACCCTCACCCGTCTCCTAATCCTAACCCGTAGGCTCACACTAACCCGCGCCCTCACACGCACGCTACCCCTAATGCGTTCTCGGACCCTCACCTGGACCCTAAACCGTCCCCGTCCCCGTCCCCTAACCCTAGCCCGAACCCTAACCCTAACCCTTCCCCGAAGCCTGACCCTCACCCGTCCCCTAATCCTAACCCGTAGGCTCACACTAACCTGCGCCCTTCAACGCACGCTCCCCCTAAAGCGTTGTCGGACCCTCAGCTGGACCCTAAACCGTCCCCGTCCCCTAACCCTAACCCTAGCCCGAACCCTAACCCTAACCCTTCCCCGAAGCCTGACCCTCAACCATCCCCTAATCCTAACCCGTACGCTAACACTAACCCACGCCCTCACACGCACGCTCCCCCTAAAGCGTTCTCGGACACTCACCTGGACCCTAAACCGTCCCCGTCCCCTAACCTTAAGCCTAGCCCGAACCCTAACCCTAACCCTTCCCCGAAGCCTGACGCTCACCAGTCCCCTAATCCTAACCCGTACGGTAACACTAACCCGCGCCCTCACACGCACGCTCCCCCTAAAGCGTTGTCGGACCCTCACCTGGACCCTAAACCGTCCCCGTCCCCTAACCCTAACCCTAGCCCGAACCCTAACCCTAACCCTTCCCCGAAGCCTGACCCTCACCCGTCACCTAATCCTAACCCGTAGGCTCACACTAACCCGCGCCCTCAAACGCACGATCCCCCTAAAGCGTTGTCGGACCCTCACCTGGACCCTAAACCGTCCCCATCCCCTAACCCTAACCCTAGCCCGAACCCTAACCCTAACCCTTCCCCGAAGCATGACCCTCACCCGTCCCCTAATCCTAAGCCGTACGCTAACACTAACCCGCGCCCTCACACGCACGCTCCCTCTAAAGCGTTGTCGGACCCTCACCTGGACCCTAAACCGTCCCCGTCCCCTAACCCTAACCCTAGCCCGAACCCTAACCCTAACCCTTCCCCGAAGCCTGACCCTCACCCGTCCCCTAATCCTAATCCGTACGCTAACACTAACCCGGGCCCTCACATGCATGCTTCCCCTAAAGCGTTGTCAGACCATCACCTGGACCCTAAACCGTCCCCGTCCCCTAACCCTAACCCTAGCCCGAACCCTAACCCTAACACTTCCCCGAAGCCTGACCCTCACCCGTCCCCTAATCCTAACCCGTAGGCTCACACTAACCCGCGCCCTCACACGCACGCTCCCCCTAAAGCGTTGTCGGACCCTCACCTTGACCCTAAACCGTCCCCGTACCCTAACCCTAACCCTAGCCCGAACCCTAACCCTAACCCTTCAACTAAGCCTGACCCTCACCCGTCCCCTAATCCTAACCCGTAGGCTCACACTAACCCGCGCCCTCACACGCACGCTCCCCCTAAAGCGTTGTCGGACCCTCACCTGGACCCTAAACCGTCCCCGTCCCCTAACCCTAACCCTAGCCCGAACACTAACCCTAACCCTTCCCCGAAGCCTGACCCTCACCCGTCCCCTAATCCTAACACGTACGCTCACACTAACTCGCGCCCTCACACGCACGCTCCCCCTAAAGCGTTGTCGGACCCTCACATGGACCCTAAGCCGTCCCCGTCCCCTAACCCTAACCCTAGCCCGAACCCTAACCGTAATCCTTCCCCGAAGCCTGACGCTCACCCGTCCCCTAATCCTAACCCGTACGGTAACACTAACCCGCGCCCTCACACGCACGCTCCCCCTAAGGCGTTGTCGGACCCTCACCTGGACCCTAAACCGTCCCCGTCCCCTAACCCTAACCCTAGCCCGAACCCTAACCCTAACCCTTCCCCGAAGCCTGACCCTCACCCGTCCCCTAATCCTAACCCGTAGGCTCACACTAACCCGCGCCCTCACACGCACGCTCCCCCTAAAGCGCTGTCGGACCCTCACCTGGACCCTAAACCGTCCCCGTCCCCTAACCCTAACCCTAGCCCGAACCCTAACCCTAACCCTTCCCCGAAGCCTGACCCTCACCCGTCCCCTAATCATAACCCGTAGGCTCACACTAACCCGCGCGCTCACACGCACGCTCCCCCTAAAGCGTTGTCGGACCCTCACCTCGACCCTAAACCGTCCCCGTCCCCTAACCCTAACCCTAGCCCGAACCCTAACCCTAACCCTTCCCCGAAGCCTGACACTCATCCGTCACCTAATCCTAACCCGTAGGCTCACACTAACCCGCGCGCTCACACGCACGCTCCCCCTAAAGCGTTGTCGGACCCTTACCTCGACCCTAAACCGTCCCCGTCCCCTAACCCTAACCCTAGCCCGAACCCTAACCCTAACCCTTCCCCGAAGCCTGACACTCACCCGTCCCCTAATCCTGACCCGTACGCTAACACTAACCCGCGCCCTCACAGGCACGCTCCCCCTAAAGTGTTGTCGTACCCTCAGCTGGATCCTAAACCGTCCCCGTCCCCTAACCCTAACCCTAGCCCGAACCCTAACCCTAACCCTTCCCCGAAGCCTGACCCTCACACGTCCCCTAATCCTAACCCGTACGCTAACACTAACCCGCGCCCTCACACGCACGATCCCCCTAAAGCGTTGTCGGACCCTCAATTGGACCCTAAGCCGTCCCCGTCCCCTATCCCTAACCCTAGCCCGAACCCTAACCCTAACCCTTCCCCGAAGCCTGACCCTCACCCGTCCCCTAATCCTAACCCGTACGGTAACACTAACCCGCGCCCTCACACGCACGCTCCCCCTAAGGCGTTGTCGGACCCTCACCTTGACCCTAAACCGTCCCCGTCCCCTAACCCTAACCCTAGCCCGAACCCTAACCCTAACCCTTCCCCGAAGCCTGACCCTCAACCGTCACCTAATCCTAACCCGTAGGCTCACACTAACCCGCGCCCTCACACGCACGATCCCCCTAAAGCGTTGTCGGACCCTCACCTGGACCCTAAACCGTCCCCGTCCCCTAACCCTAACCCTAGCCCGAATCCTAACCCTAACCCTTCCCCGAAACCTGACCCTCACCCGTCCCCTAATCCTAACCTGTAGGCTCACACTAACCCGCGCCCTCACACGCACGCTCCCCCTAATGCATTGTCGGAACCTCACCTGGACCCTAAACCGTCCCCGTAGCCTAACCCTAACCGTAGCCCGAACCCTAACCCTAACCCTTCCCCGAAGCCTGACCCTCACCCGTCCCCTAATCCTAACCCGTACGCTAACACTAACCCGCGCCCTCACACGCACGCCCCCCCTAAAGCTTTGTCGGACCCTCAATTGGACCCTAAGCCGTCCCCGTCCCCTAACCCTAACCCTAGCCCGAACCCTAACCCTAACCCTTCCCCGAAGCCTGACCCTCACCCGTCCCCTAATCCTAACCCGCACGCTAACACTAACCTGGGCCCTCACATGCATGCTCCCCCTAAAGCGTTGTCAGACCCTCACCTGAACCCTAAACCGTCCCCGTCCCCTAACCCTAACCCTAGCCCGAACCCAAACCCTAACACTTCCCCGAAGCCTGACCCTAACCCGTCCCCTAATCCTAACCCGTAGGCTCACTCTAACCCGCGCCCTCACACGCACGCTCCCCCTAAAGCGTTGTCGGACCCTCACCTGGACCCTAAACCGTCCCCGTCCCCTAACCCTAATCCTAGCCCGAACCCTAACCCTAACCCTTCCCCGAAGCCTGACTCTCACCCGTCACCTAATCCTAACCAGTAGGCTCACACTAACCCGCGTCCTCACACGCACGATCCCCCTAAAGCGTTGTCGGACCCTCACCTCGACCCTAAACCGTCCCCGTCCCCTAACCCTAACCCTAGCCCGAACCCTAACCCTAACCCTTCCCCGAAGCATGACCCTCACCCGTCCCCTAATCCTAACCGTAAGGTAACACTAACCCGCGCCCTCACACGCACGCTCCCCCTAAAGCGTTGTCGGACCCTCACCTGGACCCTAAACCGTCCCCGTCCCCTAACCCTAACCCTAGCCCGAACCCTAACCCTAACCCTTCCCCGAAGCCTGACCCTCACCCGTCCCCTAATCCTAACCCGTAGGCTCACACTAACCCGCGCCCTCACACGCACGCTCCCCCTAAAGCGTTTTCAGATCCTCAGCTGGATCCTAAACCGTCCCCGTCCCCTAATCCTAACCCTAGCCCGAACCCTAACCCTAACCCTTCCCCGAAGCCTGACCCTCACCCGTCCCCTAATCCTAACCCGTAGGCCCACACTAACCCGCGCCCTTACACGCACACTCCCCCTAAAGCGTTGTCGGACCCTCACCAGGACCCTAAACCGTCCCCGTCCCCTAACCCTAACCCTAGCCCGAACCCTAACCATAACACTTCCCCGAAGCCTGACCCTCACCCGTCCCCTAATCCTAACCCGTACGCTCACACTAACCCGCCCCTCACACGCACGCTCCCCCTAAAGCATTATCGGAACCTCACCTGGACCCTAAACCGTCCCCGTACCCTAACCCTAACCCTAGCCCGAACCCTAACCCTAACCCTTCCCCGAAGCCTGACCCTCACCCGTCCCCTAATCCTAACCCGTACGCTAACACTAACCCGCGCCCTCACACGCGCGCTCCC